>NC_057861.1:716819159-717125945 GCF_019393635.1 Dromiciops gliroides
AGGAGGACCTGAGTTCAAATCCGACCTCAGACACTTAACACTTACTAGCTGTGTGACCCTGGGCAAGTCACTTAACCCCAATTGCCTCACACACACCCCCCCCCCCCAAAAAAAGAGAAGAAATAAACCATGCAATTAATCACAGCATCCTTGAGCTGAAAGGGACTTTAGGGATCCTTTAGCCTTACTTCCTCCTTTTTACCAGCTAAGAAATCTAAGGCTCAGATAAGTAGTATAACCTTCCCAAGGTCACACCACTAGTTAGCATCAGAGCTGGGAATGGAACAAAGATTTGGGGGTTTTGATGTAGTCCTTTTCTCCATGACATGTTGCTCCTTCAACTAGACTTCCTTATGTCATTGCTTTTGATGGAATCTGACTCCCACTCAACAAATAATGGTGCTAACTCAATATTCTTCAATTCAAACATCACTTTCTTTCAGGGGTCTATCCCTCCAGCTTCCCTAGAGACTTTTTCAGGTTACTGTCTATCTATTCTGTATGTATGTTTATGTACCTGTTTGTTTCATGTGCTAACTCCCAAGTAGAATGTAAATTCTTGGAGGGTAGGGATTGTTTCTGTCTCCTTTTGTATTTCTATAGCTTATCACAGTGGTGGCTTGGCAGGTAGTAAGAGCTGAAAGCTTATTCACTTCCTGACTGAAAGAAAGGTCACTCATTTCAACACTTTGCAGATGCCTTGATGCTTCTCCTATATTTATTGAAAGTCTTCTTCCTTTGGCGAGGTGTGGCTACAAATGATTTTTTTTTTAGATTGAATTGCTTAAAAATATTAGTCGATATATTAAAAGAAGCCAGTAAACACTGTAAAAATTGTGAAATGAATTTTTACTAAATTAGTATCTTGCTAAGAGATGAAGACTTTTTAAGTGCCTGGCACATTAATAATGTAATTTAGTGCTGTGAGTGCTTTGTAAAATAAAGATATTTGAGTCTGTAACCTGGAGACCTGACTGCTAGACCTGTAATTTAGCATTCCAAATATGCTATTACTGAATAATACATGATTTTAAAAACAAAACCCAACCAAGAACTTGATGTTTGGTTGCAAGGGCCTTAACTATAAAGCATTTCTTAGCAATACAATCCGAATGACAAAAATACAATCCTCCAGCGGTCCTTTTTTAGTTTATATCCTACTTCTTCTGCAATTAAGGAATAAACAAATTTTAACCCTTTTGAAAATTTAAATTAAGTTTATTATTTTTTCAAAGTAATTAATTACTTAAAGAAGAAAAATTAAAATTTTAAAATTGCTTCTCTATCAAAACATACTCTGCTACCTTTAGGAAGTTGAATGAGGGTAAGGATTCTGCATAAGCGCCAAGTTTTTTGTAAGCCTCTCCATCACTTTGCTTAAAAATATTTCCATCAGGCTATGCAAAGGATACATTTATTGTTGTTTCAGAGGCCATAAGGAAAATGGCATCCTTGCATTTCTGAGCTATGATTTGGGTCTCCTTACACATATAGAAACATTATCTTCTGAAGCTAGGCTTCATTATGCAATTTGGTTAATGATGCTTAGTCATAAGACAAAGGCACTGAGGGCTTATTTACCCATGTTTGGGTTTTTATCACTTTTGCTCACAAAGGAATCTCATCTATTTAAACTTGTATTGAAACTCATGTAATTTGGTGAGGTTGTGCCTACTTTACATATGAGAGAAAATTGAGACATACTTTATTCACTAAGCCGGCAACCAAAAGAATGCCTGTTTTTTCCTTTGTCTTTGTATCTCTGGTGCCTAGTGTTTTCCTGGACAAGACTGGCATTTCACTAGTACAGGCATTGCCTGGGGACACTGAACAATTAAGTGATTTGCTGAGGGTCATCCAGCCAACATGTGCCAGCACCCCAGCTAGAATCCTGGTTTTCCTGATTGGGAAAGTTCTCTATCCATTAGCCCACACTAACTTTCACCTTATACATAGAGATAGGGACTGAACATGTGGTTTCATTAGGACAAAGAATTCCCAGGTGAAGAGTTTTGTTTTTTCCCTCAGGGCAGTTCGGTACTCTCTCTGCAATATTTATGGAATGAGGGATATCCTTGGCATGTAGCATGGAAGTGTCATATGACTTGAAAGGAGGCAGCACACTCATTTCTTTAGCTTCTTCTCCCTCAACCCTTCTCCAAGGGAGACTTTAACTCCTGCCAGGAGAAGAAGCAGGAGGTTGGAGCCAGAGCCTAGTCACTCTGCTCTCCTCAGAAAAAGAATACCAGGCTAGAATTATATATGTGTGTGTGTGTGTGTGTGTATACATATCACACATATACACACACACACACACACACATACATACACACAATACACACACACATATATACACATACATACATACATACATACATATATACACACACACACACACTTCCCCTACATATTGATACTCTAGGGGAGAAACAGAGAGATGGAGAGATAGACACACACAGACAAACAGACAGACAGACAAAGAGAGAGACAAAGAGAGACAGAGAGACAGAGGGGGGTAGGAAAGAGAGACAGAGACAGAGACAGACAGACAGACTCCTAGATCACACCTAAGGGATAATTCCCTGAAGTCTGTACTATAGCAAGCTGGAGATAGGGTCATGTTGGAGACTGCGAACTCCCTCTTCTTCCTACAATCTTCTCCTTCAGAGTAGGGTTCAGACTAGGTTCATTCAAAGTAGGACTCGCATTTTCCATCTCATCTCTAGAAGCTAGAAACCAGAAGTGTGCAAAGTGACTGTAGGACCTAAAGAGAGGCAGAAGATATCTGAAAAGACTCTCAATCTCAGAGGAGTGAACCTTTCCTCCCTCACTGTCACCAACTCCAGCCTGACCCTCATGCAGGTGCAGGACACTGATCTTCACTAATGAGGAGAGTCCCATACCAATGAGTTTTGGCACTTGGGTTCCATAAAATCTTAGAGAGTTGCCTAGTGCCCTGAGATACTAAGTAATTTGTCCAGGATTACATAGCTCATATCTGTCAGAAGCAGGACTTGAACCTAGGTCTTCCCAGATTCATGTCCAGCTTTTCATCCACTATGCCATACTGTCTCTCTCTTTACACATAGTAGGAGTTTAATGTTTTCTTAATTGGATTAGATTTTATTGTCTATGGTGGGGGCCTAGTAAATATTTGTTGGCATGAATTAAAGCATATATTCCCTGTCTCCACAGAGATTACATAGTAATGCTTTGGTGCTCAGATGAATCTGAGACCTCATTAATACAGATATTATATCTAATGGTATAGTTCACAAACATCTTGTATGAATTTATAATTATATGATTATGAATCAGTAATGTTATAAATCCCCCACAGAGCATATAGATTCTCTAAATCCTCCATAAAACATAGAGTGCTGACTGCCTCAAAATGGCAGAATTCCCTTTCTCTTGCTAATGGGGAGACTAAAATTGAGGGTTTCTACTACTCAGGGAAACAAAGTAATAGAAATGAATGGTGGGTTTAGAGCCAGAACACCTAGGTTCAAGTCCTAACTCTGCTTTTTACTATGACTTTTGTGGTATGTTAACCTCTAAAGCCTCAGTTTCTTCATCTGTAAAATGAAGAGGTTGAGTTAAATGATCTCCAAACTCACTTCAGGAGAGGAGACATACTATTACTAGCTGTAGTTTAAAAGGTAGATAATAAGATCATAGAATTTAGAGATGGGGAGGGGGACTTTCAGGGGCATCTACTCTAGTCTAGTCCAGTCCTCTCATTGTACTGGTTAGGAGTTTCAGGTCCAATGAAATAAAAGATCATGCAGGTAGTAAATAGCAGAGCCAGGATTTGAACATATAAGTTCTTCCTCTAGAGACAGTTCTTTGGCTGTATCGCTCTGCCTCCAGGGTAATAAGACATAGGAGAATAACATGGGACTTTGCACTTGAGGTTTTAGGAGATTGGGAACCCTAAAACTTTTCAATTGACCAACAACACCAATTCCCAAATATAAATCCTTAAGAAATTTTTTATAATTCTTTCAAGTACCACTAGAGGAAATGCAGGGGTGAAAGTGTGTGTGTGTGTGTGTGTGTGTGTGTGTGTGTGTGTGAGGTTAAGAAGAAGCTTCTCAACTACAAATCTTAGTTAATGCCAAAGATCATCTTTCACCATTGAAAATTAATTGGACTTGCTTCTGAACCCTCCAACAATGTTCAGTATCAGTGTCACTTAACTCAGAGTGGATAAACCAACTATCCTGATGGAATCCGTCCTAGTGTAGACACAATTTGACATATAAAGCCAGGAATCTGGCGGAGTCAGTAAGATTATTCTTTCATGTAGGTTGTTGTTGTTTGTCCTTCATTCTCAAAGAGGACCATGATATTGGGAAGGTAATGTCATGACTTGTATGAATTGGATTTAAGTGCGGGAGGGTTGTGCAAGGTCAACAGCTCCATTCTCCCCTCCAGAGCCATCTGGATACAGTGGCAAGATATATATCAGGGCAACTGGAGATGGCCCCAGATGCTTAAGGCAATTGGGGTTAAGTGACTTACATACATACACCTGTAAAGTGCATTGCCCACCTCAGAAGGTTATTGTGAGGAAGATACTTTATAAACCTGAAAATATAGCAAGAACTATTTTCAATTTTATTTCCATATCGTTGATATAGAGTTGGATGGGCCAACAGCCTTGTTCAAAAATAGAATATAATCTATAGAAAAATATAGATAGAGATTTATAGGCATAAATGTATATACCCATACATATTTGATATAGAAATTCAAAGATGTGGCAGATTAAATCTTGTTCTCCACACTTACTGGCTTTTCTATGAAGTGAAGATTGGTACCATTCTGAAACTAACTGATCAGCATTTTTGGCTCTGTAGTTTGGGGTTTCTGTATCTTGGTAGTTGTGGCCAAATAGTTAATTAGCTTCTAAGTAGAGAATGTGCATACTTTTTTGGGAAGCTTATTTTTAGCTCTCTAAGCTGCAGAGTTGATTTTCTTTTTATGTATGAGGGAAATATATGTGTAGCTATAAATATATATATATATATTTATGTATGTGTGCATATATATATATATATATGCATATACACGTATAATATATAAATACACAACATACAGAGACCTATACAATATAACTTAGGATTCTGGCACTGTGCTAATGTACTTCTTGAAAGTTAAAAGGTGATCTGCTGCTATGTGAAACTGTAGCAATAAATCAGTGAGGGAAGGATAATGCCAATTAAAATTGTACATTCGCAAAGGCAGGAAATAAAGTCATATTAATAAGATTTCCAGCTTCTATTTATATGAGGACAAGACTGTTTCAGGAAGAAACTGATACCCACTTTGCACAATTTTCTTAAAAGTAGCATGAGATTGGCTTGGTGCCATATTTTAAGAGAACTATTCAATCACTCATTCATTCACACACCCAATATTTAATGAGCATCTCCCATGTTCAAGGCAGTCTGTTGTCTACCCACTTGCAGTGAAGCATGATTTAAAGCTGATAAGCTCACACATAGATTGCGCCTGTGTACTTGATCTCCTATGGATAAGGAAAATGATGAGAAGGGAAATGTAAAATTTTAATGGCCACCAAAGGCTACCTTTTGTTACTAGCTGCAATGGGAATAAATGAAGGATCTATCATTTTGCCATTGTGATGAAGTTCATCCACCAAAACTCCCTGGTAAATGTGGTGATTCCTCCACTGATGCAGATCCAACCCAGTGATTTCTAGCATTCAAATCCTAGGGTGTTGTTTGAGGCACACAGAGAATATGCCCAGGGTCACACAGCTAGAGCTGTCAGAGGTAGAATGTGAGTCTGCCTTCCTTATTCCAAGCACAGTCCTCTCTCTATTTTAGACCTTGCTGACTCCATAGCCAGACCTCTATCTCACCCATATTACCTCTAATACTTTTGGATCCTCCTGACTATAATTGTAGTATAGGTAGTGCAAAGAACCCTAGACTTAGAGAAATTACAGAGAAACATAGGTTTATATTCCCCTTCTACTGTTTACTAGCTGTAGTACCTTGGAAAAGTCATTAATCTCTGTGAAGGTCAGGTTCTTTATGTGTAAAATAAGTATACTTATACTTGCAGTGCCCACCTCAAAAGGTTGTTGTGAGGGAGGTACTTTATAAGCCTTAAAGTCTTGTATAAATGTGAACTGTTTTCAGTTTTATTCTCATATGGTTGATATAAACTAGTGAACAAATTGTCTTGTTCCAAAAGAAATGCAGAAGGGGGGCAGCTAGGTGGCACAGTGAATCTGAATCCAAGGCACACCAGCCTTGGATTCAGAAAGACCTGAGTTCAAATCTGGCCTCAGACACTTTACACTAGCTGTGTGACCCTGGGCAAGTCACTTAACACTTCATTGCCCCACCAAAAAAAAATGCAGAAGACTATAAGCTACTTTAGGGCAGAGACTTTTATTTTTGCCTTTGCATTCTCTTCTCCCCATCCCCTCCTCTTATCTAGCCTAATAATATCTGGCTCCTGGTAGGCCTTCCTTAAGCAATCCTTATTGAATCGAATGCAGTCAATGTTGTAACTCAGTGGATTTGTATTCTCAGCCTATGAAGGGATGATGGATCTAAATGAAGGAATGAATAATGAGTGTTAGATAAAATGATGGCTGGCAAGGAGGGATTTTATAGAGTTATAACTGATACTAAAAAAACCGACCACATTAGTAGCATGAAAGAAGTCAAAGTAACTACCATAGGCTCCAGACAATCACACCATTTCACAATTGAAAGGGATCTCAGAGACCACCCGTTCATTCCAAACTGTACCTGAACAAGAATCTTCTCTATTAATGGTCATCCAGCCTTTGCTTAAAGGCCTCAGGAGACAGGGAACCCATTACTCAATGAAGCCAGTTCTACCTTTGTCTAGTTCTATCAGTTGAAAAGTTTTTCCTTATGCTATAGCTAAACTTCTACCCATAGCTTTGCATCTGCCACTTGGGGCTAAACAGAAGTCCAATGTAAAAACATCACAACTAGAGTCAGATATTAATTTAATTCCCAAATATTTATGAGCCAATTTATGTGCTGAACCGGGTGTGTTTCACTTTTGCTCCTTCTTTCTTTCTTACTTTTCTTACTTTGCCTTTCAGAATCCTAAAATGTTAGCACTGGGAGGCATATTAGATGCACAGTGATACAGGATCATAGACCTAAAATGGAAGGGACTTTAAAGGCAATCTGATCCAATTCTTTCAATTTACACGAGGCAACCAAGGCCCAGGGAGCACTATGTGATTTGTCCAAGGTCACAGAGGTAATAGGTTTCAGAGGGGAAATACCAACTCAAGCCCGCTGATTCAAAGATGTGAAAGTGACTTGCCTTTTAGTCAAATGAAATCAACAAACATTTATTAATCACCTATTATATGCCAGGCATGATACTAAGTCCCAGGGATTCAAAGAAAGGTAAAACCCCAAACGAAACGACAACCCTTTGTCCTGTTCTCAAGGACCTGAACATCTAGTGGGAGAAATACTGCAAACAATTATGTACAAACAAGATATAGAGAATGCTTTGGAGACGATCCTAGAGAGAAGGCACTGTAATGAAGGGGGATAGGAAAAGGCTTCTTGCAGAAGGTGGAATTGTAGTTGATAATAGAAGCAAATCAGGGAAACTAAGAGGTAGAGATGAAGAGGGAGAGCATCCCAGCCATGGGGACAGCCAGGGAAAATGCCTGGAGTTGGGAGGTGGAGCATGTTGTTCAAGGAACAACAATAAGGCCAATGTTACTAGATCACCTCTGGATTAGCACTATTAGTGGGTAAGCTGGGTCTTTCCATTCATTACAACATACTTCGTCTCTTGTTCTTCTTGCAATCCAAGGTTTTAGATGAACAAATTCTTGCTTCCAACCATCTAATCAATAGAACAAGCAGAGTACATGTGTTTCATTCTAGGACATGTCAGTGATTATTACCGAGTGGTGGAAAAAGAGACCTTGGGGCTAATTCTATGATATTAATAGCTCGGATAGATTTCTTTCCTGTAGCGAGAGCCATAGAAAGAAACTTAAGGGGGTCATTTATTACATCCTTATTTATTCACTAGCATTTGTTAAGTTCCTACCATTTGTTAACTTCTCCATCACTCTATTCCATTCCATTGGGAGTTAGGAATTAGAGTTTGCAATTTCCAATCTCTAATGGGGAGAGAAGACAAGTACAAAAGCAGAAATGTCATGTTGTAGTAGAAAGAATATTATGCTAAAAGGCAGAAGAATAGGGTTCTTCATTGACTATCTCTATGATCTTATATTCCAGAATCACTTCTTTTGGCTTGATCTTTAAAGTATGTGTAGTACCTATGTCCTCCCTATTATTTGGACCCCCAGAAAACTACTTTCTATTTTGGGCACTTTGTGGGTCAGAATTTACTCAAGATCTTCACTCAGAATCTTCCATTAAAGTGTTATTTTTATTAGTTAAACCAAAAGATACATTATGTGGAAGCAAAAAAAAAATAGAAAAAGAAATAGAAAGATTTCTTCATACCCAAAGGGGTATATTCTTTTTTATTTTAATATTTAGCAGGGCAATGAGGGTTAAGTGACTTGGCCAGGGTCACACAGCTAGTAAGTGTCAAGTGTCTGAGGCTGCATTTGAACTCAGGTCTTCCTGAATCCAAGACCAGTGCTCTATCTACTGTGCCACCTAGCTGCCCCCAGGTATATTCTTCATAGGATTACCATACCTGTAGTAAGGGAATACTCCATGCCGGCTATTTCTCTCCATCACCAGAGAACATTCATGGCTAGGCAAATTCATCACTTGGACACCACAAAGCAACTGATGTACTCTGACAATGTCATTTGCTATTCTCAGCTAGCCATTTTTGCAATCAATTGTTGTGTTTTCCATTTGCATCCATTGCACTGGTCTTCAGTTAGGATATGGTATCTTTAGCAAACTGCTGTTGCTTTTTACTTGTCTTTAGCTGGGATCTGGGTTATTTCCTTCAGAGAGAGGTACAGAGAGAAAAAGAGAGAGACAAACAGATAGAGAGACAGAAACAGAGAGAGATAGAGTTCTTTCTGTTTTAGCCCTTTTATGATGCAAATCCAAGCCAGGGATACCTTGGCAGCTAGCTAGAGACCCCCTAGACAGGTTTTTAAATATATCTTTTGAACTTCTTTTCTGCTGGATAACTTTGGGCATGTTGTTTCATTCTTATGGGACTTAGTTTCCTCATTTGTGAAATGAAAGAATTTGAACTAGATTATCTCTTATGTTCCTTTCATCTCTAAATCTCTGATTCTATGCTTCGCACTTGTAGCCTTTCAGCTTAAATTCTTAGAATCATAGCTTTAAAGCTGGAAGTCTTTTTGTCAAAGATGAGGGAACAGAAGGTTACAGAAGGTAAGTGACTTAGTATTCAAACTCAATTCCTGTAATTCCCTTTCAACTGTATTGTGCTACCTCTTATATGAGTTTTGGGTTGAAATTATTTTTTATTCTTATTATGACCTTGGGTCATTAGACACTAGCCTTTTCAAATTGTCTTGGGAAACTGAGTGAAATTAATGCCCAAAATATCTCTGATGTTTGTGCAGATTAATTCAGTGACAAGACTGAAAAGGGTTGAGTATAGTAGCTACTAAAGTTGTCCATATTTGCCTTATTTTTCACCAGCTTGCTGAACTGCTGGGCTACCTGCATTGGGTTAATGCCACTTCTATCTGAAGACAAAAGATTCAACTAGAGAATATATGGATATTTCTTTCAGGAGTAAGATATTTATTTGACCATGCTATATTTTTATTTATTTTTGATATATTTTTATGTATTCAATTAAATATTTCCCAATATAATGTAGCATTTTTAACATTGGAAGAGGGAAAGCCAAGGTGGTGGAGGAAGAAAAGAACTCATATCAATTCTCTCAAGTTCCCCTCTAAACAATTATAAAATAATGCTTCAAAATTAATTCTGTTGCATCAGAAACAACAAAAGAATGGGGATGAAAAAATTTCCAGTCCAAGACAACTTAGAAGGTCAACAGGAAAGGTCTATCTCACTTCCTTGAATTCTCTGGCTTCCTTCAAGTCTCAGTTAAAATCTTACCTTCCTCAATAATCCTTTTTTAGGCCCCTTAATGCTAGTGCCTTCTTTCTTTGATTATCTCCAATTTATCGTGTGTGTGTGTTCGTGTTTGTGTTTGTGTGTTTGTTGTTGAGTTGTTTTTCATTTGTGTGCAACTCTCCATGACCCCATTTAGGGTTTTCTTGGCAAAAACATGGTTTGCCATTTCCTTCTCCAGCTCATTTTACAGATGAGGAAACTGAGGCAAACAGCTTTAAGTAATTTGCTCAGAGTCACACGGTTAATAAGTATCTGAGGCCAGATTTAAACTCAGAAAGATGTGTTCTTTCTGAGGTCCAGTACCCTCTCCATTGTGCCATCTAACTCATAAGATGTACAAACACACACATATATACACACAGAGGCACACATACATAGTAGTAGACTTACACCAGTCACGGACGACCATGGATCAGTGCCTTGAAGAGCCACAGGCCACAGTGTGGCTGTGCAGTCCGATATGGGAGCCACAGCTCCTGCCGCAACAAGGACATCCGTTAGATTTTTACCTTTCTCTCTGATCCTAATGCTCTTTAATAAATACTTAAACACTTAAATACTCTTGCTAAAGCTTATAATTTATTGGGGATCACTCATTAGATTTTAGATAGTATAACTAGAATTTTAGCCCCTTACAGTATATCAGATTACCTGCTGTCTAGGGAAAGGGGGAGAGGGGAGAGGGAGAAAAATTTGACATGGGAAATCTTATTTAAACAAATGTTGAAAACTATCTCTACATGTAACTGGAAAATAATAAAATACTTTTATCAGAAAAAAAATATAATGATAAAAGACAATTCCAAAATACTCATGATAGAAAATGCTCTCCACATCCAGAAAAAGAACATGGAACCTGAATGTAGATCAAAATATACTCTTTTCACTTTTTTTACTTTCTTGAAGTTTTCCCCTTTTGTTCTGAAACATGGAATGTGGAAGTACATTTAACATGATTGTACATATATAACCTATATCAGATTGCTTTCTGGCTTCAGGAGTGGGGAGGGGAGGAAGGGAGAAAAATTTGGAACTCAAAATCTTACAAAAATGAATGTAGAAAACTCTCTTCCCATATAACTCAAAAAAAATTACTATTAATATTGGGAAAGGGGCAGCTAGGTGGCACAGTGGATAGAGCACCGGCCCTGGATTCAGGAGTACCTGAGTTCAAATCCGGCCTCAGACACTTAACACTTATTAGCTGTGTGACCCTGGGCAAGTCACTTAATCTCAATTTCCCCACAAAAAAAAAGAAAAGAAAAGAAAAGAAAAAGATTGGGAAAAAAAAGAAAAAAGTAACTATCTGATTTCCTCATTGGAAGACTCTTTTCTCCTAGGGATTCTCTTTGAGAAGAAGTAGAAGTCCAGTATTAAGAACAATATGTGAAATATCTCTGATAAAGGCCTCATTTCTCAAATATATAGGGAACTGAGTCAAATTTATAAAAATACAAGTCATTCCCCAACTGATAAATGGTCATAGATATCAGTAGTTTTCAGACAGAGAAATCAAAGCTATCTATAATCCTATGAAAAAATGCTCTAGATCACTATTGATAAGAGAAATGCAAATTAAAACAACTCTGAGGTATCACCTCACCTATCAGAGTGGCAAATATAACAAAAATGGAAAACATTGGATGTTGGAGGGGATGTGGGAAAGCTGGGAAGATAATTTACTGTTGGTGGAGTTATGAAAAGGTCCAACCATTCTGGAGAGCAATTTGGAATTATGCCCAAAGGGCTATAGAACTGTGCATACCCTTTGATCCAGGAACACCACTGCTAGGCTTATATCCCAAAGACATCCCCCAAAAGGGAAAAGACCTATTTGTACCAAAATATTTATAGCAGCTCTTTTTGTGATGGCTAAGAATTTGAAATCAAAGGAATGCCCCTCAATTGGGAAATGGCTAAATAAACTGTCGTTTATAATGATGGTGATGGAATATTACTGTGTTATAAGAAATGACAAGCAGGATGTCTTCAGAAAGGCCTGGAAAGACATGTATGAAATGATGTATTGTGAAGTGAGCAGAACCAAGAGAACATTGTACACAGAGACAGGAATATTGTTTGATGAAGAACTGTGAATGACTTAACTGTTCTCAACAATACATTGATCCAAGACAATCCCAAAGACTATGGATGAAACATACTATCCACCTCCAAAGAAAGAACTGATATTGATGGAACAGACTGAGGCATGCTATCTTTCACTTTCTTTCATTTTTTCTTTTAATTCAGTTTTCTTGCACAAAATGACAAATATGGTCATGTTTTACATAATTGTACATGTATAACCCATATCTGATTGCTTGCTTCCTCAGGGAGGGGGAGGGCAAAGAGGGAAGGAGGGATAAAAGTTGGAACTGCAAACTATAAATAAAAATGTTTATTACATTTAGACCCCCCCAAAAAAAACCCCCAAAACCCAAATAAACTAAATCAATTGCTTCAAAAAAAAAAGAAAAGAAAAAGAACAATATGTGAGACCCAACAATGGTTCCTGAGAGTTCTGTTTTAAAAGATGCATTAGGAGAGATGTTGAATTCCTTGACAGCAGGGGCTTTTTACCTTTCTTTGTATCCCCAGCACTTAGCACAGTGCCTGACACATAGTAGGTGCTTAACAAATGAAGTTAATGCACCTGTCATTATTCTGTTCTTACTGTTGAAAGGGGGAGGGTAACACTAACTACTAAGTTCAATAAACGCTTCTTGTAGAAGGTAACACAAGCTGATCCTTGAAGGGAGGGAAGAGTTCTGGGAGGTGGAAGTGATCTTAAATAATACCATGTGCGTGACTATAATCAGTCAAACATGCATTTATCAAGTACCTACTATGTACAGGACACTGTGTGAAGTACTAGGAATAGACGAGCTGAAACATTCCTTCCCCGTAGGAAGCTTACATTCTTTTTGGGGTGGTGGTGGTAGCAGATAATGTATATATACACACAATCTATACACACATATATGTGTATGTGTGTATAGATGTGTCATCATACATACATACATATGTTGTTGTTGTTTGTTCTTCATTCTATAAGAGGACCATGATATCAGGAGGTGATGTCATGCCGTGCAGTGAATTGGATTTAGGTGGAGGCAGGGCTGAACAAAGTCACCTGCCTCATTCTCTTCTCCAGAGCCACCTGGGTCCAGTGGCCAGATATATATCAGGATGACTGGAGATGGCCCTGGATGTTTTGAAGCAATCAGGGTTAGGTAGCTTGCCCAGAGTCACACAGCTACTAAATGTCAAGTATCTGAGGCCAGATTTGAACTCATGTTTTCCTGACTCCAGGGTCAGTGCTCTATCTGCTGGGCTACCTACTTAGCTGCCCCAATACACACACATGCACACACAGACACACATTATATATATATATATATATATATATATATATATATATGAATGAAATAAATGTACTTGTGGTACATGCTCTGAAGCGACTATGCCAACTATACTAGTCGGGTCTCTAAAGTTTACAACATTCCCTCAGCATTTTAGTGGTAGCCCAGAGGGGATTTGTCTCTACCTTTTGAGTCCTCTTCCATGGGTTTCTCTTCCCCACCTATAATTATCAGTGACATCAGTCTGTTAGATAATTAGTCTTTAGTCCCAATATTTATTAAGGTAGAGAAAGAACAAATGTTATAAAACATCTCCCTGTATATTTGTGACATAATTCCATGACAACATACAAAGTCTAGGGGGAAATGGGCTCCAGATTGGAGAATACATGTGTAAAAGGTATTACCTCAGAATTTCTACTTGCCAGAAGTCCTCAAAATGTTCTCCTTATTAGGGTATATTTTTCTCTGGGATCCTTGCAGGGCGGTGAATCTGCCATCTCACATCACATCCAATCTGTTCTCAGTTCCTGATGAAAGCATTGCTTCTAGTCACTGCTGTCCCAGAGGACAATGCTGGGACATGGATGGAAGGTGGACAATCCAAAATCCATTGGACTCTGAAGCTTGCAAGATCCTCCTCAGGCCAAGGGAGTGTGTGTGTGTGTGTGTGTGTGTGTGTGTGTAGGAGATGTATAGGCTAAGGCATTTCCCCTTCCCCAGCCCCCAAACAGATCCTCCTCTGGGCTCCTATTAGAACCCTCTCTGTAACTTTCTCTAATAATTTTGGTTCTGAAATAACTCTGTATATATTCCATAGTGATCCATGGGGCATGACCAAGTTCCCTCAGCCTATCAGAATATCTATCCTGTGGATCATCATGCCACTTGACTGAAGACTGAAGGGGTTGGCAAACTACTGCCTATAGGCCAAATCTGACGCAAGTCTCCTCCTGGGGGGACCTACAGTCCTCCAGCCAAGAATATTTTGTACATTTTAAAATACAACGAAACATTATGTGAAAATGAAAAAAAAAAACCAAACTATTTTTAGTTCATGGGTTATACAAAAAAATGGGAGGCAGGCTGGATTTAGTCCAGCCAGTAATTTGTTGAGCTAAAGCCTTTGATTAAGACCTGTGCTCAACTAATTAAGGTCTTAACATTAAAGAATTAGCCACTGATACTTTTAAGTATCTTTAAGTAGGGTGGGGTAAGTTGATTAATTCCCTTCCTTACATAAAGTCATTGGGGTAGGGGAGCATTGTTGTTTGTTGTTGCCCTTTCTTGAAGATGACCATGACATGGGAGGTGATGTCATTACTTGCAGTGAATTGAATTAAAATGAGAAAGGGCTGTGCAAATTCATCAGCCTCACTCTCTTCTCCAAAGTCATCTAGGTCCGGTGGTAAAATATATATCAAGATTACTGGAGATGGCCTAGGATGTTTAAGGCAGTTGGGGTTAAGTGACTTGCCCAGAGTCACACAGCTAGTAAGTATCTGAGGTAAGATTTAAATTCAGGTCCTCCCAACTCAGGATAGGTGCTCTAGCCACTGCACCACCTGGCTGCCCTGGGGGGAGCATTACCTGGAAAGAGTTCCTGTATGTTAGAAGGTGGAAAGTGAGTTGAACTTTGAGAGAAACTAGAGATTCTAAGATATTTAAGCAAAAAGGGACTGCATTCTCGACATGGGGATAGCCTTACAAAGGCATGAGGTGAGAGTTAGTGAAGAGGATGAAGAAGGACAGCTTTTCTGAACTATAGAGTGTGTCAAGGGGAGTCCTGTGTGACAAGGCTGAAAAAAAAAGGTAGTTTTGCATCAAATTGTGAAGGTATTTAAATGTCACATGGTAGTGTTTACACTTGATTCTGGAGGCCTTTGGAGTTTATTGAGTAAAATAGTATCATGGTAAGACCTGTGTTTTAGGAAAATAATTTTAGCACATATGCGAAAGATTATTTGGAGAAGGGAGAGACTTTGAGGCAGGAAGACAAATTGGGAGAAATGATGATATGAGTGGAGAGAAGGAGACAGATGGGAAAGACATGAAGACAGAATCAACAAGACAACATGGTGAATGATTGGATGGGGTTGGTGAGATACCTTACCTTATTTGTTGGAGACTACAGTCGTGGTTTTTGCAAGGCTGATGCCATGTGACCCTCCAACCAAACAACTGGAAATCATCTGAATTGTCCACAAAGAGGAAAAAAAGCTGTGTAGTACTCATTGTCAACAGAATATAACAAAACAGTATGGATAGAAGTGACTGAAATTGAAGCTCATGTGATCTTTCATCCAAAGGGAAGGGTCACTGCTTTACTGCTTTTCATCTTAAAAAAAAAGGATAGTCACTCAGGGACAAACCATAAATGAGTTTGACTTGTTGACCCCTGAATCACAAAAGACCTATAGAAAAATTGACTTGGGTTCACAATGACCAAACTGGGAGCTATAAAGTTGTAGATGAATGATTCCATCATGCTTTACTGTAACACACAGCTGAGCAGTGGACATTGTCACAATGACCTTTGGGACACTGGAAAATCAGTGTGGGAAACCGTATTGTTGTTTGGAGACTACTTGTCCTTTTTGTTTGTTATTGTTGTTCAGTCATTTTTCAGTCATGTCTGACAGACTCTTTGTGATCCTGCTTTGGGTTTTCCTGACAAAGATACTGGAGTGGTTTGCTATTTCCTTCTCCAGCTCATTTTACAGATGAGTAAACTTAAGTAAAGAGGGTTAAGTAACTTTCCCAGGGTCACATAGTTAGTAGGTGTCTGAGGTCAGATTTGAACTCAGGAAGATGAGTGTTCTCGACTGCTCCACCTAGCTGCTCTCTACTTGTCCTAGACAAATTATTAAAGTGGAGAACCCAGGACAGAGGTAGAGAGACAGGGGTAGTCTTACCTCCATGTTTGTGGTAGGAGTTGACTTAAAAGGCAGCTTGAGTTGGAAGGTGGGTGGAATAGACAAAAGTTCACAGGATCCTTAATCTTTCCTTGATTGTCTCTGTGTTTCTAGCTCCTGTTCCACACTAATTTACATCACGACCTTGGAAAAGCCCTTTCCTTTCTTTGTGCCTCAATTCCCTTCAAGACTTTTCATCCTTCAGGTGTAATTTGTTTTGTAGAACCTTGCCCATAAGAGTCTTTTTCTCTTGAAGTGAATAGTCTTCCATGCAGGCATCTTTAGACCTTAGCCTAGATGAGTGGGAGGAGCTTAGTCTCTCCAGCTGGAAATCAAACTCTGGCTTACAGTAGACATTGCCTATATCCTCTTATTATGTCCAGTGGCTCAATGATGCCTTTTTTTGTTGTTTTTTTTGTTTTTTGTTTTTTGTTTTTTGCAGGGCAATGAGGGTTAAGTGACTTGCCCAGGGTCACACAGCTAGTAAGTGTCAAGTGTCTGAGGCTGGATTTGAACTCAGGTACTCCTGAATCCAGGGCCAGTGCTTTGCCACTGCGCCATCTAGCTGCCCTCAATGATGCCTTTTTAATATCCATTCTAGAGGCTACTCTAGGCCCCCCCCCACTCATCTTCTAGGGCTTTAGAGGTCTGAGATCCCCCAATTTCTCCATTCAAAAACACAAAAGAATCTCAAAATAGGACAAAGAAACAAACTGGACAATTTTGTTACTAAGGTACTAATTTAATACATACTTCTTTTAAAACTACAGTTCACAGTTTCATGCATGGTCCTCTATATTTATCCTTCTTTGTGTGTTTGAATGTGTTTTTTAAAGATTAGGTTAACAAAAAAAAAAAAGAAAATCTTTTTAAGAAAAGAATTCAGAAAAATTTGGAAAACTCAAGACAGGTTGATGCCTTTGGTTTTTGCCTCCAAACACCAATCTTTAAATAGCAGACTTGTTCTGACAAATTGTGATTGAAGGAGACCTGGTAACTTTGAGGAATAAATCCTTCTTCATTGTCATCTGTCACTGCGCTTTCCAGGTAACTTTTGGGGGTTATCTTTATTCCAGATAATTAAGATGTCTGCAGTGTTTCATTGAGTTTGAGATGTTGAGATGGGTCATTCAGAAACTAATTAGACTGCAGCAGTGGAGAATGTCATTAGCCTAAAAAAGAAATTAAAAAATTAAAAAAAAAATTAAACTCTCTAACTGGCTACTTCTCTAAGTAAACATGATATGCCACCTTTTTTATCCATCCCTCCCTCTAAAAGAGATCAACTTGTACTTTGGAAGAGTGTAATTGAGAAGAAGTTCAAAGGGACAGCTTGTGATTCCCCTTTGCAAGCCAATGAGATCTTCAAGTTCCAGGTTGCCATGGACACATAGTGGGGATGCACTTGGTCTCTGAAAACACTGAAAATCAGCCCTGTTTTCTAGACTTGGAATGGTTGGTTTGCATAATGCATTTTTACATCTTACCATGGTTTAGGACTTTACCAGGAAGTAAAGGTCATAATTTATGCTTACTACCATCAGACAATTGGCTGGTCAGTGGGAAAGGTCCAGAAAATACTATGAAATCTTGTAAGCAGTCCACTTTTGATCAAAGGGTCTTTTATCAATTTTTTCTATAAGAGGGCTGGGTGGGTGGGTGGGGTATTGTTTTTAGAACGCAGTACACCAACTGGATTACATGTGAACTACAGCCAATTCTTTTCCATTGTACAGGAAATTTCTGCCCAAGCTGCCTAAGAGGGTGATAGAAGTCAGACATAAAGGTTTCAATCCTTCTTTTGTGATCTCTGATTGGTAGCCTAGTCCTAGGGAAGGCTTTATGTATTTTCCTCAAGTACATAATCTGCTCTTTAGTTAATGGCAGGAATTGTCTGCTCTAAGTATATGACTTCTGTTTCTCTTCTCATGTTTTGGGAAATTTTTAATTTTGGCTTTGAGTTTTAGAGTATTAGATCTGGAGTCTGGAACACCTGGGTTCATATGCCTGCTTTAAAACTCACTGGCTGTGTAAGCATGGACAAGTCACATGATCTCCTTGAAAGTCAGCTAATTCATCTGTAAAATGGGATAATATCATTGCCCTCAAAGCTCTTTCATGAGGATCAGATGAGATCATGGATGTAAAGCACTAAGGGCTAGTTCAATGTGAAGTTTTGTTGTTCTAATGGAGAAGATTCTTGTTCAAGTATGGGTTAGACAAGCTAGTCTCCGGGGTCTCTTCCAACTCTGAAACTCTGGGATTCTGGGAGGCCATAAGGAAGGAGAAGTGCTTAGTGGCATTAGGGACTCACTGTCCTCTGACCCTGACTTACTGCTTTTCTTTTTCTTTTAAAAAAAATAAACATTTTTATTTCAAGTTTTGAGTTCCCAATTCTATCCTTTTTTTCCCTCCCTCCCCTCCCCCCTCTCTAAGGAGATAAGCAATAAGATATAGGTTATGCATGTGTGATTATGTAAAACATTACCATATTAGTCATTTTGTATAAGAAAACTTGAATAAAGGAAAAAATGAAAGTGAAAAAATAGGCTGTGTTCAATCAATATCAGTTCTTTCTTTGGAGGTGGCTAGTATGCTTTATCTTTAGTCCTTTGGGATTCTCTTGGATCATAGTATTGCTGAGAATCCTAGTCTATTGAGATCCTACCTAGCTTTCAAGGCTCAAATCTTACCTTCTCTATAGTCCTTCCTGACTATCCCAGTCCACAGTGAGCTCCCCTTCCTCTAAACTGTCTTTGACACTCACTTGAAATTTATTATTTGCTGCATTGTGTTGCTTTTCAAGTATGTATGAAAAGATAACTTTCTCCTTAAATAGATTACAAGCTTCTTGAGGGCAGGGGCAGTATTATAAGACTTCTCTGTTTAAATGCCACCATATGGGTAAGCACAGACGCACATATGTATTAGAACAATTTTTTCTTCAAATTTTCATACTTTTGCCCATTATCTAGGGAGCTCAAGTCTTGATACCATCATTGTTAGTTGCCAAAGATATTGTTTTGATGACAGACCACTTGCCCCCAAATTATAAGCACTGGGATTGCTCAGTTGATGCTGAGGTTATCATTTTCTTTTACCTTTAATTCAGTTGGTGGTGCAATAGACAGAGCACTGGGCCTGGAGTCAGGAAGACCCAACTTAAAATCCTGCCTCAGACATTTTGCTGTGTAACCCTTGGCAAGTCATTTAACCTTTTATCAGTTTTTTCAATGTTAATAATAATAATTATTAATTATTATTATCATAATAGCCATCCACCTTGCAGGGGTTTTCTGGGGATTAGAGGAGATAATATTTATAAATAAGAACTTAATACAGTGCCTGGCACATAGTAGATGCTATGCAAATACCTTTCCCTTCTGTTTTTGTCCTTCCCTTTCTCTTTCCTTTTCCCTACCCCAAATACACTCAAGTTTTCTCTACTGTCCCATCAAAATCTGTTCTCGATTAGATCACTTACACACCAATGTATCTGTGTGATGCAGTGGAAAGAGTTCCAGGAACAAAATTAGGGTTCCTGGGTTCAGATCCCACCTTTGTCATACTTGTGTGACCTTGGGCACACAAGTCAATTAATTTCTCTGAGTCTCAGTTTCCTCATCTATAAAATAAGGACATGCATTAGACTTCCAAGTTCTTTCCAACTTTGTGATCCTAGGATCTCATTGATGTGGCCTTTCTTCCCAAGTATGCTGATCACAACCCAACCATGCCTGCCATTTTCTGTGACTCTGGTCCATGTCCTCCCATATATTCTTTCCAGGAGGGCTCTCCAATATGCTAGAGGAACATTCAACATGTCTAGCAGCTGAATGGGATACCCCTCCTAGATGGATTTCCTTTTCAGTAAAGGACAATTCCTCAAACCAAAGGAACCAAGCACTAAAAACAGAATTTCTGGCATCAGTTAAAGACTCCTGAGGTGGGGTATGATAATAAGGGGAGGTATGCTCCATAAGCTGCCTCCTGCTTCTTCTACTCTTAAGATTCAGTCTCCTGTGCACTTCTGAGAAAACTCCCATACCTTACTTTAATCAGCCTGGGAACTTGTTAAGTCTCACAACTAAGCTTCTGCAACATGGAAGATCACACAGGCTTGGCCTTGCATAATGAATTGAGGCTAATTTATGCAAGCAGGATACTGGCCCCTGGACTGTTCACTTTTTGCTTCAGGCACAAGGCCACGATTTACTCCAAGGATTTGGTGAAGTATTCGACACCGATTTATGCAGCTAGCACCTGGAATTCTTTCCTTCTTCCACAAATGAATTATTGATCTGAAGGGCTGACAAAAGAGTGATGTTGGAATGGATTCTGAATGCAGAATGAGTTGCAAACCACAGAAATCCCTAGGTAATATTGACTGAGGTCATCTCTGGGTTCTGGATGGGTGAGGAGGCACACCCATATATATATATATATTTTTTTTTTTCTTGCTTTATCCTTGAGCCAGAATGCTTTATCCAGTACTTCTGCCTTTGTCCTATATCTGTCATGTTCCAGAAGATGTAGATCATTTACCTGGTGGCTTAGCTCTATCACAAAGGTTCCAATGCTGGAAGACTAAGTTTATTTAGTGCATATCCTGATTTATTTGGCTTTCTGCATTTATTGAGGTTTGCCAGACAATGGTGACCTCCAGACTTAATTATAAAATAGATTCGTTTGCCACAAATCAGAGAACCTATATGGGCAAGACAAATGAATTTCAAGAAGCCAACTCTTGATTACTTCACAGGCAGATTAACTTACTTGTGGATTATCCAGTTGCCAAGCTTCTCCTTTTCCCATCCATTGCCCTTTTAGTGGGGTGGGGGTGGGCACTTCACCATATATTGAAGGTTGGCCAAGGAAGATGAAAGAGAAATATTAAAGATAGACAATTTAAATTAAATTTTCTTTTTTCAAATAAAAATTCATTCTCCCTCTCCATCCTCCTTCCCTCCTCCCCACCAAAAAAAGAAAGAAAAGAAAAGAAACCTAAACTTTTATAATAAATATTAGGGCAGATGATTTTCTTATTTACCTGGAAGAATGTCTTGGAGCATATGAGTTGGATCTGTTAGCTAAAATGATGATTTTGGATTATTGGTGGATTTCAGTAATCCATGCCATTCCTGCTACCCTTTGCCATGGATAATAGAGAAAACAAAATCACTTTTCAAACCTACACAGAAAATTCTTAAATTTAAAAATATCTTTTAATTTTCTCTCTTTTCCTGTTTTAAGATCAGTATGTATACTTTTCCTTGAAGATCTCAGTGGTAAAATTAATATTTGGAGTCAAGAACTCAGGCTTTCAAATCTTCACTCTATTACTTAGTACTTGAGTGACCTCTTGTTTTCCTCATTTGGAAAATGAGGGGTTTGGATTAGATATTCCCTGAGGTTCCCCCTAGTTCTAGATCTGTCATCCTCTGATCAAACCCAGACTAATTTTCATCACTCTTGATTTTCTCTCTTTGGAAACTTTTCCATTTCTATCAATGTTGTTACCAATTTCCTGATTCCTTCTGAACCCAACCTCAGAGTAGATGATAATTTCTCTTTCTCCTCCATCTACTTTCCATGCAATCATCAAGCCCCACCAGTTCTTCCTACCAGATTCCTTTGTCCGCTAATGTCTTTGAGATCTCCATATTCCTCTCCATTCCCATTGGCACAAACATGAATTTTGGTTTGAATCACTGGAATGGAGTTTTGTAATACCTTCCTAATTTATATCCTTGCTTACAGTCTCTTCCATCCTGCATATTGCCTCCATATCAATTAAGTAAAACTTAAAAACATTTATTATTTCACTCTTCTGCACAAGAATCCAAAATTACTCCCTTATTGACTATTGGATTCCCTCCAAAATCCTTTTTCATTTAAACTCTTCAGTAACTAGGCACACCATCCCTATGTGGTCTTATCTCTTTTTACATTCTTCTTCAGGCAGATCAGGATTCTTACCCTTCCTAATTTATTGCTATTATTTTCTTACTTTTGCTCATACTTTCTCCCTTATACAGCATGAGTTTATGAAAAAAAGCTGTGTTTATTAAAATATATTTTGTATGCTATGTTTAGATTTTCAGATAGGGTTGACTTCTTTCAGAAATTCAATGGTTAATAATGTTTCTACTTTTGGGCTTTTTTTTTGTTTTTTGAGGTTTTCCCCCCTGTGTTCTGAATCTTCTTTTACAATATGACTAATGCAGAAATATGGTTAATGTGATTGTACATATATAACCTATATCAGATGGCTTTCTGTATTGGGGAGGGGGGAAGGGAAGGAAGGAGGGGACGGAGAAAAATTTAGAACTAAAAATCTGATGAAAACAAATGTTGAAAACTATTTTTACATGTAAGTGGAAAATAATAAAATACTTTTATGATAAAAAGTGCCCCCCCAAAAGAAATTGAATGGTTAAAAAATGAAAAGGAAGCCATTCATTTAGAGGCAGGTGCTCAAAAAAGTAAATTAGAAAGAACTGGAAACATTACATTTCCACCAAATACGTTTTCCTGAATGGAAGTTCATGGCCACTTAGAAGAAGACAAAGATCATGTGGATAGAAAAGCTCTTTTTGTTTGTCTTTCATTTTGAAGAGCACCATGGGTGATATCTTGACTCATTTGTGAATTGTTTGTAAGTAAAGCACAGTTGCACAAAATCATCTGCTTCACTCTTTCTTCCAGAGTCATCAAAGTCCAGGGGCAAGATAAAAATCAAGATGACTAGTGATGAACTGGGATGCAGTGTATAGCCTTGGCATCTTTGATGTCTGATCAAGCGTTAAGCACTCCAGGAGAAATCTACATATGCTTGGAGGAGACATCCTCTTAATTCACTGATGGGTTTGAGGCCTGTCTGCTACCCTCAACCTGGTTTAGACTGCATACTCAGACAGTTTACTGGGATGTGGTCACCATACAAGCTACAGTTTCTTAGAGCCACAGGTAAGAATTGGGTGAAGGTAGACAACAACAATGGATAAGCAATCCTGAAAGGGGTTTGGCAAGCCCTTTCACCAGAGGTGCTAGTCCTCTCTGAACACCCCATACATCTCAGAGAAAACTACAGAAACTGGGTTTGCAGGAAGACTGAGGAAGATATTTAAATCACTTAAATTTGAGACTTTTATTCTGAGTTAATAATAGAGAAGTCTTCAGAAGGCAGCTAGATGGCACAGTAGATAGAGAAATTCACCTGGAATAAGAAGGACCTGAGTTCAGATTCAATGTTTATCAGCTGTGTGACACTGGGCAAGTCACTTAACCTCTGTCTGCCTCAATTACTCTATCTGTAAAATGGGGAATACTATAACACCTACCTCTCAGGGTTGTTGTGAGAATCAAATGAAATAATATTTGTGAACTGCTTAGCAAAAGTAACTAGCACTAGTAGGCACTTAATAAATACTTGTTCCCTTCCCTTTTATGAGGAAAGTTTGGTTCAACTTCCTCTACTACACTCTCATTCACATTAATTCTACTTTTAATTCTTATCAGGAGGGATGAGTACCTGCCCTGAGATATGAGCTAGATGATAGTATAATTAAATGGCTTTTGAAGTAGTTTACTGGCCAAACTCAAAGGCTTATTATTAATGGTTTATTGTCAACTTGGCAATATGTCTCCAGAGGAGTGTTCTAACAATCTGTATTTGGACCTCTTAAAAAAAATTAAAAACGTTTTTAAAAAATGAACAGAAATACATTTTTCTCCCTTCTACATTCCACAGTATTAAAAAAAAAAAGTAAAACAAATTCTTTTAACAAGTATGCATACCAAAGCAAAACAAATTCACTCATTGGCTGTATTTTTTAAAAAGTCTCATTCTGCACCCTAAATCTACTGTCTATTAGGAGGAAGACAGGTTTACACTGATTTTCTGGAATCTCAGATAGTCATTGCATTGATCCTACTACTAATCTTTTAAAGTTGTTTGTTTTTCAGTGGTTATTTTATTATATAAATTGATCCGCTTCTGCTTTATTCATCGGTTTAAGAAAGCCTTAAATATATTGTTTTATAATATTGGTGTTACAGTATAAATTATTCTCCAGGTTTACTTTTTTCACTCTGTTCATACAATCTTTCCATATTTTTTGAAATAATCTATTTACTCATTTCTTATAGCACCATAGTATTATGTTTCATTAATATACCACACTTTGTTCAGCCTTTCCCCAGTTGATGGGCATCCTTTTCATTTTAATTTTTTGGGCCACCATAAAAAGATTTATTACTAATATTTTTGTACATAAAAGAGCTTTTCCTCTTTCTTTGATCTCTTTTGGGTATAACCTAATAGTGGTCTAGCTGGATCAAAGGACGTGTGTGGTTTTGTAATATAATTCCAAATTATTTTCCATAAAATTGGTAACCAAACAATTTTACCAATAGTGCATCAATGTACCTGTTTTTTTACAACCCCTCCAACATTTGCCATTTACTCTTTTGCCATTTTTACAGTCTGAAGGGTATGAAGTGGAACTTCAAAAATGTTTTATTTTGCATTTCTCTAATTAATAGTGATGTGAAGCATTGTTTTTTATCTGTAGATAACCTGGATTTTTCCCCTTGAAAACTGCCCATGTATATCCTTAGACAATTTATTACTTGGGGAATAGCTCTTATTCTTACAAATTTGAATTAGTTCCTTATATCCCTTAGAAATAAGACTTTATTATATATATATAAAACCTATATCAGATTACCTGCTGTTGTTGGGGTGGGGGGAGGGAGGGGAGGGAGGGAGAAAACTTTGAAATTGGAAATCTTATATAAACAAATGTTGAAAACTATTTCTACATGTAACTGGAAAATAATAAAATACTTTTGTTTTTAAAAAAAGAAAGAAAAAAGACCTTTATCAGAGAACTTGCTATAAAGACCCCCTCAGTTAATTTTTTCCCTTTCAATCTTAGCTTTATTTGATTTGTTTGTGCTTAACATTTTTATCAGCAAGTTGGATAAAGGGAAACATAGCATGCCTTTCCAATGTGCAGATAAGACAGAACTGGGAGAAATATCTAACCCGTTTAAAATCTAAATTGTGTGGTTGCCTTAAATTAGAAGCTTTAGCACCAGTCTTTGGGCATTAAGCATTTATTAAAGCATACAAGGTATTCATGTGGAGTTCAGAAAGAAAAGGCCTATCAAGCCTAGAGTTCCAGCCTGTTGGGGTTCTTCCTCAAGTCCTCCATTACAAGCCTGCTTCAACCATGAACTCCCCCAAACTGAGTGTGGGAGCTTTTTTTATAGGTCCAGAGCATAGGAGGTCCTTACACACTGCCTCAAGCTGATTGGCTAGCGTCATTCAAATCCATTGGTTCACTGGACTTGAAGGAGGTCTCGAGTTAAGTTCAAAGTTTTTAGCAACAATACCTTCTTTTTTTTTTTTGTGGGGCAGTGGGGTTAAGTGACTTGCCCACGGTCACACAGCTAGTAAGTGTCAAGTGTCTGAGGCCGGATTTGAACTCAGGTACTCCTGAATCCAGGGCTGGTGCTTTATCCACTGCACCACCTAGCCACCCCAACAATACCTTCTTAAGGGCTAGCCAGATGTGCTTACAATCTAGTTAACTTGAAGTAGGCTAATCAGCAGTCAATCACTCTCACTTAATTCAATCAGTTTAGATTAATCTCCAGGTGGGCCTTTGAGTATCTGCTAAATCCCATTATTTTATCACATTCCCCCCTTTGTTTCTTTGAGGAACACAAGTGTTTCCTTGATGAAACAAATAACAGGATCAGAATCCCAAAACATTAAGGCAGACTAAAACATTGGGCTGAATCTTTGAAGATGACATTCAATAGGGATAAATGCATAATACTTGTGCTAAAAATACATATATAGTATCATATATGTATATTATATATATACACATACTATACATGCATATTATAGCTATGCATATGTATACATGTATACACACACACATATATATACATGTATATACCCCTATAAATATGTATATATACATACATACACAAGTGTATGTATGTGTGTGTTTCTGTGTGTGTGAAAGGGAAGCATGACTAGACAATTTGCATGGAGAAGATACAGGGGTTTTAGTGGACTACAAATTAAATGAGTCAACACAGTCAATCAGTCAACCAATCAATATTTATTAAATGCCTACTATGTGCCAGCCAGTCAGTTAGACATCTAGTATTTTAACTGTCTACTGTATGTTCGGTACATTTTTAAATGCTGGATATACAATAAGACAATGAAAAAAGCTAATGGGATTTTAGGCTGAATTGAGAGGCATAGCTTTTAGACATCAGGGGATGGTGGTCCCACTGGACTCTGCTCCCATCAGACAATATCCACAGTACTATGGTTATTTTAGGTACCGTAGGTTAAAAAGGACATTGATAAACTGGAGATTATCTAGAAGAGGGTAGTCAGAACGGTCAAGGGCCTTGAATTCAAGTAAGTAGTGATTGTAGGAAATGGGCATGGTTAGTCTGGAGATATGAGACTAGGGGAGGGTGTGATGCCTGTTTTTGTAGGGGTGAAGGACTGTCAGGTGGAAAGGGATTGGACTTGTTCTGCTTGGCTCCAGAGAGCATAACAAGGAGTGATTGTTAGATTGCAAAAAGGAAAGCTTAGGCATGTCAAGAAAAACTTCATAACAATTAGAGCTATCCAAGAATAGAATGTGTTACTTGAGAACTGAGGAATTCCCCTTGCCTGCAGGTCTTCAAGCAAAGGCTGGATAACTACTTATTAGATGTTGTGGTAGGAATCCTTTTGGGGGCCAAAGGGAGTATAGATCACTATTAAAGTCCCTTACAACTCTGATATTCTATGATCTAGCCTTATTCTCATGATCCATCTCCCTGCTCTGGGTTCCTTTGTCTCCATAATCATTCTTAACTCCAAACTTAGCTAACTTAATGTTTCACTAGTTTCTACACTAGAATATATTGTTCCCCTGACTGTCTGTCATTCTTGACCTTGAAATCTCATCTCTGGGTAAGACCTGCTCTGATATGTCTGCTTCTGCTAAAATGGGCAGCTGGTCATGACTGGAAAAAATAATGAATTTGAACTGATTTCACCCACTACATATTTCTGTTATATACCACAGCTGGATCTTTCCTGATACTCAAAAAATCCTTCACCTCTACCCTTATTAGCATCCTACCTCATTCTCTACAATGTATTTTCTAAACCTTTCCTTCTCTCTTGTCCCCTCAAACTTCATCCCAATTATAACCTCTTATTTCATTAAGGAAATTAAGGTGTGAGCTCCTTGGTACCTGCCCTACACCTACCTTTCCCTTTTTTATTCTTCAAATCACCTCAGCATATCATAACCTTTCTCTTTATTTCTGTGTTCAAAACA
The DNA here is from genome assembly GCF_019393635.1 of Dromiciops gliroides. Taxonomy (NCBI): domain Eukaryota; kingdom Metazoa; phylum Chordata; class Mammalia; order Microbiotheria; family Microbiotheriidae; genus Dromiciops; species Dromiciops gliroides. The sequence goes on from NC_057861.1 coordinate 716,846,927, forward strand.
AGTAATCCACTAAGTGGTACTTTCCCTAAGCAGGAGTTACGCACACAGAGGAAATCATAGAGAGGGACTGACAATCTTCAACATAATCTCTCTTTTTTTATAACTTGTTCTTTAACCAAAGGATTTTTTAGCAAGTATTATTTTTCATCTTTGTATTTATACAGGCTTGTTTCTTTTGATCTTATTTTCCTTGTTGATTAAATCTCTTATTACAGTATGAGTCATAAATGGACAGGTAAGTGCTTCTGTGTATAAACCATTAGACTTGGACTCAGGAAGATATAAATGAAAATCCATGCACTTATTATCTATGTGACCCTGGTCAAGTCACTTAACCACTGTTTGGTTCAGTTTCCACATTTGTAAAATTGGGTAATGATAGTACTTACTTCCTAGGACTATTATGAAAACCAAATTAAATAATATTTGTAAAAAGCATTTAGCATGCCACTACCTTACATGTAGTAAGAACAATATAAATGTTAGCTAATATTATGTTTAAGACAAATTACAATGGTCTGAACTTCTTTTTTTTTACTTACCCAGGGTCACACAGCTAGTAAGTGTCAAGTGTCTGAGGTCGGATTTGAACTCAGGTCCTCCTGAATTCAAGGCTGATGCTCTATCCACTGTGCCACCTAGCTGCCCCGGGCTGAAAAATTTTTTTGTCTTCTGGTCCACGGGGTGGTGGTGTAATGAGGTCAGTTAATTATCCAGCTTCATCAGTGTTTTGCCTTTTTCTTGATGTGAGAATATGAGTCTCAAGTTTACCATAGGGATTTTCCTGGCACCAAGAGGACACTACAGGTCTCAGAATAAATGATTTCTTCCTATATTTAACAAATGAACTACATGTTGAAGGAGAACTAGCAGAATAATAAATATTGGGCATTAGTGTATTGAAATATATGGACTGAAAACATAGTGAACCTTTTGAGACTGAGAATGCTTAGAAGGGAACAGCTTCCCTTGTCCTTGAGGATTATTAATCACTTCCCTCTAAAAGACAGTTGTAGTATCTGGAGATTAAAAAAAAAAAAGCAGAACGCCAGAGAAAGTTTTCTTTAAAAAAAAGAAGGCCTTTGTTTTAAAATAAAAACCATGCTTCTGCAGAATGTAGCTCAGAAAAAAGTGTTGAAAGCAGTAGGAATTCAGGATTAATAAACTACCCAAGAATATGTGTGCATTAATGAATGACTGAATATGTCTGGGTTGGACTAGATGGTCAAATAAAGTCCCTTCCAAATATCAGATTCTATTAATGAAAAGGTACTTATTAAGCTCTTACCATGGGCAAAGCACCAAGCCAAATGCTGCAGATACATCCTCTCCAAGCACTAAAATTCTGATACTGGGAGACAAAACACATAGGTTAATGGAATCATAAATATGGAATTGTTAGGGACCTTAGAGGACATACAGACCAATGCTCTCATTTCACATATAAGGAAACTGAGGCACCCAGGTATAAAGGGACAGAGTCAGGATTCATCCCCAAGCCATCTAACCGCAGCCACAGAGCTCTCCCCTCTAATGTCTTTCATATTCCCTCAAGATTTATATCCCTTGACCTTTGCTGGTTTTTTTTTTTTTTGATGACATCAACTGAATTTAGATCAAGTTTGGCTTCTGCTGGAAAGGGACTGAGTAAACCACTAAGTAATTCTTTTCCTCCACTGAAGTGATCACTTGGAGGATGGCTTGAATAAATGGATGAGCTTTGATTGCTGATGCTGATGCATCCATTTCTGCTGGAAAGGGCTTTAGTTTTCATGTCACCTAAACCTTTTCTCCATGTTCCTGCTCTAAAGCAGACCACTCAGAGAACTGTGGCGATCTTCATCTCAGGAGGTCAGGAGAATGAGCCCAACATTCCTCTGGGGGCCTTGGCAGGGACAATATTATTTAAGGCAAGAGTCCAGGGAATTGCTGGGATCTTGGCCATTGGTTTTGATAGGTGGGATGAATAATGCTGGTGGGATTAAGTGAGTTGTGCTGACCTAGCATTTTGGGTGAGCTCTGGAATATGCATGTGTCTCTTTTGGTGTTCCCTGTCCCCTATTTCCTGTTAGATTAATGGATGGTTTAAAATAAAGGTTTAGGTACAAAGAAAGCTGGAGCTAAGGAAGGGTGATACCCTAGAGAAGAACCTTATTAATTTAGAGCAGTAAGCTTTGGGGAGGAAGAGGGTAAAAGGTCATCAGAATGGGTCAGATGGAGAAGTTTCTGGTGTTCCATTTATATAAAATTAGTTCCCTTCATTTCTGCCATGTATTTTCTTTAAGATTGTGGTCATCATGGTAGAATAGAGATATGGTAAATATGTGGAGTTGACTATTATCTTCAGAGATTGATTGAAGGGATCCTGGGAAGTCCCAATCATCCCTAAATCAGTGCCTCATGCATCTCATTGTGAGAACTTTATCCCTTTCACTGATGGTTTTGACACTTATAAATAACAACAATTGATGTTTTATATGTAAAAGGTCTTTGGTACATGATCAGATCATCTAAGGTATAGATACCCATATGAGAGATGCCATAGACCTGCTTCTGGGAAAAGGCATTCTGGGTTTGCCTTCCATGTGAGATAAAGGGCCCTCTTTCTATTGGCTATTAGAGAGAACTGCTTTTGTCTCCAAAACTAGCAGACTGGGACAGTCTGCCTCTTTCTTTTTTTCTGTCTCTCACTCTATCTCTGTGTCTCAGTCTCTGCCTCTATCTCTGTCTCTCTCTCCTTCATTGTCTTTCTGTGTCTGCTTCTCTTTCCTGTGGCATTCAGGGGCAAAGGTTTTGTTTATCTACAGAATGCTGGGTAGGGGAAAGGCTACCTTCTTCCTGCCCTGTGAGCCCAAGAAATAGACTAGGGATTTTGGTCTGTTTCTTTTATGCTAAGTTCTAGGTTAAGGGAATGGAATCCCTTAATGTAAGAACTTGAGCCATTGGGATCTTGGAGCCAGGATTCCAGGCTGGCTGTTGCCATGAGCTTGCCAGTGAAGTCCTGAGAAGCCAGAGTGCCAGGATATATGCCCAAAGGGGCTTAGTCCTTGGAACTTGATGGGATTGATGTTACAGAGAAACTGAGATAAACTGTTGGGATCATGCCCCTAACGTGCAGGAAAATGTTTGTATGTTTGTTCTTGCTATGCCTTTGAAGTAAATGTTCCTTTGTAAGAAATAATATGGTTTTGGGTGCAGCTAGGTGGTGCAGTGAATAGAGTACCAGCCTTGGATTCAGGAGGACCTGAGTTCAAATCTGGCCTCAGACTCTTGACACTTACTAGCTGTGTGACCCTGGGCAAGTCATTTAACCCCAATTGCCTCACCAAAAAAAAAAAAAGAAGAAAAAGAAATAATCTGGTTGTAAAGTGGTCAAACGTAGGGTTCTGGGGAACCCCACAATGGAGGGAACACTGCCTGCGGGGACTTAAGGCCCCACATTAGAGACTAAATATTCTCAAAAAACTTTCAGGTACTGGAAGATCCTGTGGGAAGGGTGGATGATAAAACAAGTGTGTGCTGAGTACTGAGCTTGATGATGGGGCTATAAAAACAAAAGCAGAAAAAGGCCCTGCCCTCAAGGAATTTGAGGCTGGATTTGAACTCAGGACCTCCTGAATCCAGGGCCAGTGCTCTATCCACTGTGCCACCTAGCTGCTCCTGGGAACCCATTTTATAGATAAAATTCTCCAACAGAGATTTTTCATTATTTCCCCACATTGTCTCTCCTCCACCTATCCTGCCCCCTCCAACCCCAATTCAAGATGCTCATACATTAAATCTTTTCTTCATATTCATATATTCTGCAAGAAAAATTCCCCAGATTCCTTGGAAGTTTTGGTCATCCATGAGTCCTATCACCTGTGTAGTACCTGAGGTATACCTCCTTATTTCAGAGAGTATTCTTGGCTAGTAAACTTTATGAGATTATTGTGTAAATAATCTCAAGAAGGAAACCAAGAATTCCAGGAAATGAGATGAGAAAGATGAACATTGTGGGAGTCAACCAGCACAAAGGTATGAAAAGGGGAGATGGAAGGAAATTGGTGAACACTTCCAGGTGTTTTTGGAGCTTCCATATTCACCAAATAGAAGGTGGTGAAGATGGCATTGAAATGAACGCCATGAAAAAAACTGAAATAAACACTATGATTATAATTGTCAGAAAGGCAGCGTGGTGTAGTGGGTGGAGCATCAGATTTGGAATCAGGTCAATCTATATCCAAGTCATGCCTCTGACACATTCTGACTATGTAGCCTTGGGCCAGTAAGTCTCAAAGCGCCTCAGATATTTCTCTAAATGGTGTCATGCTCCATGGCCTTCTTGGCATGAACAAAGCCACTCTACTTTTCCCTTCCTGGGACCAAACAGCCTTAACCTCACCTTGTCTATCTACCCTAATGCCCACTGCCAACATACCCTCTAAAATGGACAACATGTGTGGGAAGAGCCAAGCTACTTAGCTCTGCAATCCTTGGGATGATCATGCATGCTTAGCTTTACTCCAGACATTTTCAACTCTGTTGCTTCATCCACTTCTACCTACCTTCCATACAGAAGTAGTAGCCAGGGAAGAGAGTTTTGGTTTGGGAGACCCCAAAGGGCAATCAAAGGACAGCCCTTTTCAGAGGAAATGACAGTTCTCAGAATAGGAAGTAGGTAGAAGGGTAGAAAGAGCAGAGTAGAAATATGCATGTATGTATGCATATATGTATGTGTATATATGCACACACATATATAACCTCTTTCATTAGAATATGAGATGAATGAAAAGTCTGAGACCTAGTTTCTGGGTAATTAATAATCAATAAATTGAGGTCAGTGGTTTTCTTGGAAACCAAAGACCCTGAATGGAGGATGCTGAATGTTTTAATATCCTTGAAAAAGGAGGTGTACCTGAGGGTGAAAATCAATTCTGATTGGTTAAGAATTAATGAGAGAATGTATATTATAATGAGATGTGGGCTTTTTCTAATGAGCGCCGGGGTACATGACTTTGATCATGTCAGCACTCTTGGACAAAGAGCCTCATCTCCACCCAGAAAATTTCTTCCTTGGGCAAACTAGACAAAGGGAACCAATTCCACCTAGACCACTTTAATTGAACACAGTGGGCTGGAATTCACCTAGATTAGATTCTCTTTTCCTTTAATCAGAAATAAGCTCTTCCAGTTGGGTGGGATTCCACCTAAGTTTAAGGAGAATGTTAACCTAATCTCATCCACAGCTTTATCTTTCAGAGGTTTCTTTAACCTAGTCTTTAAATGAGGAAGTAAAAAAAAAGGAAAAAAACCTACTGGTAACTAATCATTGATTCTTAATAATCAGAAAGAAGATCTCTGGGTCCTATATATAAGATTGATTATTAATATAGTAAGAAAAGAATCATTTTTCTCAAATGTTAGCTTCAAGTAGACAGAGACCATGATTTTAATAATTGTATTTCCACTGCTTAGCACATAGTAAGCACTTGCTTTTCAGTATCAATTAATTAGTTCTTCATTAATTAACTCATAGAATACATTCCCTCAAAGGAAGTTCCCTATAGTGAAAGAAACAAACAAACGCAAGGGAATACAGTACAGAAAGCATTTGAGCAAAAAGGGGAAGTAAAAATCAAATTCTCAAAGATAAAACTATGAAATACTTGGGCAGTTGTTATTGACAGAGCACCTAATGTAGAGTCACATATAGAGTAATGTATAGTAACATAGGATCTGTGATTTCCTCAACATAGGAAACGCTAAATGTGGCAACTCCATTCACTGAAACAAAATGCAATTCTTCTATGATTTAGTACATTAAGGCAGTAAGTCAATAAATATTTATTAACCACCTTCTATGTGCCTGGCACTGTTCTAAATCTGGGTGGTAAAAGGTAAAGCAGTTCCTGCCCTCAAGAAGCTGACAGTTTAATGATAGACAACATACAAACACCTATATACAATGAACACACAAGATAAACTGGACCAAACATCTTAAGAAGTACCTGAAAGCAGGTTAGGGTTAAATAATTTGCCCAAGGTCACATTTAGTCAGTAAGTGTCAGAGGTGGGATTTCAAGCCCAGCTGGGGTTTAGTGACAAAAGTGCCATCTCTAGAATAGGAAGACTTGATTTTTATGTCCTAGTTCTGCAATTTCCTAATCTCATTATCTTGGATAAGGCTTGGCTGGACCATCTGTGTAGTGTTGGGCAAGTCACTTTACTTTTCTAAGCCTCAGTGTCCTGACTTGTAAAAGAAGGAAGTTGAACTAGATGACTTCTCAGGTGCTTTTCAGCTCAAAACCTTTGGTTCTATAATCCTTTGTCTCTTCTATGAGAATAATATCATGTGAACTAGGTGTTTGGTCAATAGATTTATTTTATGATCCTAATAATGACAGTTGTCACCTCTGAGTCCTGAATGGAAAATTCAATAGTAGCCAGAACTCTTTATTGACCAGGCAGGGCACAAAGATGATAAAATAGTTCTCTAGTTTTCTCTTGTACAAGGTAAACTAGAAGTTATCTACCACTAGCACCAAACTAGAAATAATAAAAGCCTATAAAAACAGATCTGATGTTTGGAGGTCACTGGGACCCAGTTTTATATTTCTTCTTTGCAAAAACCATTTTTCTTTCATGTACTGTGCATTTGTGAGGGTTCTTTTTTCCCTTCCAGGCAATCAGACATATGAATTTGCTTTATATTGATCTGCTTATGATAGTTGGTCTAACAATATCTTGAGGCAGATATGCCTCTGGTCATATCTCATTTTACCTTATATAAAAATTTTAGTGTTTCTCATAGACAGCAAAGAAAACCAACAAAAAAACCTAGTGTTTCTCCTTGAACAATTCTGAGCAAGCCCTTTGATGTTTTCTGGTTTTGTTCTTAAATCTTGTGTGGTATAAATTACAAAAAGATGTTAGGCATGCTATCCTCAATCTCATTCTTGTGAGCCTACAAAAGAAAACTATAAAAGGTGCTGGATTTTCTGCAGGGTTCTGGTACTTACAAGCATAGCGGTGGTTGGTTTCCACACAATAGACTTTTTCAACAAGAAAGAAAAAGCTTGACTCAGTTTTGCTGCCTGCCCTAATACCCTGTGGTCTGAATTCTGCAGCCATATTAGAACTTAAAACTCAAAGTTCGAGTCCTATTGATGTGAATGTGGTATTCTTTGCAGGATTGTATACATAGTGAACAACTAAAATTCTGGGAAGTTGACATAGTGAGAGATCTTTAAACTGTATTGGAGGTGACAACAGCCCCATACTTTCATTTCTCTTGTCTTTCCTGTTTCTCAGTTAGCATTTATCCTGAAGGACTCCAGCATCCATGATGGTGGTTACTTGCTCTTTCTTGACTTCATCGCCTTCTGTCTCTTGTCCCCTGGATACCAGACAAATACCAACATAAGTTGCTTTCCAGTAGAGTGTAAGTTCTTTGAGGGCAGCAATGGTTTCTTTTTTGTTTTTGTATCCTTACTACCTAGCACAGTGTTTGACATAGAGCTTATAGATAAGAAATGCTTGAATTTAATAGAATGGACTCAATCTATAAATAAATCAGTCAATAAGCCTTTTAAAGAGCTATGTACCAGTGCTATTTTTTAGGTGTTGGAGATACAAACACAAGAATGAAAAAAGTCTCTTCCCTCTAGGGGCTTACATTATATTGGGGTGGGGGGAGAAGAAGGGGAGAAGGAGTTGGAGGAGGAGGAGGAATAGAGTGTTAGGCTTGGAGTCAGGAAGACCAGAGTTCAAATATGGCCTCAGACACTTACTGTCTGTGCGATCCTGAACAAGCATCAGGGGCCATCTCCAGTCTTACTGATGTATATCTTGCCACTGAATGCAGTTGGTTCTGGAAGAGAGAGTGAGGCTGGTGACTTCGCACAGCTCTCCCTTGCTTAAATCCAGTTCAAAGCAAGGAAGACAAATTGTGGCCATTGTTGTTCAGTTGTTTCAGTAGTGTCTGACACTCAGTGATACCTTTTTAGGGTTTTCTTGGCAAAGATGCTGGAATAGTTTGCTATTTCCTTCTTGGGCTCATTTTACAGATGTGGAAACTGAGGCAAACAGGATTAAATGACTTGCTCGGGGTCACACAGCTATTAAGTTGTTTGAGGCTGGATTTGAACTCAGTTCTTCCTGAGTCCAGGCCTGGTGCTCTATCCACTGTGCCACCTAACTGCCAGAATTGGGAAGATCCAAGTTCAAATCTGGCTCCAGACATTTACTAAATATGTGACCCTAGAGAAGACACTTAACTTCTTCCAGCCTCAGTTTCCTCAGGTGTAAAATGTGGATAGTAACACCTACCTCTCAGGATTGTTATGAAGATAAAATGTGATCATATTTTTAAAGGACTTTGAGACTCTTAAAGGACTACATAAAAATACTAGCTATTATCATGATGCTTCAGTAAAAACTTTTGACTGATTCAATAACATGATTTTCTAAAAAAAACCCAACCCTCCTATTTGTTTATGCAGACTTACAGAGCTTTGTCAAAGATAACACAGGTGAGGCATCAGACTAGGACAGTCAATCAGCATTCTTTTGTCTTGTAGAACTTTCTTTGTTAAGGGTAAAAAAAAAACCAACCAAACCCAAAAAACCCAAAAAGCAAAAAAAAAAAAAAAAAAAAAAAAAAAAAGACCCAACTGCTCACAAACAAAGATGAAAATAAATGAGAAGCTAGGGATGCAACAGCATCTACTTCAAGACATCACAATCCTTTTTTGTTGTTGTTGCTGGGGACTTGGGTTTTCTTCAGTGTATGGAAGTCCTGGTGAGTGGAGCTAGGCAGTATTAGTAGTGGGTAGAGAACTGGGCCTAGAATCAGGAAGACTTGAGTTCATATCTCACCTCAGAGACTTAACCAGCCGTGTATGACTCTGGGCAATTCTCTCTGCCATCAGCCCCTCACTTTCTTGTCTTCTCTTGTCTTTCCCTTTTCTAGCAACTGAAGCTGAGGATTTACATCTTCTGTCTTTCTTTTCCATTATATGTCCTTGTAATGGAGATAGGCTCCTTGACTGTATGAGCTGCAAAACTTCTTGTTATCATTTCTGTAAATCAGTAAATTCCTGGGTATGATAATGAAAAATGGAGCTGCCCGTCTCCAATTTTTTCCTCTTTAGGAAGGAAAAAGTGAAAGGAAGTAGGTAGTCAAATTGTGTGATACCTGTGACCTAATGGATCCACTTGATTTGGATGCTGGGGTTTCACCTTTCTTGAGCCTTAATTCCTTTTTCTCTACAATGAATTAGACTTAAAAAAGCTCTCAAGTCCTATCCATCTCTAAATCTTATCATCCTAATCAGTGTGACTCAGTTTCTCTATTTCTCAAAGGTGGACTGTTGGGAGGGAGCTATGTCACATTAAAGAATTCCTTAATTGTCTCCTGAGAATACCATCCCCCCCGCACCCCCTTTTATTGTGAGAGTGAAGGCAAATTTTTTGCCTTGTCACTTTAAAATGAAATTGGAACATTTGGAGTAATGAACTTGTTCTGAGCTGGACTGTGTAGCTCATGCCCTTGAGAGAGTAAATGATACATCCAGCACGGCCCTCATGCATAACCATTATCACTAGAGAACCCACTGCATAAACAAGGCCCTGCCAAACCCAACTGAATTATTCTTTCTTCTCTGTCCGGATCCATGCTTCTTAATTTCAATAAAAATGAAACCACATTCAGGTGATGGAGTGCCAGTATCCTGCTTGGGTTACTTTGGAGTCTGAGTCGTCTTAGCTGGAACTTCATGTCTCCTATTAATTTGTCAGCTTTTGATTTAGGACATTTTTTAAAAAGGTAATGATGACGATGATGACGAAGAACCCGATTGAAAAATGCTACCATTGACATTAGAAAGATGCCAGCTTTCCCTTTTACTGTTTTCAGGAGGTAGAGTCACAGGCTATAGATCAGAAGCACAAAGGAGCCTTCAAGGTCATCTAGTTCAGTTCCCAAGATCACAAGGTGGTAATAAGCTGAGCTGAGATTTGAACTCATGCCGTGTGGCTTTAATTTCTGCTCTCTTTCTACCACACTATGGGGTTTCCCCATGTGGTCAGGAGAAAGGTCTTTGGATTTAAACTTATTAATTAACCTTTATAACCATATCATCTGCTTGTCCCCTTGGATGATACATCCGCCTCTGGGAGAAAAGCCTGTGTGTTTCCTGTATTATCTCAAATGTATGCCAGTTAACTACTTTATTTTTTAGACGAGCCTTCTCTTGATGTTGCCACCCAGAATGATACTGATCATTCCCAATTTTTGAGATTTAAAGACTTAAATTTAACTTTTACTGTAAGATTAAGTTTTAACTCCTGGAGGAAAAGCATATATGTATTCCTATGTGGGCATATATGTGTGTGTGTGCATGTACATACACACATACACACGTGTGTGACAATAGGCAAAATATAGCCTAGTGTCAGTTTAGGCCTTATATACCTGAAAGCCCCAAATAGCTATTTTGGAAAGAAATAAACTGGGCACAATGGATAGAGTGTGGGCTTGGAATCAGGAAAACTCATCTTTCTGAGTTCAAATCTGGCCTTAGACACTTACTAGCTGTAGGACCCTGTACAAGTCACTTCACCCTGTTTGCCTCAGTTTTCTCATCTGTAAAATGAGCTGGAGAAGGAAATGCAAAGCAATCCAGTATCTTTGTCAAGAAAACCTCAAATGGGGTCTTGGACAGTTGGACACAACTGAAACAACTGAACAACAAACAACAATCCTTTGAGAAGACAGAAAAGGTAGCCTTTTTTTGTGGATCTATTTATTAGTTCCCAGATACCACCCAAACTGGCTCTCCTTTGAATGGCCCTCAAATAAAATACCCAGTCAGGGACCTCTTCCACATTTTCTGACGGCAGGCCTTGCCCGTTAGTTCATTAGATTACCTAGGAGAAATCAGGATTTTGTGGGGAAGGAGAGACATGTTAGATAAGTTTTGATAGGTGGTAGATCTCAGAAATTTCCCAAATCTTAGAGTATAGAGATTTTGGACCATGTATGTACATTGCTATTCTCATTGTTGTTGTTCTTCAGTCATTTAGTTCTGTCCTACTCTTCATGACCCTGTATGGGGTTTCCTTGGCAAAGATATTGGAATGGTTTGCCATTTCCTTTTTTGGTGGATTGAGGCAAACAGGGGTTTAAGTGACTTGACCAGGGTCACACAGCTGGTAAGTTTCTGAAGCCAGATTTGAACTCAGGTCTTTCTGACTCCAGGCCCAGTGCTCTACCCACTGAGCTACTTTGCTGCCTTTATTTTCTCCAGTAAGACAATGTAAAAGTATAATCAATCAGCAGATATATATATGAAGCATCTATTATTTATTATATTCAAGGTAATATGGGAGATTTTTTTAAGCAGCCAAAAAACATGAGGTATGTTTCTTGCCCTCAAGGAGTTTGTGATATATTTGGGGAGGTGAGAAAGTGATTGATACACCAGACATGTAACTATGGTGGGACAACTGCTACATTTTTTAGGATGCCAAAAATTAGTAGAGGATATCAGTGATAGCACTTGCAATCCTTTTGTAACCTAGAAACTACTGAGCTTTGTACCAAGTTAATAAGAATAATTAGCTAAAATGGTAAAGTAACCCCATCTGGGGTGAATTTTTCCTGGGCCTGCCAATACACCTCCACAGTTTTCCCAGTGTATTGGGGTGGGGGTGTAGATTTCATGCTGCTTGTCCCAGCACATTTTGTGTTACTTGTCCTGGATGAAAAATAACTGCTAGCTACAGGTCCAAAATGCTAAAAGATAAGTTATGTCAGACAAAATTCCAAGTACCAAATGAGGTCTTGGGAGAGTAAGAGTTTTAGGGATTTAGAATAGGGAGAGGTCACTTCTGGGTGGAGTGAGAGAAGGGGGCTTCACAGGGAAAGGAGAGATCTGAAATGGGAAAGGTTTCAAGAATGGGGAGGTTGTATATTATCTGCCTCAAGGATTGCCCACATTTTAATATGGATTGGTCTGCCTCGGAACCACCCAGAATACCTCTGATTTCTCCCTGCTGTTGTCAAGACAGCAACTGGGGAATATTCACTAATCTTGGTGTAAAAAACAATTAGAAGGAACATCTGCTTCCATAACATCACCTACTGTATTTCAAATCCCCCAAAGAAAATCTTTCTTCTCAATTTGACCAATATTTACTTAACACCTGTCCTAGGCAAAGCACCTTGATAGATGCTATAGTCATGTGAGAGAATGATCAAACATTTGGGAGGTTTTCACTGCAGACACTGAGATACAAATAGAAAAAAGCTAGACAGTTCCTACTCTCAGGGAGTCCACACTTTAATTGGGGAAGACAGCAAAGGAAAGTTCAGCTATAGGGAGGTTGGAAAAGTTGGGAAATGCAAAGGGGTTCAGTGAAGGATCAGATGGCAAGGCCCAGAGGTCCTTGGGTCATATCAGTAGGTTAGATGACAGTGCTTGGAATCTGAAGGGTATAGAAATAGGGTAGATGGTAAGGCTTGAAGGATGTAGGAAGGAAAGAAATAGCAGGGAAGATGGTAAGGACTATTGTTCCTTTATCTCATTGGAAGTGTTAAGGGTTAAAATTCTAGCTAAACTGTCTAAAATATCTAATGAGTGGTTGCCAATAAATTATAAGCTTTAGCAAGAGTTAGACTTTTAAGCATTTATTAAGGAGAATAAGAATTTGGTAAAGAGAGAGAAAAAGGCCTAGATTCCTATCTATTAAAGGGAGAGCACATTTCTAGCTCCGCTCTCCACCAGAGTCCTCAGGAAAGAGCCCGAGACTGAGCGCCAGTCTCTTCCTTCCTCCTCCCACTAGCCCGCGGCACTTCCTGACTCCTGGTCTTGCCCTCAAAGACCTTCGCTTCATGGGCAGAACTCTTCTACAGTAAGTCTCCAGCAGGTGGCGTCATTCCAATCGTTACAGTAGGAAAAGAGTTGGTGACTCCCTTTTCATTCAATCCTTGTGAGAGCTGAATGTTTTCTGAGGCGTGGGACAGGTAAGGGATGGGTGCCTCTGCTGATGGTAGGTTTTCCCAATGGTCTGTCATCCAGGGCAAAGTCTGAATGACCTAGGGATGGGTGAAGGAGGAAGGGAGGAATACACAGGAGAGCGATTGCAATCTAAGGGGACAATGAGGATAAAACAAGAGATGTACAGACTTGATTAAAATACAAAATAAAACATAAATGCATAAGACAGACTTGAACAAAAGACTTAATATGTAAGATCAAAGGAGTGAAAAGTCATGTCTTACTGGGGGATAAGGTGGGGATGAGGTGGTACAGATCATGAAAGACTTCCTTGAGGAGGAAGCATTTGAGTGCAGTTTTAAAGGATGGTAAAGCTATCTTAATAGGTGGGGAATGGATGTGAAGCAACAGTATGTGAGATGTGGAGAATGGTACCACTAAAGGGAAAGAAACAAACAATCGTGGTGCATATTGGGGGAGGGGTGGACAGTGAATAGTACTGTTTGGCTACAGGAAAATACAGAATATTAGATTTGGAAGGGATGAAACCCAAGTCAGCATAAAATTACAGACAGCCTTGAATGCCAGGCTAAATAAATGGATTATATACGTCAGTCAGTAGGAGCCACTGAGTTATTTTAGAGCAATAAGATGTTCAAATATGTGTGGTGGAATGATAAATGGATTAGAGGGTAATGATACTGGAGGCAGAAGACTTACATAGGCTAGTTAGGAGATTATTGTAATAGTCAAGGTAAGAAATAATGGAGGTCTGGGTTAGAATAGTGGCAATGAAAATGGTGTGAGGTTGGGCTATTTCCCTACCTCTCGAGAAATAGAAGGTTCTCAATAGTACTTGGAGTAACTTTGTTGGCTTTATTTTTTAAGATTATACTGAAGATGCAAGTACAAGCTAGCTTAAGGTTACCTAAATTACAGACTGTTGCTTATTTGGATAATTAACGTGTACTAGTGATGAATAAAAGGGGATAACTTAAGAAGGGAAATTCCAGCCAAAAGACTTAATAAAGGTAACTGAGTCTTAGGCATAGTGGCTCCCCTGGTATCCTCTGGAAATATTCCAACTTAATATTATGGACTGTTGTACTTGAATAGCTTGGATCATATATAATGAGATGGTTGGAAATGCCATTCTGAGACATGGGTGAACGTGTACTAGTCAGGGTATTAAGGAAAGTATGTCATGATAAGGTTGGGGTAGGGTGAGAAAGAAGGTGGAAGAGGCTCCAAATGCTCTGGAAATGTAGGGTGGGCCACACAGCAGTCCCTGACATGGGGCAACAAAGCTTATTAGATATAGTTTTTGAAGTTTTCAATCTTTATATTATCACATGACTCTCAGTAGGACACAATAGAAGGAAATTATGGCTGGAACTCAGCTTTGAGAATGAACAAATGGAGAGGAGGGGACAGAGGCAAGAGCTAGCTTAAAAGTAGCATAGGAAGGGGCAACTTATTGTATGTGAGAGAAGAGGTAAGAGTCAAAGATGCAACCAAGGTTTTCAACAGTGGTGAATGGTGATGCCATTTAAAAAAATCAAAACTATTTGGTACTAATATGAAAAGTAGAGTGGTAGAATAGATTAGAAAAGGAAAAATTAGAAATAATAATAATTGAACTCAGCTTGGTGTCTAACAAAACCCCAAACATCATTAGGAAGAAATCTCTTTGGAAAGAATTTCTGAAAAACCAGAAAAGAGTCTGGCAGAAATATAATTTGGAGCAACTTCTTCTAATGGATACCACAGTAAATTCCCAACAAATATATGACCTCAATATTAAAGATAATATCATAAAAATTAAAAGTTGGTTATATACTTTTTACAGTTATGGCTGAGGAATGTATTCTAAAACAAAGGATAGAGGTGATTACAAAAGAAAATAGATCATTTCAGTGACATGAAATTGAAAATCCTTTTCATGAATAAAACATGTACCAAGGATAAGAAAGGAAGAGGTTGACTAAGAAAAAAAACATTTTCTATCAGATTTCTTGGATAAGGTTCTGATGTCTTTCATATACACACACACACACACGTGTGCAATATAACACACATGTGTAGGCATGTGTAGGCATGTGTACACACACAGTCAACTAATATATAAGACCAAAAGTCATTCTCCAGTAGATAAGTGGACAAAGGATATGAACAAGCAGTTCTCTGCTATTTTTTTTTTTTGGTGGGGCAATGAGGGTTAAGTGCTTTGTCCAGGGTCACACAGCTAGTAAGTATCAAGTGTCTGAGGCCAGATTTGAACTCAGGTCCTCCTGAATCCAGGGCTGGTGCTTTATCCACTGAGCCACCTAGCTGCCCCCTGAACAAGCAGTTCTCAAAAGAATTGCAAATAATTAGCAACTATGTGAAAGAATGCTCCAAGAAATGCAAATCAAAACAATTTAGATTTTACCTTACACCCAGTGATTTAGCAAAAGATACTAAAGATGAAGCTGGTGAGTGTTACAGGGCTTATAGAAAGACAGGCACTATGATGTGTGGATTGATTTGTTAATGACTAAAAGTCTAGCTATACTGTCTAAAATATCTAATGAGTGGTCACCAATAAATTATAAGCTTTAGCAAGAGTTAGGCTTTTAAGCATTTATTCAGGAGAATAAGAATTTGGTAAAGAGAGAGAGAAAGGCCTACATTCATCTATTTATTAAAGGGAGAGCGCATTTCCAGCTCTGCTCTCCACCAGAGTCCACAGGAAAGAGAGAGAGTCAGAGCGTCAGGCTCCCCCTTCTTCCTCCCACAAGCAAACATCACTTCCTGACGCCAAAGAAAAGACGCATGGTCTTGCCCTCAAAGACCTTCACATCATGGCAGAGCTTGTCTACAGTAAGTCTCCAGCAGGGGGCGCCATTCCTATCGTTACAGGTTGAAATGACAGGAAACAAAGGTTTGAGCTTCCAAGCAAATCAATTTATTAAGCAATGCATGTCAATTACAAAACAAATTGGGACCAGGCCTCCTCATCTTGACACTGAACCCTGACAAGAAGGGGAAATAAATTTCTATCCATCAAAAGAAAATAACAGGATCTAAACCAGGATACAAGTTAGGTAATCTTATTTCTTATTGGAGGAAAGATTAGAGATTTCCAAGTTGTGAGGGGGAGAGCGAGTAAGTATAATTCCCTGAAATCAGAAAAAGCATTGGCCTACTCCCCTCAAGTGTCTGTATTTAATCAAAAGAACATGGAAACAGTAACTGATTAACCAGTATGTTATCTTTTTTTGGGTGGGGGGCAGGGCAATGAGGGTTAAGTGACTTGCCCAGGGTCACACAGCTAGTAACTGTCAAGTGTCAGAGGCCAGATTTGAACTCAGGTCCTCCTGAATACAGGGCTAGTGCTTTATCCACTGTGCCACCTAGCTGCCCCTGATTGACCAGTATGGAACCAGTATATGGATGAGATATATGGATTGCTTAAGGTGTATATTTGTGATAAAACTGATTACATCAATCTTCAGATCTGACTGGATTTCTGGTCAGCATAACCTAGGTCCTTAATTAAGGATCTCTAAACAACAAGTAGAAGTGTTCTGCTTCCAAGCCACTTAGGGCTAGGTTCAAACAAGGCAATACAGTTTTATCATAATTTTTATAATTTAATAAAGTTTTGTCACAAGACTAAAATTGGACTAGACCCATAATTGAATATGAAGGGAAATGAGCTAGTTCTGGAATTGAGTCACAAGATGGAGTCAGTATGGTTTGCTCAATTCCCACAATTCCCACAGCACATTAATGCATTGTTGGTTGAACTCTGAATTAGTGTAACCATTCTGGAAATCAATTTCTAGTTAGGTGAAGAAAGTGACTAAAATGTAAATGTCCTATGAGAAATTCCAAGGAGGTCAGTGATAAAAAGAAAGGCCCAATATACCCCAAAATATTTCTACCAGCAATTTTTGTAGTACCAAAGAACTGGAAACAAAATAGATACTGATTGGTGAAGGGCTAAGAATTTGTGGGGTGTGTGTGTGTGTGTGTGTGTGTGTGTATGCAATGGAATATCCATAGGCTTTAAGAATTGATGACTGTGATGACACATAGAAGCATGGGAATACTTTTTAAAAATTTTAATTTAATTTTTTGGGGGGGCAGGGCAATAAGGGTTAAGTGACTTGCCCACGGTCACACAGCTAGTAAGTGTCAAGTGTCTGAGGCTGGATTTGAACTCAGATCTTCCTGAATCCAGGGCTGGTGCTTTATCCACTGTACCACCTAGCTGCCCCAGAATACTTCTTTTAATTGATATAAAGGAAAGTAAGGAGAACTAGGGAGACTACACACACACACACACACACACACACACACACACACACCCCACACATGCACATACGCACAATTACACTCATTTGAAACAAAGCTATGGAATCGTAAGAACCTAGTTTGATCTTGAAGAATGAGAAGACTCCCTTCTTTTAAGAGGTGGTGGGGTTACAGGTGTATTACACTGCATATTATGTCAGACTTTTAAAAAAATAAACATTCTTATGTATAGTTTTGGGTTCCAATTTTTATTCCTCTTTCCCTCCCTCCCTCATCTCTGAGGTGTCAAACACTCATTTTTCAGACTCTTTTGATATAATGGTTAGCTTTGCTGAATATTGGCAGGTAGATGGCTCAGTGGATGGAGCATGGGGTCCAGAGTCAGGAAGACCTGAATTCAAATTAGTCTTCAGACACTAGGTGTGTGACCCCGGGCAAATCACTTAACCTCCGTTTGTCTTAATCCAGGGGAAAAGAAAATGGCAAACCACACCAGTATCTTTGCCAAGAAAACCCCACAGGGTTATAAAGAGTTGGATATGACTGAACAACAACAAGAAAATTCTTGAATATTTTCCACTCTTTAAAAACATTCTTTATTATAAGGGATAACTCTCTAGGAGGGGTTGAGGAAAGAATAAATTTTGAAATGAGGCAATATAAATACAAAATACAAAAAATAGGGATAGAGACTAGACCTGTAGTTTTATTGATAAAGAGAACTTCTAGATGAAGAAACTCCCTCTGGAAATGCAAATCAGCACCTTCTCTGAAACTTATAGCTTTACACTAGAGCTAAGGTATCAAAACCCAGCCCACAATACTCCTCAGTGTACCTCCAATCAGATGTAAATTGTAATTTAAAAATGTAAAATGTGATTGGGAAATATTTAACAAAATAATTAAAAATATAATAAGACATATATAATATTACACTTTAAAATGGATTTTGCCTGGGGTTTTGATATCAGTTATCAGAAAATAGGGGTAACCCCCCCCCCCCGCCAAACACCAATACTTTATTCTTTTTTAATGAAAGAGGGAAGTTAGGTAGAACAGCTTTCAAAGGAAGGGAAATTGGTTTATTTCCAGAAATATTGAACTATTGTTGAAATATTGTTCTAGTGAAGAATGTTGAGGTCTAAATTTCAGGAAAGAGACTAGAGTGTGAGTTAGCAATTTGGAAGTTATGTGCATAATACTGACTATGAGAATATATAGACCTAGCGAGTGAGCAAGGATGTATAGAAAAGAAGGAAGACCATTAAAAAAAAAAAGAAACCTGAAGGAATAACCTTTTTAATAGAATGGCAAGAGGACCCACAGATGGAAATAAAGAAAGAAGAATAGTGAAAAAGGGAGGAAGAAGACAATTCATCAATAGCATCAAATACCCCAGAAAGGTCAACAAACATGAAGACTGAGAAAGGACATTGTGTTTGATAAACAAAAGGTAATTGGTGACCTTTGAGAGAGTACTTTTAGTAGGATAGCATGGCTAGATTCCAGATTGTGAAGTATTGAGGAGTGGGTATGAAGAAGTAGGAGAATCAGGTGTGGAGTATGGGGGCAAAAAGTCCATAAAGGCAGAGACAAGTGGCAAAAAGGGTATAAAGGCAGATGCCAGCTTGGGGAGAGGCAATAAGATGGTGAATGAATACAGGGCGGGGCAAAAAATGGGGAGGGGGACAGGCAGAGAATATCACTTATGTAACCATGACTTAAGAGTTGGGAACATTTGGCAGCATGGACCCAATGGAGATGGAAGGAGATTTGGGTGGGGGGGCAGGAGTTTGAAGTCTCATTTTTGTAAAGATTTTTTTGGGAAAGAGATCAAATTTTATCTGTGCCACCATGGGATTAGTTCCATTAACATATTAATTTCATTTCAAAGTTATCAGTAAAACTTCAAAGTTCTCATCTCAAAGACACCAACACCGTTTTGGTGTTCTGTTGGTGTGTCTGGAGCTGTTGGGGTGGGGGTGGGGTCTGTATTTTGTCTGGAATTTACAATTGCACCATTGGAACTCTGACAAGCTCTGCCTAGGTGGTTTTTCCTGATTCAGCAAATATTACTGGGATGTGAATTTTGGTTAATATGATACAATTTGTAAATTATGCACCTTTGGTCTATGGGATAGTTTGTATATGACTTCCAGGTACCCCTTTGCAATTGTGTTTTCCTGTTAAAAAAACAAACAAACAAAAACTTACTATATTGACTAGAAGGGGGCTGGTGGTCAAGAGGACCAGAAAAAATACAATTTTAACACAGAGTCCAATTTGGTTGAAATATAGGTTTCATAAAGGGGATTGGTATGAAATATGGTGAGGAAGATTAATTGGAGCCAGTCTGTGAAGTGTCTGAAAAGCCAGGAAAAAGGAGTTTATGGATTATCTTTAGGGAATAGTAAGCCACTGAAGGCTCTTGAGTAGAGGCTCTCCAATCAGTGAATGACATTATCCAAGTATTATTTTGACACATGTGAAGAATGGAAGAGGTGGAATGACCTTAGTATATTATGAGTAAGAGAGGAAGACCACTTGGGCTGAGTTCTAAGAACTTCTGGGTGGATATGGACAATAGGTACACAAGATGAGTAGGTAAAGCTTTGATCTTCATCACTGAAGAGAATGTCAACTGATGAGACCACAAATCCACCTGAGTATTTAAGACTAAGGGCAGGGGGCAGTTAGATGGCACAGTGGATAGAGCACCGGCCCTGGAGTCAGGAGTACCTGAGTTCAAATCCAGCCTCAGACACTTAACATGTACTAGCTGTGTGACCCTGGGCAAGTCACTTAACCCCAATTGCCTCACTAAAAAAAAAGACTAAGGGCAAACAGAGCATATTGGTATGTAAAGGCAGGGATGTATTGGAGTCAGCTTAAACTGGCAAAAGCTGATTTATAAATTTTCAGTGTAAGCATTTACACTTTGGAAATCATCAAACACTACAAATCAGGGCTTTATATATGGTTTTGTTGATTGTCTGGACTCAAGAAAATAATGGAAACAATGACAATAGTGAAGGTTAAACTATAAATTGTGTTGTATGAATTTTTTTTTTTCCTGGAGAATTGGTTGTTAAACATTTACCAATACTCCACTGGTTAGAAATGAAGAAGGCAGTAGAAAGGGAGAGAGCAAAGATCTATGAGAGTGCTAATGATCCTTGAAGCATGGTATAGGAGTAGGAAGAGAATAGATGAGAGGGCATAGGTAGAGATGTAAACCTTGTCAAGTAGTTGGGAGATTTGTTCCTTTAAGACAAAAGTGGAAGAAGAAAAACAGAATGGATGAAAACAAGGAACATTGAAAGTATTGAAGACAAAAAGTGAAGGAGTCCCTGCCACTTGGTTTAGGTCTCTTTTGTGAGGTAGAAGATACTCTTCTTTAGTACAGTTGAAAATGTACTAACCCCCCATAATTTAAAAAACACCCTAATACTGGAAATACATCAATGGCGCGCGCGCGCGCGCGCGCACACACACACACACACACACACACACACAATGGAAATAATATATACACATATACATATGCATACATATGTATACAATTAGTGTTTGATAAACCTCTCATTCAAATACAAAAACAAAAACCATTATTCAATTAAAATTACTGGGAAAAATTGGATAGCAGCATAGTAAAAAAGTAGGTTTAGAGTCATAATTCACACTATACAGTACAATCGACTTTAAGTGTGTCTGTGATACAAACATATTTTAAATTACTGGGAGCAAAAGGAATAATCTATTATGGGATCCAAGGGTTTTAATTTTCCAAGGGTTAAGCAACTGAAACCAAAAGTTGGACACAAGCTGAAAGTAAAAATAGAGACAGATAGGCCTTAGGCCGAGGGTGCTTGGTTAGCAGCTAGCTCAGGTTCAAGGCTAGATCTCTTGGTAATATTTAGTAGTAACTTTACTAGCTCATGTTTTATCTTTAGGTCTTGTTATTTTTCACAAGCATTTTATTTTAAGGAATATGGGAGACAGGATGAGACCTTGAAGTGTTAATTCATCTGGATTCACTAGATGCTAACAGGAGGGGGTGCCATCCTTCAAGGTGTCTCAGGAATGCCAAACCAGTAGGGGCTAGGTTAAGGCAACTAAAGATGACCTGTTACTGACATTTAAGTCGTATGGAACTATTACCGGGGCTACTGTGTAGTAGCTGGTTCACTGGAACTTCTACTAGCTATGTTAAGAATTAGGTCAATTATATAATGAGGGTGAACAACAACAGAGTTGAGACCTCTGGATTGAAATTTGAGTGACTTTAAGTGAAAGGTGGGGAAACAACAATGCCTGTGAATATTTTATGTGTGACAGAAGAGAAGAGTGTGTCTTTTTGAATATGAAATTCTGTTTTCTTTAGGGAAATTGGGATTTGAGTTATGTTTAACACAGCAAGATTATTCCCCAAAGCTAATGGTTAGAGCTTTGTAGGGATGATAAGAACTTAGAGAAATCCAAGAAGCTCTCTTTATAATTTCTGACTCTATAAAGATACCATACAGAGAGGGTCAGAGAGCAACATTATAGACATTATGTATACATGCATACACACATTTTAATAACTGAGAAAGGAAGATTTTGCGGGGGTAATCAAACAAAAGTAATAAATTTGAATCAAAATCAATGGGCTTGATTATGTAAAGGTAAAAAGAATTTTGCCTAACAAAATAAAATACCTTTAAAACTGAAAGAAAAGGAAGTGGTCAATATAGCTGTGGCAAATATATCAGATAAAGGTCAGATATACAGACATTATATGAACATATGTATGTATGCTTGTATGATTAATACACATTCAGCAAGATAAGAACCGATCAGTTTTAAATGAAGAGACATGAACTGTTAATTACTGTATAAAAAGATTCATAGATTCCCTATTAAGTCAAGAAATATGGATGCTGATTGAACCATACTATTTCTTTTGTTTTTGATGCTGTTGTTTTTATATTTTGAGGTTTTTTCCTTATTGCTCTGATCCTTCACTTATGGCATGACTGATGCAGAAATATGTTTAATATTGTTATGTATATGTGTGTGTGTGTGTATACCTATATCAGATTGCCTGCTGTCTGGGGGAGGGGGAAGGGAGGGGAATGAGGGAGAAAAATTTGAAATTTGAAATCTTATGTAAACAAATGCTGAAAACTATCTCTACATGTAACTGGAAAATAATAAAATACTTTTATTAAAAAAAAAAGAAATACAAATCAGTATAGCTATAACACCTCAAATCTATGGAGTGGGGGGCAGCATAAAAAAAGGAAAGAAAAGAAAAAGAAAACTTAAATGGGTGTTCTGTGGGGAAGAAGACACCAAGGAATTACATAATTATTATAGTTATTATACATTTGTGTAATGGGACAGCTAGGTGGCACAGTGGATAGAGCACTGTGCTTGGAATCAGGAAGATTCATCTTTAGTAGTTCAAATCCAGCCTCAGACACTTATTAGCTATGTGACTCTGGGCAAGTCACTTAACCCTGTTTGTATTAACATTTTGAAAAAAAACAATATGGTAATATATGAAGTCATAAAACAGATCACACTTTTTGACCCATCAAAATCATTAGCATAATCATACGAGCAATGAAAATAATGGAAATGATTATTTTAACTGATACTTTCTAGTGTTTTTAATAGGAATGGATGTTATATTTTGTCAAAAGCCTTTTCTGCATTTATTAATATAATCGTATGGTTTTTGTTGTTTTTGTTGTTGAAATGGTTAATTATGCTTATAGTTTTCCTAATATTGAACCAACCTTGCATTCCTGGTATAAATTAAATCTGATCATAGTATGTTATCTTTATGATATATTGCTATAATCTCCTTGTCAGTATTTTATTTAAACTCTTTTGCCTTGGTATTCATTAATGAAATTTGTCTAGATTTTTCTTTCTCTTTTTTTAGATATCAAAACCATATTTGTATCATAGAAAGAATTTGGTAGGTCTTTTAAAAATAGTATTTTATTTTTTTCTCCAATCACATGTAAAGATAATTTTTAATATTTATTTTTAAAAATTTGATTTTCAAATTTTCTTCTTCCCTCTCCTCTCCCCTCCTTAAGATCATAAGCAGTTTGATATAGGTTATGGATATAAAGCTATGTAAAACACATTTCCAGCATAGTCTTATTGTGTAAAAAGGAACATGCCCAAAGCAAAATAACAAAAACAAAAACAAACCCCCCAAAACATGAAAAAATGAAGTGAAAAGAAGCATGCTTTGATCTGCATTTAGACTCCACCAGTTCTTTCTTTGGATGTGGGTCATATTTTTCATCATGAGTCCAAGGCCACTTTTGCTTACCTACCATGTTCCCCTGTTGTCTCATATTCAACTTGCAATCTAATCAGACTCCCAGATTTTTTCCATAATAATTGCTATCCACTCATGCCTTTCTCATCTTCTACTTGTGAAGCTGATTTTTTGAACACCAACGCAAGGCTTTACATGTATCTATTGAATTTCATCACCATGGATTCAGTCCCAATGTTGTAGCCTGTCAAGATCCTTTTAGATCTTCACTGTATCATCTAGTGTATTAGTTTTCCTTCCTAGCTTTGTGTTATCTAAAATTTGATCAACAACTTTTATCTAAGACATTGAAATAAAAGTTAACCATCACAGGGCTAAGTACAGATCTCTAGGGTACTCTACTGGAGACTTCCTGCCTTACTAACTCTGAACAGCTCCCAACTACTCTTTGAGCTGGGCCATTAGACCAGTTCTGAATCTATTTGGATGATAGATATCTATTATTAGGGATCCAATCCATATCTACCATCTTCTACACGAGAATTCTTAGCAAATGTTTCACTAAAATTCAGAACTATATCCACTGCATTCTTCTCATTTACTAGTTTAGGAAGCCTGTCAAAAGAGGGCATGAGGTTAGTATGGAACAAGTTTTTCCTGTGGAAACTATTGACTCTTTTGTAATCACTGCTTCCCTTTTCACATGTTTACCATCTCTTTGATTATTTGTTCTAAAATTTTTCAAGGAATCAAAGTCAAGGTTACTTCAAGGTTGCTGCTGTTTTTCCTCTCTCTCTCTTTCTCTCTCTCTCTCTCTCTCTCTCTCGCTCTCGCTCTCGCTCTCGCTCTCTCTCGCTCTCGCTCTCTCTCGCTCTCGCTCTCTCTCGCTCTCGCTCTCTCTCGCTCTCGCTCTCTTGCTCTCTCTTTTAGAAAGTTTAGCAATACTTTCCCTTCTCCAATTTTGTGGTATCTTTATAATGGCTCACTGATCACATCTACCCATTTTTCTTGGTTCTGAGGATTTAGCTCATGTGGAACAAGTGACCTAAATTCACTAATTGCAGTTAGGTGCTCTCTTATCATTATCTTCCTCTTGCATGCCAACTCCTTGTTAGTCATGTCTGTTCTGTCATTTCCAGTAGAAAGATCATTTGACTTTGCAGACAGATAAAAAACCAAACCAGAAAAAAATAATAATTGAGTAGGTCTGTCCTCTTACTAGCATGCCAACCACAGTGTTCTCTTAATTGCTCCCCCTACTTCAAGTTTCACTCAGCTCCAATTCATCCTCCACTCAGTTGCCAAAGTGATTATTGTAAAGTACAGGTATGACTGTGTTACCTCCCTACTCAAGACATTAATTTCTTCCTTTTATTACCAGGATTAAAAATAAAATCCTCTGCTTGACTTTTAAAGATCTTCCCAACCTATCTCCTTCCTACATTTTTAGCCTTATTACAATTTACCCCTTTCCATCTACTTTAATTTCCAGCCACACTGGCCTTCTTCCTAAGAAAACCCATCTTCTGACTCTATGCTTTTGTACTAACTAGAATGTTCTGTATCCCCACATCTACTTCCTTGCTTCCTTGGCTTCTGGTAAGACTCCAATTCAAAGCCCACACTCTGTATGAGGCCTTTTCCAGTCCCATCTCTGCTAGTGCCTCTCCTTTGAGATTACCTTCCATTTGTCTTTCATATGCATTTTTTTCATATTGCCTCCTCCATTTGCATTTCAGCTTCTTTCTTCCATGTCTGGCATATAGTAAGCATTTAATAAATCTTTGTTAACTGATAGACTAATGAATATCAGGAATTCAGAGAAGCACAGAAAGAATTTTATGAACTGATTGATAGCAAAATAAGCAGAAGCAAAGAGATCAACATATATTGATGTGTGTATGTGTAAAATGACTACAGTAGTGTAAATGAAAATTAAAGAGCACTAAATAAAATCTGTACCCTCTGAGTAATTGCATAAAATGGAGTTTTTATGTATTGTAATGAAGACCAGATAATGAAACACACTATCTTCCTCATAGCAGGAATCAGGGACTACCGGACCAGATTATTCTATATGTTAACATTTTTGGTCACCATATTGGGTTATTTTTTTGTTAAGTCTCTGTCACAAGAGAAGATTTGCTCTCAATGTTGGGGGAGAGTAGTGAATTTTCCCCTCGTAAATGACTGATATCAAGACAAAAGACATTGACAAACCTTTATAAAAAAGGAAAATGAAGTGATATATAGTAGACTTCAGATTTACTTGGAAAGTGGATAAAGATCTTTTCTTGTTTGCTCTGGCTCAATAATTTATTTGGATATGTATTTTTAAATGCTATGAGATTTATGTCCTTTTTCTAATTTTGAAAATTTATTTGATTATTTGCTATTGTTGATGTTGATCAAGTTTATGTTAAATCACATTTTTTTAAAAGAGAGTTTTGGAGGCAGCTATTGGGTTGGAGCTTCGAGGAGGGAGAAGAGAATTGGAAGAGTCACTATAGGAAATGTGACAGAGACAGGATTGAACCCAGGTCCTACTCAGCTAAATCCAATGTTCTCTTAATTGCACCACACATTCTCTTACATCATGTGGTGTCCTAAGGGAAAGAGAAATACTTCTTTCCTGTTGTTGACAAATATTGGGTAACTAGATAAATGAGATATAGAATTGACTGGTATGTTTGTGGTAGGAAGAGAGAAATGCTGGGAAGGCTGAAATTAGTTCATCTAGAATGAATGAAGCCTAGAGTTCTGATTAAAATGTTCTTGAGTTGGAATCTTATCATGGGGGCTGGGTCTCTACCTCCTTTTTTTGTCTCCTTCAGTATTCTCAGGTTGTTTTCTTTGATGGCAGCTTCAGAGTTTTTGACCAGGGAGAGGATGAAAGGTTTATAGTACTGCCATGACTGACTTCATTCCCAAGTATTTTCAGGGCTTAGTCTGATGATAACTTCAGATGGCTGCTGTTCTCTGTGTGTAGGGATTATTAAGAGTTTTACATGCAGGGAAAATCCCCAATGTGCTAAATGTTAATAACATTTCATTTCTTGGCTGGAGGTAGGGGAATCTTTGAGTCTATTCATCATCATATCTTTTTTTTTTTTTTAGTGAGGCAATTGGGGTTAAGTGACTTGCCCAGGGTCACACAGCTAGTAAGTGTTAAGTGTCTGAGGCTGGATTTGAACTCAGGTACTCCTGACTCCAGGGCTGGTGCTCTATCCTAGCTGCCACCTAGCTGCCCTCCATCATATCTTTTTTGAAAACATGATCATGTTGTTGAAAAATGATTTCATTTTGCTCTACATACATCCTTGAGTAGCTAAAAAAACCCATTTAAAAGCCTTTTTGCTCATTGAACTTGGATCAGCTAGAGAGGCATGGAGCTAGATGACCTTCATTTTAGGCTTGGTTCTGATATCATGGGTATGTACTGAATTCATTATATTCCTCAATATATCCACCTCTCTTTCAGTTCTCCCTATATATTTTTTATTTTCTCATAGCAAAGAAGCCCACCATCTTTCCCATCACTAAGGCTTATTATCTTGGATTCATTCTTAGATCTTTTCCTTCCCTTGCCCCTTACATCCAATAAACAGTCAACTGTGGGGGATTCTACGTCAGCACCATCCTTTATATCATTCACTTTATTGCCACTCACACAGACACCACCCTATGTTAGGTTTCATCACCTCACATAGGATCACCTTTTCATCAATTCTTTCTTTTTTTGTGGGGCAATGAGAGTTAAGTGACTTGCCCAGGGTCACACAGCTAGTAAATATCAAGTGTCTGAGGCTGGATTTGAACTCAGGTACTCCTGAATCCAGGGCTGGTGCTTTATCCACTGCGCCACCTAGCTGCCCCCATTCTCATCAATTCTTATAAGATTTTAAAAAGCTGAATATAGAACAAGTAAGATGATCCTTAAGTTTAAAAACATTTTGTAGGAGGACAAGGTCTACAATTTCACTTATGTGGGAACTCTAGATAAATAATTTCCTTTACCACTATAGAAAGACATTTCGGCAACTTATTGTTCTAGAGAGGGTACTGAGACATTAAATGACTTTTGCAGGATCATACAGTTATTATGTATTAGAGGAGATATGTGAACCAAGGTCTTCTTTATTCTGAGCAAATTCTCTATCCACTATGCAACAATGCTTCTCCTCCTTAAGGATGATAAAGAAATTACATTGGAGAGAAGTAGTGTGACCAAGCAGTGAATTTCACAGAATTTACCCTGAATGGGAATCTAATCCCAATGGACCTTTTCATGGTAGACCAAGCACTCTGGATGAAAACTGCCTTTCTCCTAAGGTCAACTGCAAATTCTGTGATTCAAGAAAAGAAGCCAACTGTTAAGATTAGGGAAAAATCAATTTTTAGGTATGTGATTTAGGACGAAAAGGAAAGTGAATGTTTTGGCAGAGAGGATCATGTAATCTGGCACCAAGCAATAGGTTGAATTTTGGGCATGCAGATAGTTGATATTAGGAATTTCTGATAGCATATAGTGGGGACTCAGCAATGGGAATTGGAGTTCAGGATGAAGAATCTACCCCTGGAGGCTTGGGGGGAATCAAGATAGGATCTCAATTATGGAAGAATACAATTACTTGAATTGGGGTGCAAGTGTATCCAGAGACAATAGTCACATCAAACAAAGTTGTCTGTCTTATCTCTAATCCCTCAACCTTCTTGGCTTTCTCTTTTAGTCTGGTGTTCAAAAATCTAACCGGTGCTTGGGTAGATTTATATTATGATCCTTAGGTAGATTTACATCAGACTTGCTTAGTACTATATAAACATTTTAGTTAATTATTTTTTTTTTGTAAATCAACATCTAAATCATTAATTTCTCTTCAATTTTTTTCAGGCTGTTAAGAAAAATAAATTATCAGTAATTGCTAGTAACGGTTGATTTGTCTGGGATTATCAGTGAAGTATAAAATGCAATTTGGAGTCTCATTATGATTATCATTCCATTTCTTTCACTAAAGATGGTGACCTTCTAATTTATAAACTTAAGATGCTTATTAGATAAATGGTAAAATAGTGCCAGTCTAATTTTCATTATCTTTCTCTGGTTTCTTGTTTTCTATTTTGTTCTACAAGCTGTTATTACTTGGTATGGTGACTGTCAGTGTCTACTGGTTTGTAGAACTACCAGAGCCTGGAAGTTTACAGAAAGCACTGTTACCATTCCCATTAAGTTCAAGGAGAAATGTTTCAGGACTCTAAAAGAAATTGACACCATCTTTTTATTCATGAAGAATACCTGCCCCCATAGGCCAGAATGGGAAGGTAAATGCATAGAAAAGTTAATTGAAATGGTGCCTGCCCTCTAGAGGCTGTTTGGCCAACTTGGGAAATTAATAGAAGATTGAAGAGCATAGGTGTGGACCCAAGATGTGCTAGGTGTGCCATAACACATCCTAATGTTTCAAAAAAGAAAGTTACCCTGCAGTACTTTGGGGCCTTTCTTGGAAAGCAATTTGAAATGCTTTTAGTATTATGATAAATTCTCAAAAGCAAAATGGAATTGTTCTAAGAAATTAGCTAAGTATATGCCCCAAGAAGATCATTAATAAAAAAGAAAGATCCCATAGACAAAAAGACATTTGTAATAGCACTTTTTGTAATAAAGAATTGGAATTATTGACTGAGGAATGGTTAAACTAATTGTGGTACATGAGTATAATGAAATATTACTGTGGTGTTAGAAATAATGACTAAGATTAAATAGCAGAGAAGCATAGGATGATTTCTATGAACGAATGCAAAATGAGGCAAGCAGAACCAAGAAAACAGCATACACAATGACTGCAACAGTATAAATGGAAATAATAACAAACCTAAACTTAATGCTATGAAAATATAACAACCAGGTTTGGTACCAGAGAAACAATGTTAAAAGGGAAGTACCAGTGGTAATATGACACTCTTGTTTTTTAAAGGAAATAAGGTATTCTAGGGTACACCAAAGTCACCCTATGTGTATGCCTATATGCAGAACATGTTATAGAATGTTTCTGTAGGTGTTATTAATCATTTGCACCAAGCCATTTAGTTTTAAACAGGTTCTGGAAATACCTTTGATAGCTTTTTTGGTTTGGTTTTGGTTTTGTTGTCGGAATTATAATGGGGGCAGAGTGGTACAGTGGAAGGGCACTGGTTCTGCAGTTAGAAGAATGATTCTAATCCTATCTCTGACTATCACTACCTAGGGTAAATCATTTAATCTCTGTGGTCCTAAGAGTGAATTTTCTTACTTTTAAAATGAGAAAGTTGGGTTAGATAGCCTATGAGATCCCTTTCAGCCTGGGATCTATGATCATGATATCATACATACACAAAGTATTGTTATTGTTGTTTTTGAGTTGCTTAGGTTTTGTCAATCTCTTCATGACCCCATTTGGGGTTTTCTTGGCAAAGACATTGGAGTGGATTGTCATTTCTTTCTCCATTTTCTCTCATTTTACAAATGAGGAAAAAGAGGCAAACAGGGTTAAGTGACTTGTCCAAGTATATACAAATAAAATACAAAAGGCATCATTCACAGCCAGGAGATTCAGGAAAGGTTGTGTAGGTGGTGGTACTTGACTGAGCAAATACCTCAGCTGCCTTTGACAGATTCTTCTGTCTTTGGCTCTTAAAGCTCATTGACCTCCCTGGCTGCCATGAAACCTCCACCTGTATCAAAGCATCTCTCATATCCTTGCTCCTGACTCTCCTAGCAAGTGTCAAATTAGCACCATGGACACCTCCAACTGCAGGTCCTTCTCAGGGACCTCTGATGGAGGGACCAGGACAGACCTGATAATTGACTAAGAATCCCCACTTTCTGCTACTTTATTAACATATAATTCCTCCCCTACATATTTGCTCGAGAGGCCTCAGTTAACTGCAGCTGGTAGTTGTGAAATCAGACATAAGGAGCCCCTAATACATATTTAAGAACGTCTTTTGCAGAAGGAAAGCAGTTAGCAGCAAGATACTGGTTTATTAGCCTGACCCGGTTAGCCTGCTATTATATGTTGATGAGCCCTGTCATGGTGCTGGGAAATAAATCCACAAAGTGTGAAAAGTAAAGGCCAGAATAAGACCTGAATCTTCTTTCTCTGGACCAACTGCCTGCTCCCTCAAATCCTGCTATAAGCTACACTTTTTTTTGCCCTGATACCAAAAAGAAGATTCTTGAAATAAAAGACCCTGGACTTATTTATGCTAATCTGGATTCAGTATTTTCCTTTTACTTCCTTAGGTAATGATCCTTGGACCCAACTCTGGCTTTGTTTCACATATTTCATTGGAGGCTCGATTACAGGGCTTTATCTTGTTGGTACCTCCCTGTGAGTGACGAGGATACTTTGACAGAGATTCTGGCTTAATAGCTGTGGACTTTGGCATTTATCCACCAACTACTCTAGGTTTGGCCCATTAAAGGAATGCTAAGCTTCCAAAAGACAAGAAGAGAATACTGGTAGTATTTTAAAAGATTCTATCTGCTTGAAATTAAAAGAGAAAACATGAACACCCTTCATATGTAAAAAATGGTCTTTAAAAAAATTGTATGTTTCATGTGTAGAGGTGTAAGGCTTGATGCTGGGGTAAGCTGAGACTAGTGGATTGCATGAGTTGGGGAGTTCTTCATTAGGACTAAGACTGATTCAATGTCCATAATAAATCTGGCACTAATACGTTGAACCTTTTGGAATGGGAAGCCATCAGGATGCCTAAGAAGGGGGCAAGCTGGCCCAAGTGGAAAGAGCAAGTCAAAGCTCCCATGACTACATGCTGGAATCCACTCTTTGAGTTCCCACTCTACTTTCAGCCTGGTTGACCTAGGGAGACCCAGTTTCAAAGAAAAATGAAAGAAAAAGACAACAAAAAATACATTTTGCAGTTGAATTCACCCTAATTTGGTTATAAATACATTGATTAATTGTGGTATTACCTTCTCTATGGTTTATTTAGAGATTAACAAAAATAATAATTACATATACTATGCATTTTTTCCCTTTTTGCCTTGAGGTTTTTGTGCTAGTACCAATGGGATGTTAAAAGATATAAAGGCAAGCCTCCAGAATGTGTGTGTATACAGAAGAACAGATACAAGGATATTGTAAAAAGGTGTTGATGGATTACAACCAACAACTGATTCAGTTGAGTGTCATTCCTCTGACTCTGTGTTGCCCATGGAGATCTACTGGCCATGTATCAGGGCCTAGCTGGAGCTCTTCTTAGGTTTTTTGTACTTAGGCAACCAGGAAGCCATTTTAATTGCCTTGATCTTAGCCCCTTAAGTCAGTTAAATTTCAGGTTAGTTTCAATACTTTTAAAGGAAAAACTAGTCTTGTCTACATGAGGTAGGGCCTTAGGATATTCCTCCTACCACAGGGACCAATAATAGTACCCACTTCAAAGGGTTGTTGGAAAAACCAAATAAGATAATATGGGTAAAGCATTTTATAGAACTTTAAACATTTTATAAACGTGAATTATTGTTTCTGCTGGTCAGAACACACCTAGAGAACTGTATTCAGTTCTGTATGCTGCCAGAAGACTGACAAGTGAGAACATTTCTGAAAGTTAATGATCATTGTGGTGAAGAGGTATAGAAACCATACTATTTGAAAAACAATTGAGAGAAGCAGGCATATATGAATCGATAGAGAGAAGACTCAGGGGGCATATGAGAATTGCCTTATGGGAGTGGGTGGGGACTTCTAATTTGATTAGGATTGGCCTATCAACTGTAATTCATTCTACTTTCTTCTGTTTCCTGGATTGGGCAGCCTGTATGTCAAAGTTATTCTTTTCTTTGAATTTCAAACACCCCAATGTGGAGTGCCTATTTTGCTTATTCCCTTTGCTTTTGAATAACCCTGATTTCTGAATTTTTGGCAATTTGCATTTCAGCCCCATTGTACTGTGGGTCCAATGGAGGCAGCTGACATTGATTTGTTCCTAAGGAAGAATCGACTGCTTTTCAAGAGTGGGCTTCACAAATGATCATATTCAGCTTTGACACAACTCTTATATTTCATATGGATTTCATGTTTCATCATGTGTGTGTTTCATGGGGCTGTTAGAGGACAGTAAGTACTTTTTAACTCTCCTTAGGCCCTGATCATTAGAGCAGAATCTTCTTTGTAGAATTCAAACCCATGCGTACTAGACAAAATCTAAAACAGTATAATTTACTGCCTCAGATACGTACTAGCTATGTGACACTGGGCAAGTCACTGAATTTCAATTGGCTTCAGTTTCTCATATGTAAAATTGGGATAATAATAGTAACTACCTTCAGGGTTGTTGTAAGGGTCAAATTACCATCTCTCTGTCTGTCTGTCTGTCTGTCTGTCTGTCTATCTATCTGAATATCATTCTATCCTTGGTGAATCTTTAGGTATAGTGAGATTAAGTCCTGCTGACTTCCCCAAACCTGCATGCTGATAGACCTTCCTGAAAATTAGGCAGCGGTCTGGCAGGTTACTGAGTCATTACTTAGATGATGAGCCTAATGTCTAATCCAGACTCTTGGATTTGGTTACCTCCATGAACTCTGGCCAGACTTAGCACAGTATTGTCTTTGCCCTGTTAGTTCACAAAAGAGGAAATAAGGTCACACCTTTTCCCAAGATAATTATTCTTTTTCCATCTCCTTAATTGCCCCTAATCATCACCACAATCAGTTTCATTCTCTTGAGGCTGGGGAGATTGAACATGACTGCAGACAGTCCTTTCACTCTCCTCTGCAAGTGAGTTACACATTTTTTTTTTCAGCAGATGAGCCATTAATCTGCTATCCAAGCAAATCAGACACAGGACTTCAATGCTCATAACTGGGAATGGTTTTTGTTGTATGCGGTTGTTCATAAAAACTCTCCTGAATCAATTTATGAATACTTTCCTTGGAAAATGTGACAATTAACTCCTTCCACTAAGTCAAAGCTAATTATTCACAGGTCAGGATAGGAGGATAGGAGTATGGGGTTTGGTTTACCATTAAAACTGGTTATTTCCTTTTTGGTGAATAATCCCATTTATTTATTTATTTATTTATTTGTTTGTTTGTTAATTTATTTATTTATTCATTTACTTACTTATTGATTGATTGATTGATTGATTGGTGAGGCAATTGGGTTTAAGTGACTTGCCCAGGGTCACAAAGCTAGTAAGTGTTAAGTGTCTGAGGCCAGATTTGAACTCTGGTCCTCCTGACTTCAGGGCTGGTGCTCTATCCACTGCGCCACCTAGCCGCCCCCCATTTATTTATTTTTAATCTTTTTTATTGATGTCTGTTTAGAAACATCACATTCCTTTGCTAATATGTATTTTCCTCCTTCCCTAGTCAGTGAACTTTCTATTCTTTCAGACTAAAAAAGAAAATAGAAAGTTTAGCAAAACTGACCACCGCACCACTGCATCTACTACATTCCATTCCCATGGTCCATCACCGTTCCAGTGATGGGGGAAAGGTTCTCATGTCTTCTTCAACCTCGACATTTTGCATATTTGCCTGTGATTTCATTGTAATATAGAACTCCCTGGGGGCGGGGGAGAGGGGGGGGGAGTTTTCTCTATCAATGCAAACCATTATTAGTTCCGCATTTTTGTCTTAGAGAGCTATCTGGCGGCACTGAGGTGAAATGACTTTAGTCTCACACAGGTAGTATATGTCAGAGTTAAGATGTGGGCCTTTTTGACCCCCAAAGCTGATTCTCTGTCCTCTATGCCATGTAGCTCTCTTGTCATTTACTTCAATTTATGCTTCTGTGTAGCTCCCCCTGCTCTTTATTTGACATATCTTGAAGTTTGAAAGCACCTAGAATTTTGGATGTTATCCTCCCTCCCCCATCTCAGTGTCTTTGGATTGGCTGTCCTCTATGCTGAGATTATTCTTCACTTCCATCTTGTGAAATAACCAGGTTCCTTCAAGACTCAGGTCAAAACCTTCTTTCTGTGTTAACCATTTCCTGGTCTTCCAACCATCCCCTACATGTCACCAAATATCTATTTTTCTTGGTGTGTTTTGTAAAACATTTTTATACGTACATATTATCATTCCCATTAGAATGCAATATAAACTCCCTGAGGGCAGAAACTGTTTCACTTCTGTTTTTGTACTTCCAGTGCCTAGGCCAGTGTCTGACATATTGTAGGTATGTAATAAATACTTGACTGATTCAGTTGCTTAGATTTCACTGGTAACATAAATAGGGAGGAGCAGCAAAGTTCTGCATTTGATGAGGTGCACAGGGATGTTGGATGTATACAAATTAACCAAGTGTGTGTATCTAGGTGAGATATGGATACGACAGCACACAATCAGTGCCTTTTCATCTTGCCTCCTTAAGAGACTTCCCAAATGAAATGGGGAGATTGGCCCAAAGCAACCAGTTGAGCTTCCCAAATAGGAGAAGAAGTTTGGTGTATTGTATAGGGCATTAGGAAGATCAAGGTTAAAAAATGGCCTAATACACACTGCCCTGTGTGACATTGGGCAGGTTATTAACACTCCCCCACACCCCTGCCTCTGTTTTCTCATCTGTAAAATTAGCAAATTGGACTCAATGATATCTAAGGTCCCTTGCAGTTTGGGAGCTCTGATTCTGTAGTCCTCTTGCTATATTTAAGTTTTATATCCATCACATAGCTTCTTTTGACTCCTTTAGCCTGCTTTGATCTCTCCTCTGAACTCCTATTATACTGAGGGATTGCACAGCCTAGTACGATATAATTATTTCCTGTTTTATGTTTAGATATCTTATCTCTTCTCAGATTTAGGTAGTTTTCTGGTGGGCAGGAAACTATATTGTACTCTTTTCTTCTCCCCACCATACCTAGCACTACTGGACATATGATAGGCATTTAATAACTGTTGGTTGACATATAGGAGACACTGAGAAATAACTTCTCATAAAAGATTTGCCTCTTATGTCCAGGTATCCTATTTTGGATGGGGTGTGTGTGATCTCTCCTCTCAGAAGAAATCAAATTTGAGACAACAGAGAAAACATAGTCAAGCAACAAGGAACATACATTTTTTCCCTCTTCTTTCTATCATTGTTTAACATTCATACAACAGTGAAGCCAGTGGTAACCCCGTCTGCTTCCCCCCCGTTCTTCTCATGCCACATGATAAAGCTTAAATGGGACACTTCACAGTGGGACCTGAACTGTGACAATTAGGATTCTTGGCTGGCTTGCTGAACTTTTGTAGATTTCAGTTTTCAGTGATTTTTAGCAATATGTGTCTTGGCAAAAGGACAAGGCATTAGCTCAAATGTCATGTTTAAAGGGTAGACAACCTTTCAATGAGGTTCCATTTGTAGAACTAACAACTTTTAAGCTGTGATATTAATAAACAGGCAGCTTTATGGTCTCTTAATCAAAGGTAGGGAATTACAACTCAGCCAAGTCCCAGCAGTTTGTGTACCCTGATGAGATTTCATTCCCTTCTCCCTAGTCATGCTTTTCTCCATAGAGCTCACTTTGAACCAGTAGTTATGCTATCCTTATTCTGAACCCAGGAGATATGTAGGCAGTTTACAAATGAGCTTCCCACTGTCTTCCTTGATGATTCATATACATATTTATTAAAATCAATCAAATAGCCAAGATTTACCATTTTATCTTCTAGATAGTGACTGTATAGAGGAATCTTTAGATTTCAGCTCTACCACCTAAAATCAATTTACCTTTTAGAATAATATCAAAATCAAAGCTGATGCGGAGAAGGAAACCTTATGCACAAGGTTGGCTTCCTTTAAACTGTGCAAATTTCTTTCTTCTGCAGAGAGATCTTTAGGTTTGTCCACTCTTCCAGGTGTTAGAAACCTCACTATTTGAGATTTGTAATGCACGCAAAATGTATAGCACACCAAGCTGCTTTTGCTTCATCTGAGTCCAAGTTCATATTGTGCATATTTTTCAATGATCATCCTTTGTCTTGTGCCCCCATCCATAATTTCCTCCCGGAACACTGGGATTTTGCTCATTTTTAGCTCTTAAATAGATGTTTTCAGGTGCATTGCAAAGAGCAAGCTAATGAGTTACAGAAAGTAGAACAAGTTTATTGCACAAAGCTCCAGACCCAGTACTCTATGCGCTAGCTGACACCCACCACCTAACTGCCCCTTGTATTTAAAATATTTTGGGGGTAGCTACTTCTGGCTAAATTATTGGAGAACTTGGCTGGGGTTTTCTAAAATATTACTACTTATAAATTAATGGCTGTTGTGTACACATTTAGGTAGTAAGCATTTATTAAATTTTATCAAATACTAGGAGAGCATTGATTTCATTGAATATAAGCTGAGCCCCTGCCCCAGCACCATATTGTCTCTAAGAGAGAGCACATGGATCCAAGTAGAGTTCAGAAGTCTTATTTTTTTTTTTAAAGTGAGGCGATTGGGGTTAAGTGAC
Organism: Dromiciops gliroides; assembly: GCF_019393635.1. Lineage (NCBI taxonomy): Eukaryota > Metazoa > Chordata > Mammalia > Microbiotheria > Microbiotheriidae > Dromiciops > Dromiciops gliroides. The sequence goes on from NC_057861.1 coordinate 716,883,947, forward strand.
TTGCCCAGGGTCACACAGCTAGTAAGTGTTAAGTGTCTGAGGCTGGATTTGAAGTCAGGTACTCCTGACTCCAGGGCTGGTGCTCTATCCACTGTGCCACCTAACTTCCCCCAGTTCAGAAGTCTTAATTACCTAAAGATATCCATCACCAATTAAATAGCCTTCTGCACCTAGTGTGTGAGCCCAGAATGGCCTTCACCTTCTTTTTTTTTTTTTTTTTTAGTGAGGCAATTGGGGTCAAGTGACTTGCCCAGGGTCACACAGCTAGTAAGTGTTAAGAGTCTGAGGCCGGATTTGAACCCAGGTACTCCTGACTCCAGGGCCGGTGCTCTATCCACTGTGCCACCTAGCTGCCCCTGGCCTTCACCTTCTAATCTGTCTTTTTCCTCTTCTGATGGAGGTGGCTCTTATACTGATCAAAATTAATTCCATTGGTTGACATGACTCTTAGCCTCCTTCTCTCCTCTGGGAGTCTTCCGGAGGGCAGTTGGGTTTTCCCTGAGGGAAGTCTGGTTCTCTGGGAGGGAAGTCTGTTTCCTCAGGGGCTGTGGTATTTGCTCCTTGTTTTGCACCTTTTTATACAGTTTAAGTTTCTCTCCTACAATCTCTTCCATCTTTTCTTTCTCATTTACTTGAGTAAGTCTCCCTTGTTCTTTTTCTCTTTTCTCTCTCTCTTTGTCTTCCCTCTCATTGCCTTTATATACATTTGATGCTATTTCTTTTAACTTCTCAAAATACCTCCTTATTGCTGGTTATAACTGATTAGCCAATTGACTACAAATGAAATGTGTATCTCTAGAATTTAAGGGAGCTAATCCACATAATATATCATAACATCCTCTCCTGTCATGAGTAATTATCTCTTGTAGAGGTAGGATGGAGTCAGGTTTTTCTGTTCTCCCTAAAGCTACATGTGAACTTAATTTTGAAGAAACAAGGGGAGAGGAGAAAGGGTCAGAGTTACAGGATGGCCCCTTGGCTGTGGAAGCTATGGGAGTGTGTGTAGTTGGAGTAACCACAGTGCCAAGACCTAGCACCTCCACCCAACTAACACCAGGGTGAGGAGTGAGAGGAGGGGGTAGAGTGGGTGGAGTAGGAGACATAGTCTCCCCCATGGTGGGAGGAGCAAGTGGTGCAGTCGCAGGAGAGGGAGGTGGGGTCACAAGAGGAAGAGGCTGAAGCTCAGCCTCGGGAGGGAAGTGGGGTCCTCCGGGAGGGAAGTGGAGTTCGCAAGGAGGGGAGTCGGGTCCTACAGGAGGGAAGTCCGATCCTCCGGGAGGGAAGTCAGGTCCGCCGGGAGGGAAGTTGGGTCTTCCCTGAGGGAAGTGGGGTTCACTGGGAGGTAAGTCGGGTCGGGTCGGGTCCCACAGGAGGGAAGTCGGTCGGTCGGCCGGCAGAGTTATCGGATCAGTCTGGAGAATAATCAGATCTACCGGGAGGGAAGTTGGGTGTTCCCTGAGGGAAGTGGAGTCCGCAGGGAGGGAAGTGGAGAGCAGGGCAATTGCTTTCATGTGCCAACATGGTGTCTTAGCTGGGTAGGCAGGGACGCTGGAGGGATTAGGGCAATTAGGGGGGAACCTGTAAAGAGGTGTGAAAAGGGTAACATGGAGAACATGGCAGGAAATGCATGGGGTTAGGATTTGAAAAACGTGAGGGAACAGGAAGATGAGTCTGAGATGCCAGAACATCAGGATAGTGTAGAAAGAGCAGTTGAGGCAGATTGCAAAGGTGAGAGTCCATCTGGCAAGGCAGGAATGAGGGAGGTGGAGGGAGAATTTGGCATCTCCTTCTGCATGGTCTTCCTCACTCAGTCTGCTCCAGAGATCCCAGTAAACCAAATCTTTGGGATCTTTGTTCATAATAGTAAATTTTAAATCCTTCAGTGTTTGAGAATTAAAGGAACCATACATATCTCAGCCACAAAGGTTCCCATGATAAATTAAAGCAAGTTTTCTACCACATTTAACAGAGTTACTGCTTCTTTTTCATTCCATGTTTCACGGGTAAAGTTCCTTTATCCTACTCTATAAGAAGTATTTCTAAGGGAGAACTTTGTGGTACATATCTCAACATTTTTAGCCCCCCTGATATGTAATTTAAAAACGACTATTTCTACAAAGAAAAACACACACACACAAAAACCTAACAGGCTCTTATCAACTCATTCTGTAAAGTGATTTGGGCTGGGTTTGCTAAAGCAACAGCCTAAAATATTCTCAAAAAAGCTTTTTCCCAAATCTCCCTGTTTGTGCTTAAGCCAGATCAGAAAATTTGAGAGTGAAAGTCCCCATATACTCAGGCAGAAAAAAGGCATATGAAAAGTTAAAAGAGACATGCACATACAAAATTACCAAAAATAGGGTTAAAAGTACAAAACACAGAATTTCTCACCCAGAAGAAAAGTATATTGAATACTAGTAGAGCATTGACTATATTTAACACAAGCTGAAAACCCCCCAGCACCATATTTCTCTAAGAGAGATCACATGGTCCCAAGTAGAGTTCAGAAGCCCTACAATTACCTAAAGAAGAGAGTGCTCACCAATTGGACAGCCTTCTGGGCCTAGTGCAAGCCCAGCATGACTTTGGCCTTGTGATCTGTCTTTTTATCTCTTCTGATTGAGGTGGCTCTTACACCCTGATCAAAGCTAATTGGCTAGCATAATTCAATTCCATTGGTTGACATGACCTGAGGGTGGTCCATATTAAAATGAGCTCTACCTGATGACATCAGGGTCTACTGCAAAGGCAGATCCCCTGGGGGCATAGGGACATCAGATAGGCATGGTTTTAATCTCCTTACTTTTTTGAGCTAGTCACAAATAGTTTTATCTATAATGAACATTTGGGCTAGCTTTGAAAGACACCAGCTAAAGTTCCTGAGCTAAACTTTCGAGTAGGGGAGTCTCCCCCAAAACTCCCATTATTAATAATTATTTTCTTACACCCTATAGTAATAAATACACACAAACATTGAGCCTTCATTACTACTTCTTGTTTGTCTTTGTATTTTAAAATATTTATTTGTTTATGATTGTTGAGTTCCTAAGTTTAAAAAAGAATGCAATCTAAAACTGCATTAAATTTTCAGCAGTTAAGAGATAATAGTCTTGTTGTACCCTGGCACATAGTAGGCCCTTAATAAATGCTCTTTGACTTGACTGGTAAGACAATATCTTGAGTATTTCAGTTCTAAGTGCCACGGTTTAGAAAAAGATATTCTTTAGCTGGAGTGTTCAGGGGATGGCAATCAGGTTGGTGAAGGGCCTTGAATTCATGGGTCTGTTTAACCTAAAGAAGAGAAAATTTAAGGGGAATCTGACAGCTGTCTCCAAGATTTTGAAAGGTAGTCATGTGGACTTGTATGGCTTGGCCCAGAGGGTAGAAATAGGAACAAAAGTTCGTTGTTGCAAGGATCCAAATTCTTGATGACTGGAATAAGTTTCTTATAATTACAGTCATCCAAGTATAATGCGCTGCCTTGATAAATTGTGAGTTTCCTACTCATCAGAGATCCACAAAGACTGAATGATTATTTGTTGGCTCTGTAGTAGGGAGGGCATTTTTTTAGGTATGGGTTAAACTAGATGACCTCCCAAGGTCCCCTTCAGTGCTCAAATTCTGCATATGAATGAAGTGTTGACTGTTGATGAGGATGAAGAAACAGAATTGACCTTTACACCTTGAACTTGGTGAGATTTGACAGCCTTCTGATTGTTTTGATTGTGCTGACAACTTAAAATATGTTTAATGGCAACTTAAAGAAATTTTGATTCAGATGAATCTTTTAGACAGGTCGTAATTTCATCTCAGATGATCCTGACTTTTCTTGACATCTTTATCACAATGTTATGTCAGGGTTCCTTTTTCCCTCTACATGCTATTGGACTGTGGCTACTAATACTCTATCTAATTTTTACTCTATTCAGAATGGGAAAAGTACAGTGGGACCTATCTTATTGGAAGCTACTGTCCAAAAGTGATAATTACTTCCTCATGAGCTTTAGTCCCCTAAAATGCTTGTTCTTTCCCCTCTATAGGTACCTTCTACCTACTCTTAATGTATCTTGTATATGCCTATTTATTTACATGTTGTTCCCCACATTATAATGGAAGCTCCTTGAGGGCAGGGATAATGATTTAGCCTTTCTTTGTGTTCCTTGTGCTTAGCACTGTGCCTGGTTCTTAGTAAGCACTTAAATGCTTGTTGATTGCTTGATGTGTGAAAAAGTTCCCTGGTTGTTACTGAGTCTCTGCAATCTAAAAAGGCCAGGTCTAAAGTCTGAAAGACTCATCTTCCTGATTTCAAATCTGGCCTCAGACACTTGGGGAAGGTCGCTTAATCTTGTTTGCCTCAGTTTCTCACTTGTAAAATGATCTGAAGAAGAAAATGGCAAACCACTTCAGTATCTTTGCCAAGAAAAACCCAAATGGGGTCATGAAGAGTCAGAAATGACTGAAAAACAAAACAAAATCTAAAAAGAATGTTTGCCTAATATAGTCTCTTGTTTCTTTTTTCTCTAATTGCAATCAAAATATCTCCAAATCAGATTTGAGCTCTGAACTGTTAATACCTAAAGGCAAATCTCAGTTAATTCCAAAATTTATGTATTATCTCTTGGGTCTTTTGGTATTAGAGTCTCTCTTCCATTTTTTTTTTTCTACTTACTAGCTCAGCTATGCGTGAATATCCAGGTTAGCGGAAAGTTAGATAACTACTGTTAAATCTAGCTAAAAAAACAGCAAAATGCAAAATTAAAAACAAATGAAGAGGGGCAGCTAGGTGGTACAGTGGATAGAGTACTGGCCCTGGATTCAGGAGGGCCTGCGTTCAAATCCAGCCTCAGACACTAACACTTACTAACTGTGTGACCTTGGGCAAGTCACTTAACCCCAATTGCCTCACAAAAACAAAACAAAAAAAATGAACAAACAAAAAAACTTAATCTGAAGGAACAAATTAAATCCATGTTGTATCTTTTGTTGTTGGCAAGTGTAAAAGTAAGGTTGATTGGCTTACTCCTTAAAGTTAAGAAGACATTCAATCAGTCAATCTCAATCATAGGATTTAGACTAAGTATGAAAAGTCTTTGAAAACAATTAGATGAAGTGAAATGATTCCAGATTGGAAATCTTTTCCAATTGAAAGAAAGATTTCATCATGCCCTCTGACTTCTTATCAGTATCAAGTATAAAGAACCAATAAACTCCAGTAAACCATCTAGGGAAGAAGAAAAGATCTTTGCTGTGATTTTGGCAAAATTCCTCCACTCCTCACCCTACACCTTGGTCAAGGAAGGACCTTGAGAGACTTGAGGATTCCAGAGGATGTTAGACTTTTCTTGCTTTCCATTGGTATCATAGTGGACTTCCCAAATCAGTTCAAGGAAGTATCAAACTGGGAATCAAGGACATAATAGATTTGCAGCTCCAGGAGGAGCCCATAGGAGGAAAAGCTATACTTAGTTTTTATAATACTTAAGGAGGATGGTTTGCATGCATGACAATCAGAACCTATTGAGTTATTCATTTGCCAGCTTGAGCCCATTTCTCCTGGACTATTTATGTACTTGTAAGAGAGTGTGTCATAGAATTTTGAGGGGATGTTTTGGACCAAATGTTCTTACTGTACCTTCTTAGTAAATATTCCTATCTAAGTTTCTGACTAAATTATTTTTGTATGATAATCTTCAAGTAAGCAACTACAATGGGCTCAAGTTGAGAGGATTAGAGAATCATTCCAGACTCATCAAGGGTACCCCTAAACCTGAGGGGAATATAGCATTGTTCTGGAACCCAAAACTTTGTGAGAGTAGACATTGGAATAGAGGTCCTCAGAGCTTAATAAAGGCTACCCAAGAAAATGATGAGGAAAAGAAATGGAAGTGAGATGCATAGTCTGGGATTTTTCTCTTCCCAAGTATTTTACATGCTATAAATCAAAGATATTAGGAGGGCCTTCAAGGGAAAAGCTACACTATGGAGAAAAGAGTCTCACTTTTTCTTTTAAATTTGACAAGTGACCATTAGCATACTCCTGTTTTTCTTTAATTCCATTTGTTCCACTGGTTTAACGAAACTCAGCACTTTTCTGGGTGGCCCATGCTGTTTTATTATCTCTCTAAATCCAGTGATCTGAGGAAATTGTCTGGGCAAAGAAGTTGGACAATCATTTTTAATTAAGAGCAAGGGAAAGTATGGTTATATTAAAGACTAGGGCTTGTAATTTGCTTCTTTATGGAAACTGGGAGAGAGTAAAGGAAGGGGTGAATATGGGACAGTGAGAAGACCTCTTTGTTGTCGAATGAATGCAGCAATGGTAATGAAGCCTGGGTGGCATTTTGATTTCCACCCTTTATTCACCTTCATTCAGTCCCTCTAGAATAGTCCAAGAATAGTGGATAACTAATTGAGGCTGATGGAGACAATGAACACAAAATAAAGTCATTCTTATTGCCGAAGATGGGAAGCCAGGCCCCAGAATTCTTCTGATCCCTGTCTTGACTAGGACTAGGTATTACCTATCTGTTCTTCTACATTGTATCTTCCCTTCTCCCTTCTGCCTCTTACTCAGAGGTTGATAATCAAACCAAAATTACCACTGCTGTTTTGAAGATCATGACAATCTTTTGCTCTGTGGCTTCATTCAGAATCCCCATGAGTCCAAGTCATAGGCTATCTAGGCTGAAGTTCCTATCCCTAGCCACCATTCTCTAATCCCTGAAATCCCTGTCTATTCTACTTTTCCATTGTTCTCTCTGACATCTCCATCTTATTGATAAACTATCTCATAATAGACCTAACCCTTCCTTCGAGAGATTACTTTGTTTATGTGGTATATCCCAAAAGTCTTAGTGCAGTTTGAAAAATGTTAAACTAAGTTTTACTGGCTTTAAAACTGCACTAAGACTTTTGGGACACCTTTATTATGTATATTATTTTTTTTTTGGAGGGGCAGTGAGGGCTAAGTGACTTATCCAGGGTCACACAGCTAGCAAATGTCAAATGTCTGAGGTTGGATCTGAACTCAGGTCCTCCTGAATCCAGGGTGGCCATTGTTTTATCCACTGTGCCACCTAGCCGTCCATTAACTTCTGTTGAATATGTTAGTCTCTTCCACCCCCAATAGAATGTAAGCTCTTTGGAGGCAAGTTTTGTTTGATTTTTGCCTTCATATCCCCACTACCTTGTGTTCTGCCTAGAGGAAGGGAATTTTGCAGAAGTTTAAACACCCTCCCCCCCCACCCCCAAATATTGGAGGAAGTTCACTGAAGATTCCCTCTTCACCTGTGCTTCTTGGAATCCTTATCTTTCTTCAAGCTTCAGGTAAGATGTTACCTCCTACAGGAAGCATTTTCCACTCCCCCTAGTTGTCAGTGCTTTTACCCTCCTTAAATTGTCATGAATCTGAGTGTTTTGGGTATATGTTAAATCTCCCAGCATACTGTGAAGTCTTGAAATTTTTTCCCCTTTGTAACTCCCCAACTTTCAAGTTGTAAATGTTGCTGTTCTCTGAGGGAGAGGCACAGCTGTGAAGAAGACTGATGAAGAAAATGACTAGAAGACTTCAGAGAGAATTTAGGCTTCCACATTCCAACAGGGTAATGCCAGTTTCAAAATGACCATTTTTCTGATCACTTTTACAGAAGGGCAAGTGAGTGTGTCCCTGTTCTCCTTTCCATAGTGACCTTTCGCCTTCAGTATCACCAAAAAAGACTCTACCAACCTTCTGCGAATGTTGCAAAACTCCCAGAAAGCACTGTGAATTTCCACAAGGCCTTACCTTATCCTAGGTAAACTCATGAAAACAACATGGAACTAAGCTTGTTGTTTCCTCCCAGTGATGGCTGTTTATGGGAAGAACAACCTGGAATTCTTAGGAAGGAGCTATGTTGAACATGTGCACGTTTATATAATTATAGTTGTGGTATTCTTTCACAACTTTCTGGAAATCTGCCACATCGATGTTCAATATGTATTCAGAATGGTCTGCTCTCCAATATTTCATCCCCAGTGAACTGTTTTCTTTAAAGCTCATTCCCTTTAATGAAAAGAAAAGCATCTTTTCTTTAGAGGTTTGTCGAATGCAGTCATCCATTATTTGGGGGATAATTGCTGAAGTAATCTCCCTTATTGGTTTCCAACAAAACCTCCCAGACTGACACCTCACAAATTGAAAACTAAGTGCAATATCAAAGCTATTAACAAAAGTCACCTGTCTGGTGTGAAGGTGCCAGGTTAATGGCTAGAATTATTTAGTGAATTCTTGGAAAGAAAAAACATTAACCACAAACCAAAAACAAGCAGTAAAAAAAACTTTACCTAGACTATTATTGTTTTAGGGTGACTACAACACTATATAACTTCCTGTTCTTTTTCTTTCTGTTTTTCCCCCTTAATTTAATGTATATACATTGGGTCAAATTCTCATCTTGTATAATTTGCATGCTGCATAACACCAGATGACCACCTACCCAAGCTTCATTTTCCACCTAATTTCTATCTTTGTATATAGCTTGCTTAGTCTTTTTGTGGTTGTTCAGTCATTTTTCACTCATGTCTGAATCTCTTTGACCCCATTTGGGGTTTTCTTGGAAAAGATACTAGAGCAATTTGCCATTTCCTTCTCTAGCTCATTTTACAGATGAGGAAACTGAGGTAACCAGGGTTAAGTGATTTGCCATTATTAGAAATATAGCTCCAGGTGCCTCCATTTCTAAAAATTTCTTTTCATCTGTGGTTCTTGGGGTCTCAGGCTTCACATATTACAGGTCTCCTGGCATCATAAAAACACTTATCCTTGAATAGACCCAGATCTATGTTGGGTCAGTGTGATTTTTTAGAAACATTTCTCTTTCCTTTAAGCATTTGAATGCCCATATACTCCTTTCACAAGTCCAGATAATTAAAAAGACACAACATTTCTTCCTCTTTGGCTCAGTCTACTAGTACTCCCTGAGAGATGGTTGGGTCAGAGTTATTTAAATTATCTGGGGTCTACTTCTCAAAACATCTAGGGTGAAGAGAAGAGGCCATTTTCTCCTTTGGTATCACTATATTACTGATGAGAAAAAACGTGACAGTGGCTCTCTGAGCCCACTGCCTGAAGACCTGGTATGATTTATTTCACCTCATGATTTTCTGGTGACCATATAAGGGCTGGGGGGTTTCTGGTCTCTACCATTGGCTCAATCCCACACTGATTATGTTCCTTTAGTTTTAGAGGTGCCTTGAGCTCTGGTTCCACTTAACCCTTTGACAGTTAGATGAGAGTTCAGAAGGAATATTTACTTTAAAGTGATAGAAAGGACAGAGATACAAACATTCTCCTCCCACACTTGTGAGGCATAATTCCCCCTTACACAAACTCAATCTCTGAGGAGTGTAGGGGGATTGGGTTCAAAATTTAACCCATATCCATAGCATAGGCCCATCAAGTTTCAAATCTGAAGCCCTCATGGGACATAGTTCCTTATTGGCCCTTATCATAATTGGCCCCACCAGCCAATTGACAATCTCTAAAACAAGCCATCAGAGGAAGTTGTTGGCCCTTCTGTCATATGCTCCTGAAATTTGGAATAAAGTAAAAACAGGAAAAGATACTGGAGTGGTTTGCCATTTCCTTCTCGGAGCTTTGCTGCTGGACTGAGAACAATATCTGGCCTAGAATCCTGGCTTCAGAGTCATTGTGGAATGAACTCAGACCTGAGGACTCCACCTACCTCTAGAACTGAAAAGAATAAACAAGACAGACCAAAACACCAAGGTTAATTATCAGGCCATTAGGGCCCTTCCCCCATACTGAGCTCTCTCCATCCTCCAATCATTTGCTCTTGGGGATCATGCTATGACCATCATGGGCTCATTTCATGGCATACAGCTCTGTGGTGCACAACTCTCACTACAGACCACATGTACAGAAAGAGGAAATAGATGAGAACAGCTGGAACAAAGACATGCTATAAAAATGATGGGGTCCTTTCATTATCTAGATATCTACCAGAGTGTTCTCTCTCTCTCTCTCTCTCTCTCTCTCTCTCTCTCTCTCTCTCTCTCTTTTGTTTTTGTTTGAGGCTGGATTTGAACTCAGGTCCTCCTGAATCCAGGGTCGGTGCTTAATCCACTGCGCCACCTAGCTGCCCCCTCTCTCTTTCTTTATTAAACCTAGAGTAGTTAATATTTTTGACTCGTTTTAATGACAATTTCATTCTTTAGAAGATGGAGGAACCAACACAGAGACATTCTACCCTGGATCTTATTCATACCAATAGGGAAGGGATAGTTGGTGGAGCAGAGTTAATGGGAACCTTAGGGAGAAGTGACCACTATGTTTTAGAATTTGATATAGTTGGGGCAGCTAGGTGGCGCAGTGGATAGAGCACCGGCCCTGGAGTCAGGAGTACCTGAGTTCAAATCCGGCCTCAGACCCTGGGCAGGTCACTTAACCCCAATTGCCTCACCACAAAAAAAGAATTTGATATAGTTTTTAAAGTTCCCTTAGGAATGTTGTAGCTATCTACTGAGCTCCTTATAGAGTATAAAGAATTAATTGTGATTTAAGGTTTCTCTGACCCCATTTTTGGCTAAAATTAGAAGCCCTGGTGTGTCCCAGCTGGCCTCAGGTGCTGCCCCCCTCTGCTTTGGCAGGGTGCTCCATCCATGGTGCTGCAGCTCACGTCATCACCTCATGAGATGCCTATGTGGACCTGGCCAAATTATAATGATTGGAATCCTGGTGTGGGCAGTCAGGCGACCTTCAATATCAGGAAGTTGGGAAGGCTGGCAGTTCTACAACCTCCTGTTAATTCTGTCAATCAGGGCTGCCAGCCAATTAGCTTGTGTGTGTGTGTGTGTGTGTGTGTGTGTGTGTGTGTGTGTGTGTGTCTGCGTGTGTCTGCGTCTGCCCTGTTTCCTGTGAGAGAGGGGATTGCTGAGAGAGAGAAAGGAAGAGAGAGGCACTCTGGCCTGAGCGGTGGAGGGAGCCAGATGCTGGAGCACCATGCAATGGGTTTCTCTTTGAAATTGCTGCTTTCCAGGTGGTGGTGAGTTGTGGATTGTACTATTACGGTTACTGTGTGCAATGTTCTCCTGGTTCTGCTCACTTCACTTTGCATGAGTTCATATAAGTCCTCCAGGATTTTCTGAAACCATCCTGCTTGTCATTTTTTTTTTCATAAAAGTATTTTATTATTTTCTAGTTACATGTAGAGATCGTTTTCAACATTTGTTTTTATAAGATTTCTAGTTCCAAATTTTTCTTCCTCCCTCCCTTCCCTCCCCCCTCCACAAGAGAGCAAGCAATTTTATATAGGTTATATATGTATAATCACATTAACCATTTCTGCATTAGTCATATTGTGAAAGAAGAATCTGAACAAAAGTGAAAAATCTCAAAAAAGAAAAAAAACAAAAACCAAAAAAGTAGAAAAAATATGGTTAAATCTGCATCCAGATTCCAATTATTTTTTCTGGATATGGACAGCATTTTCCATCATGAGTCCTTTGGAATTAGCTTAGATCATTGTATTACTGAGAAAAGTCTGTCATATTTTATCATCACACAGTGTTGTTGATACTGTGTACAATGTTCTCTTGGTTCTCCTCATTTCACTCAGCATAAGTTCATGTTAAGTCTTTCCAGGTTTTTCTGAAATCTGCCTGCTCATCATTTCTTACAGAACAATAGTATTCCATTACATTCATATACCACAACTTGTTTAGCCATTCCCCAGTGGATGGGCATCCCTTCAATTTCCAATTTCTTGCCACCACAAAAGAATTGCTCAGTATTCCTTTAGAGAATATGGAGAGATATGGTCTAGATAACATTTACTTGGATCGCTGAGGCTAGAACTAGTTGAGGCTAGTGAAACCTATTTTCTTGGTTCTCATGTACAGATGATTGAAGAAGGTACTACTCCACACACTCAGAGGAAATTGGGCATGCAGAAATAATAGGTATATGGTTTAATGCCTGAGGCCACTGAATAAATATCACCATGGAAAGAGAATGCTTTGAATGTTTAGAGTGAGGGCTTTAGAGCACCTATAAATTAGGAGCTTCTTTTTTTTCACCTTAAGTAATAAAATATTTGTTGTTTTTCTCAACAGGTATCTACTGAGGGCCTATTACATGATCACTCTGCACCAGGTATTGGAAGCTATAGTGAAGTATGAGGTAAGGTTCACACCTTCTAGAAGCTTGAGCTTTATTGCCTAGAGGGTTGGTAATTCAGCAAATAGAGGAAAAGAGTGGAAAATGATGGCAGATAGTATAGTCATGTAGAGCATCCTCCTCATGAAAAAGTTCATAGTTTAAGTTGAGTGGAAGAGAGGACCCTAGGAAATTCTTTTTTTTTGTTGTTACTTTTTGTTTTTGTTTTTTGCAGGGCAATGAGGGTTAAGTGACTTGCCCAAGGTCACACAGCTAGTAATTGTCAAGTGTCTGAGGCCGGATTTGAACTCAGGTCCTCCTGAATCCAGGGCCGGTGCTTTATCCACTGTGCCACCTAGCTGCCCCTGGAATATTCTTGAAGGCCCATATGAAGATGACTGAAAACCCTCAGTAGATCTCTCTAGGGCAGCAGGGTTGGGGGCCTGCTATTGCTCAGATTTTGATGTTATACACAATAGTACTATCATCCTTTGCCCATTTGTTAAGTCCTATTGAATAATCTGATCTTTAAAAAAATTTTTTTACAGGGAAATGAGGGTTAGTTACTTGCCCAGGGTCACACAGCTAGTAAGTGTCAAGTATCTGAGACTGGATTTGAACTCAGGTCCTCCTGAATCCAGGACCAGTGCTTTATCCACTGTGCCACCTACCTGCCCTGAATAATCTGATCTTTTAAGGTTAAAGAATCTTTCCATGAGTGACTTGTGTTGCTTTCTGGGGAGGATGAGAGAGACCCAGCTGATATGCCCATTAGGCTGTTTTTTTTTTAACTTCTCTATTCAATGGCTGTATGCACTTATGATCTTGCATTATCTTATTTCAATTTCATTATACCAATAAAAGCTAGGTATGATGGTATACTCCATCTAGTATAGGGGAAAACTGAGAATCAGAGAGGTTATCCTTTACATTACCCAATAGGTATATTTACATTAAAAAGATAATTTAGAAGTATTTACTACAAAGTTGCAATTTTCCATATTGGTATGAGAAATCAAAAAAAAATGTAGCTGGACAAATATCTGCAGTAAACTGGTGTCTACCAATGAACTATAGACCATGAACTTAGCTCTTCAGACTAGGAATCCGGTTTCATCCACTATTCCATTCACATGGAACAAAAGTTTTCTTTAGTCAGAATGATTGAAGGAAACTTGTACCAAATCAGGGCATTACCAGGTGTGCCTTAAAGATGCTGTGAGAGCTTTGTAATGAGAGATCCTTTCAAACTTCCAGGGCATCAATTGAAAAAAAAAGTTACAAAAAAACCCCAAAGCTCCTTGTCTCACACAACTATGTCCATCTACCCCAAAGTAGTCATACAGCCTGGCCATATAATAGCCACATCCAAAGTATTCAGAACAAAGGCTAGAATCTTTTTTTTTTTTTTCACTACAACCTATTATTCCACTTAGCTAAGGCTGAGAAGAATGTCAAATTGTTAGAGGGCATTCAAACAGTCAGCTCTCATTTGGAACTATTGTCAATAGGCAAGAATGTCAGGAAGTCTTCTCTATTATGATTTTTAGCATTGAAAAATTAAACTATTAAAGAGTCTTGGCTCTACTAGTTACAATCTTTCATCCCCAAATTCATGCTCTCTTGTACTATCTTCTGCGCTATCAGCGGCATCATCCCGTCCACAGTGAAACTTCCTCCTGTTTGATTTCATTCAAAGAGATTGTATATGTGTACTTGGAGTCAGAAAGAGTTGGATTTGAACTCTGTCTCTGAAAATTAGTAGCTGTGTAATTATAATCTACTTTTTTCTACCTTCATTTTATTACCTTTTTAAAAACATTTTTATTTAAAGTTTTGAGTGGCAAATTCTATCCCTTCCTCATTTCCTTCTCTCCCCACTTCCTGAGGCAGTAAGCTATCAGATATAGGTTACACGGTGTGGGCCAAAAGTCATGAATATTTAATAGCTCCTTTATTTTTTTGTTTTTAATTTATCCTCATATACAGTATATATAGGAAATGAATTTATATTATGTATGAAAAATAAAATCTTGTAAATAACAAAAAAAGAAAAAATAATTTTCAAAAAGTTATTAAAATATCAGATCCTTTTGTGACTTTTGGCCCATCATATGCATGTGCAATTATGTACAACATTTCCATATTGGTTATTTGGTATAAGAAGACTCAAATAAAGGAAATAAATGAAAGACAGAATGTGAAAAATAGCATGCTTCAGTCTTTATTCAATCAATATCCATTCTTCCTCTGGAGATACATAGTATGCTTCATCATTAGTCCTTTAGGATTGTTTTGATGATTGTACTGCTGTGACTAGCTAAGTCATTCAGAGTTTTCATAGAACAGTATTGCTATTATTGTGTACAATGTTCTGGTTCTTTTTACTTCACTATACATCAGTTCATATAAGTCTTTCCAGGTTTTTCTGAAATCATCTTCAGAAGGTTGGTTTTTTTTTTTTTTTTTTTGGTGAGGCAATTGGGGTTAAGTGACTTGCCCAAGGTCACACAGCTAGTAAGTGTCAAGTGTCTGAGGCCGGATTTGAACTCAGGTACTCCTGAATCCAGGGCTGGTGCTTTATCCACTGCACCACCTAGCCACCCCCTTGAAATCATCTTGCTTGTAACATTGCTTATAGCAAAATAATATTCCATCATAATTGTATATCACAGCTTGTTTAGCCATTTCCCGATTGGAGGGCATCCTTTGATTTCCAATTCTTAGCCACTACAAAAAGAACTGCTATAATATTTTTGTACAAATAGGCCCTTTCCTTTCTTTTTTATGCCTTTGGGATATAGACCAAGCAGTGTTATTGCTCTATCAAAGGGTATGCAGTTTTATAGCTCTTTGGGCATAGTTGCACATTGCTCTTCAGAATGGTTGAATAT
The DNA here is from genome assembly GCF_019393635.1 of Dromiciops gliroides. Classification (NCBI taxonomy): domain Eukaryota; kingdom Metazoa; phylum Chordata; class Mammalia; order Microbiotheria; family Microbiotheriidae; genus Dromiciops; species Dromiciops gliroides. Next base: position 716,898,995 of record NC_057861.1, read on the forward strand.
GTTCACAACTCCAATAGTGGATTAGTGTCCCAGTTTCCCCACATCCCCTCCAACATCCACCATCTTCCTTTTTTGTCATATTAGCCATTCTGATAGGTGTGAGGTGTTTTAATTTGAATTTCTCTGATCAATAGTGATTTAGAGCACTTTTTCATATGACTATAGATAGCTTTGATTTCTTTGTCTGAAAACTGTTAGCACTGACACTGAATTTCCTCAAATGGATCTGGTTGAACTAGAGGTCTTTCTCCTAATCTGATAAGTTCTACCCATTCTGGAAAGATAGCGTGTGCCTGACAGCGATCAATCAACAAGGGGACATTATATTTAGGATCTATTCTTACCAATAGGGACGGAAGGAAGGGAGAGTTCTGCTGGGAAAGAAATAATGTGAACCTTGGGGAGAAATGACCAGTTTATTTTAGAATTTTTGATCTGGAAGGAGAAGAAAGCCAGAATTAAATTAGCAAATGCTTTAGATTTTGAGAATATATTTCAAAGGATTCAGAAGGGAGGATCTCATGGACTTCAATTCTACCTGGGATGTTAGCCCAGGAGATATAGGAAACTATTCACAATGATGTTCTAAAGAAAAAAGAAAAAAAATTATCAAAAGGAAAAATAGAGCTGTCTAAAGAGACCAATGTGGATGTAGAAGAATCTTACAAACCTATGTTATCTATCAATCTATCAATCAATCAGTCTATCTACTTATCTATCATCTATCTAATCTTTATCTATATCTAAATCATAAACAGTAAGTTGATCATTTGTTGATGAATTTTTTTGTCCATGGCAGTCCATGAAAGGTGACTACACGTTTAGATTTTAAAATGACAGTTCCAAATTGCTTTCCAGAATGGTTGAATCAGTTCACAGTTCCACCAACAATGCAATAGTATTCCAATTTTTCCACAGCTTCTCCAACATTTATTATTTTCCTGTTTTGTCATAATAGTCAATCTAATAGGTGTGAGGTGGTACCTCAGAGTTGTTTTAATTTGCATTTCTCTAATCAATAATGATTTAAAGCATTTTTTTCATGTGGCAATAGATAGCTTTGATTTCTTCATCAGAAAATTGCCTGTTCATATCCTTTGACCATTTCTCAATTGGGGAATGACTTACATTCTTACAAATTTGATTTAGTTCCCTATATATTTTAGAAATGAAGCCTTTATCAGAAATATTGGTGGTAAAATTGTTTCCCAGCTTTCTGCCTCCCTTCTAATTTGGGTTACTTTGCTTCTGTTTGTATACACACTTTTTAATTTAATGTAATCAAAGTCTTCCATCTTGCATTTCATAATATTCTCTATTTCTTGTTTGGACATAAATTGTTTTCCTCTCCCCAGATCTGAGAGGTAAACTACTCCTTCCTCTCCTAATTTATCTATGGTATCATCCTTTATGTCTAAATCTTGTACCCATTTTGGCCTTATTTTGCTATATGGTGTAAGATGTTGGTCTATGCCTAGTTTCTGACATACCATCTTCCAGTTTTCCCAGAAGTTTTTGTCAAATACTGAGTTCCTATCCCAGAAGCTGCCATCTTTGGGTTTATCAAACATTAGATTATCATAGTCATTTACTACTGTGTCTCCTGTGCCTAGCCTATTCCATTGATCCTCCACTCTATTTCTTAGCCAGTACCAGATAGTTTTGATGACTGCTGCTTTATAGTAGAGCTTCAGAATTGGTACAGCTAACCCACCTTCCTGTGCATTTTTTTTCATTATTTCCCTTGATATTCTTGCCTTTTTGTTTTTCCAGATGAATTTTGTCATTATTTTTCTAGCTCTATAAAATATTTTTTGGTGGGACAATGAGGGTTAAGTGACTTGCCCAGGGTCACACAGCTACTAAGTGTCAAGTGGCTGAGGTCAAATTTGAACTCAGGTCCTCCTGAATCCAGGGCCAGTGCTTTATCCACTGCACCACCTAGCTGCCCCCCAAGTATTTTATCTTGTCTACCATTACTTTAAACGGCATTTCTATTTCTATATCTTGCTGCTGAGCTTTGTTGGTTATGTATAGAAATACTGATGATTTATGTGGGTTTGTTTTATATCCTGCAACTTTGTTACAGTTGTTAATTGTTTCAAGTAGTTTTTTAGTTGATTATTTAGGATTCTCTAAGTATACCATCATGCCACCTGCAAAGAGTGAAAGTTTTGTTTCCTCTTTGCCTATTCTTATTCCTTTAATTCCTTTTTCTTCTCTGATTGCTAAAGCTAATATTTCTAGTATGATATTAAATAATAGGGGTGATAATGGACATCCCTGTTTCACCCCTGGTCTTATTGGGAATGCTTCTAACTTATCCCCAATACATAAAATGTTTGCTGATGGTTTTAGGTAGATGCTGCTAATAATTTTAAGGAAAGCTCCACCTATTCCTAAGATCTCTAGTGTTTTTATTAGGAATGGATGCTGTATTTTGTCAAATGCTTTCTCTGCATCTATTGATATAGTCATATGATTTTGGTTAGTTTTGTTATTGATGGGGTTGATTATGTTGGTAGTTTTCCTAATTCTGAACTAGCCCTGCATTCCTGGTATAAATCCCACCTAGTCATAGTGTATTATCCTGGTGATCACTTGCTGTAATCTCCTTGCTAATATTTTATTTAAGATTTTTGCATCGATATTCATTAGGGAAATTGGTCTGTAATTTTCTTTCTCGGTTTTGTCTTTGCCTGGTTTAGGTATGTGAGATTTAAAATTGGATATAAGATCATTAAGCTTCCCTTTTAACTTTTTCCCTTATATATCTCCTAGACCAGTAAGAAAGGAAGCCTCTGAGCTTTAATCAGAGAGGGATTAGCTTTTATTGTTTGGGAATTAATTAGCCAACAAACAGGTGATACTGATTAGGGAAATAGGAAAGTAGAAATACAAATGAATAGTCTTAGATCTAAGCTTAGTCTATATTCTTTTATAAAAACTCACTGAATCCCAAAACTGCCTGCCTCTCAGGCTGAGAACCAGAGTCAATCACGTACCGCCACTGAGAACCAGAGCCAATCACCCGAACTCGCCATCAAACCCAAGCTAGCCTGTGTGAGCTGAGAGAGAGACCACTTCCATTCTCTACCCAGTTTTTTAAGCTGGTGCCCCGGAAGTCTAGCGTGCTTGGCCACACTCTCCTGGGCAGCAGCAGGCTGACGGCTGTTCATCAGTTTCCTCCCCAAAAGGGAGGTCCTTCAAAAACTTTTCAGTTTCAGTAGTATGCGTTCAACTCTTAAAATGAAAGTTAAAACTTTCATTTTTACCACAGGTATGAACACCATATTTGTGTCATAAAAGGAATTTGGTAGAAATCTGTCTTCACCTAGTTTTCCAAATAATTTGTATAGTATTGGAATTAATTGTTCTTTAAATGTTTGGTAGAATTCACTTGTAAACCCACCTGGCCCTGGAGATTTTTGCTTAGGGAGTTCATTGATGGCTTGTTCGACTTTTTTTTCCTAAAATGGGCCTATTTAAGGATTTTATTTCCTCTTCAGTTAACCTGGGCAATTTATATTTTTGTAAATATTTATCCATTTCATTCAGATTGTCAAATTGATTGGCATACAGTTGTGCAAAATAGCTCTTAATTATTGCTTTAATTTCCTCTTCATTGGTGGTGAATTCACCTCTTTCATTTTTGATACTGGTAATTTGGGTTTCTTTCTTTTTCAAATGAAATTAACCAAAGGTTTATCTATTTAATTGGGTTTTGCATAAAACCAGCTCTTTTTTTCATTAATTCTACAGTTTTCTTGCTTTCAATTTTATTAATTTCTCCTTTGATTTTCATGATTTCTAATTCAATATTTAATTGGGGATTTTTAATTTGCTCTTTTTCTTGCTTTTTTAGTTGCATGCCCAATTCATTGATCTCCTCTTTCTCTTTTTTATTCATGTAAGCATTCAGAAATATAAAATTTCCCCTAAGCACTGCTTTGGCTGCATCCCATAGATTTTGGTATGTAGTCTCATTATTGTTATTCTCTTGGATGAAGTTATTGTTTCTATGATTTGTTGTTTGAACCACTAATTCTTTTTTTTTTTTTGGTGGGGCAATGAGGGTTAAGTGACTTGCCTAGGGTTACACAGCTAGTGTCAAGTGTCTGAGGCTGGATTTGAACTCAGGTCCTCCTGAAATCAGGGCCAGCACTTTATCCACTGCGCCACTTAGCTGCCCCCAACCCACTCATTCTTTAGGATGAGATTATTTAGTTTCCAATTCATTTTCAGCCTACCTTTCCATGGCTCATTATTACACATAATTTTTGTTCCATTATGATCTGAGGAAGATGCATTTACTATTTCTATCTTTCTACATTTGACTGTGAGGTTTTTGTGCCCTAATACATGGTCAATTTTTGCATACATGCCATGTACCACTGAGAAAAATGTATATTCCTTTCTATCCTCATTCAAATTTCTCCAGACATCTATCATATCTAACTTTTCTAACATTCCATTCACCTCTTTAACTTCTTTCTTACTTATTTTGTGATGAGATTTATCTAATTCTGAGAGTAGAAGGTTCAGATCCCCTACCAGTATAGTTTTGCTATCTACTTCCTCTTGTAACTCATTTAACTTCTCCTCTAAGAATTTGGATGCCATACCACTTGGTGGATACATGTTTAGTATTGACATTACTTCATTATCTAGCATACCTTTTAGCAAGATGTAGTTTCCTTATTTATCTGTTTTAATTAGATCTATTTTTGGTTTTGCTTTGTGTGAGATAAGGATTGCTACCCCTGCTTTTTTGACTTCAGCTGAAGCATAATATATTCTGCTTCAACCTTTTACCTTTACTCTGTGTGTATCTCTATGCTTCAAATGTGTTTCTTGTAAACAACATATTGTAGGATTCTGATTTTTAATCCACTCTGCTATTAGCTTCCATTTTATGGGAGAATTCATCCCATTCACATTCACAGTTAAGATTATTAACTGTTTATTTTCCTCCATCCTCTTTTCCCCTTTGTACCCTTTTTTCCCCTTCTTTCACCCTATTCCTCCTGACTAGTGTGTTGCTTTTGACCACTGGCTCCCTCAATCTGCCATCTCTTTTATCAGCCACCTTTCCTTTTTTTCCCTTGCTTCTGTCCTCCCTTCTATCAATACCACCCTTTTCTCCTTGCCCTTTTGCTTCCTTAAAGAGTAAGCTAAGTTTCTTTATACAAATGGGAGTTTATGTTATTCCCTCCCTGAATCAAATCTGATAAGAGTAATGTTGAAACAATGCTCACCCCTACCTTCTTTCCCTCTGTTGTAATGGCTTCTTTGTGTGCCTCTTCATATGATGTAATTAACCTCCTTCCAGCACCCCCTTCCTCTCCTCCCCCTTGTCTCCTTTTATTCTGCCCCTTAAGTTTCTTTATATCATCACATCAAAGTTGATTTAATAACAATACTATAAGAGAGATACAGATCCCAAGAGATAAAAGTATTGTCCTCCCACATGGAGCTATAAGCAGGTTAACCTCATTGAACAAACTTTTTCCCACCTTGTTTACCTCTTTATACTTCTGAGTCTTATATTTGGAGATCAAATTTTCTGTTCAGTTCTGATCTTTTTTTTTTTTCAGGAAACCTTGGAAGTCCCCTATTTTATTGATTGTCCATCTTTTCCCCTGAAAGAGAATGCACAATTTTGAGGGGTAGTTGATTATTGGTTGTAATCCAAGCTTCTTTACTTTCTGGAATATCATATTCCAAACCCTGTGATCTTTTAATGTTGAAGATGCCAGGTCCTGTGCAATCTTGACTGTTGCTCTGTGATATTTAAATTGTTTCTTGCTGCTTGGATTATTTTCTCCTTCACCTGATAATTCTGGAATTTGGCTACAATATCCTTGGGGTTTTCCTTTTGGGGTCTCTTTCAGGAGGTGATGGGTGGATTCTTTAAATGACGATTTTATCCTCTGATTCTACGATATCCAGGCTTCACCACTCTCAGCAGTGTGGAGCTGCAGCTGTGTCCAGCTGTTGGTAAGTGTGTTGAGACACCCTCCCCTTTCATCCAGGTGAGATAGACCTTTCCTGAAGTCTTCTAAATTATCTCAATTAGGAGGATTGTGTCTCTCTGTCATTTTTTAGGTTCTGTAGTTCTAGAATATGTTTAGAGGCTTGATTTAATGTTGTTTTTGAGGGAAACACAGGAAAGCTCAGGCAGCTTCAGGGCTCCTTTCTGCCATTTTGGCTTCACCCCCAGAAGTCCTAAAACCAGTTTTAAAAAGGGTTAATGTGAAATCCAAATGAAGTCAAGTCCTCCCAAAGGCATTTAAGGATAAAAAGGAAGAAAAATAACAGAAGAAATGAAACATATATGCAACTATTTTTGTAATAAACTGTTTTCCAGAGAAGACTCAATAGAGCAGCCCCTCTAGGTGGCCCAGTGGATAAAGCACTAACCCTGGATTCAGAAGCACCTGAATTCAAATCTGGCCTCAGACACTTGACACTTACAAGCTATGTGATCCTGGGCAATTCACTTAACCCTCATTGCCTACCAGAAATAAAATATAAAAAGGGGCAGCAAGATTGGCACAGTAGATAAAGTACCAACCCTGGATTCGGGAGGACCTGAGTTAAAATCTGACCTCAGACACTTGACTCTTACTAGCTGTGTGACCTTGGGCAAGTCCTTTAACATTCATTGCCCTGAAAAAAAAGAAAAAGAAATCACTAGAGCCCCTATTCCTAGAAGTTAACATCACAGTCTTAGATGGGCTTTTATAGAGGATGTCACAAAAAACAGCATTAAAAAGGTAGCCATATAGGGGATCAATTTTAGAGCTGAGATAGTTATATAAAAGTATTGTGGGATCAAGTTAGAACATATTGGAAAGAAAGGAAGGTACTAAAAGAATGGGAAAAAACTCATACTTTGTAACATCAATCAAGCAACAAGCATTTTTATTAAGTTCTTATTATGTGCCAGGGATGCAAAGTAAAAACAAAACAAAACAAAACAGCCCTGTTCCTGCCCTGAGAGTATTTACATCCTAGCTGTGAGACAATATATACATATATAAGTTTTTAAAATATATGTAAAATAATCACTAGATAATTTGGTTGGTGAGCAAGGAAAGAAAGCACAGCAAGGTGACAATGACATTAAGTTTTAGATAATCGACCTAAGTTTTTTGTGGCAGTCCTTAATGAGGGTATTAGAAGGGAACAGGCAAACTTTTGCAAAGTGCTCCAAAGTAGAATGACAAGATATTTACTATTTTACAATTAATTAAGAAACAGAGACATATAATAACCATTCCACTTACAATCGATTATTAAAAGCAATTTGAAACAAAAAAGTAAAACTTTGCCTTAAAAGTCTTTTCTTTCAACAAGGTGTTTCCTATCCATATATCAAATATTCAGTGATATTTGAAATACATAACTTGAGACATAACGGTTTTGTTCAATAACCCTCTAATCATAAACATAAGGCAAGGCATAAAACAGGGAGACTCATGCTCACTAAAAGTGTTCAACCTTGAGATGGAGGAGACCCAATGCACAGTCTAAGTTGGGCAAGGAGTTTCCCTGGATAGTGAGGTCTTCTATATGTTCCTGTTTGTGGATTATATCATTATAGTTGCAGCAAGCCTCAGAACATAGTAGACCTCCTAGAAAAGAAATGTCACTACTTATGATGATTTAACCTAATCATCTATACAATAAAAACCAAACAGATGAAAAATGCCTGTTGCTCCAATTTTAACACACATTTAGTGGGAAAATCCATAGAATTTGCATTTAAGCACATATCCATATCTATGTATAAATATGTATATGTGAATCTACATACATCCATAAGTAGATAGATATGTATATATAGAAAGAGAATAGAAACAGACAAGGTTGACCTAGAGATAAACAATGAACTTCTTTTGCCTTCAGAAATTTTGAGATCTCCCTTATTGCTTGCTCCCAAAGTTCTGGAAACAAGGACCCATCTTTTGTTTTTCAAATACCAATATCCTACTGGTGTTTTAAGTGGCTGTGAGACATAGAACCCAACAGTCCCTGAAGAATTAAAAATTTGTTTATCCCATGGAAAGCAATAGGGAGGCACATAGTTGATGTGAGCAGTGTACAACATATAACAAATAAGAAACTTCAGAAAAGAACTGGAATAAAACATATAATAGGGGAAATGTTTGATAGAAAAAAAAGATGGGCTGATCATTGTTGAGGGCAAGAGATAATTGATGGGTAGCCTGAGGGCTCCACTGGCATTTTTGTGATGCCAGCAGAAAGCTAGGAAATTGAGGAAGGTACCCAGCATGTTGCTAGATCCACCCCCTCCCATGGTGAACTTATGCCAGGACATGGAAAAGAATTGTGCAGGGTGGGTAGAAATGTGTGGATTGATAGCCACATCACTGAAGGAAACATCCACATTTAGGAAGTCCCAGATCCATATGATTCTTATAGTACGTGCCTCAGAATGTTGTTGTGAAGCTTAAATCAAAGAATGTATGTAAAACATGTTGCAAAATTTAATATGCCATCTTGGTGATGATGATGACAATGAAGAAAATGGGGGTTATGATGATGAGAGGCAGCATAGTTCATGGATGGAGAGGGAGCCTTGGAGTCAGGATGACCTGGGTCCAAGTCTTGACTTGGACACATACTGTCTTTGTGTGACCCTGAGCAAACAACTCTCTCTGTGCCTCTAGTAACTCAAGACTGCAAATTGCAATGCAGTTGCTAATCTGCATTATTGGAGGGAGTTCACTTAGATGGATACAAAAAGAAACAAACAAAAATTATTATTCTTTGTAGTTTGCCTCAAGTGGAATGGTCCTAGGGGAACACCACTTTTATGACCTTCGCTAAGAAGATTTCATGAAAATTAAACAACTCCAAAAGGGAAAAACCCTTTTGTGTGTCTAGTCTTCTTGGCCTATAAATTTCCAGAGAGGGAGAGACTCATTATGAATATGTCCTGTGCAGCACTTAGCAGATTGTGGGTGCTTCATAAATATCCCATAGGATTGGGGAAATGATGCACATTTGAGCCTAAGAGATTGTGACAGATAAATGGAAAGTAGAAGGTGAAGATGTCTCTCCAGCAGTCAAATCAACACACACTGGAATAAAATATTTAACTGTGAGCTTCAGCATTTGGACAGATTTCAGTGAAGGAGAGAGATTCCAGAACCAAATCAAACGAGTGGAATTGGGCAAAGTGAGACTGTCACTGAATTTTGCTGCCATAAGCAAATTTGCCAACTCCACCTAATCTTATGCATCTCTTGATGATTCCTGAACTGGTGCTGGCATTTCATCCAGATTCTATCATTCACATGATAAATTCTTTAAATCAAAGCTGTGACAGCCTGGGTAGATAACCATAAACAATTTAGAAGTATCGCCTTGAAGGCCAGCCTGGGCATTTATGTTCAAATTATGATTTTATCCATTTCTTTTCATCTTTGTTGGTGTGGCTCCATTTGTTTCAATGGTCTTTCTGTTCCATTCACTAGGCTAAGTAAACAATATTGCTCAAAAGGTCATGCCTGAACATCCAGATTGGTATGATAGGTCTTTATTATTTCTCAGATGCTTTTGTTTGTTACTATTGATTGTTTTGGAAATTGATTTCATGGGGACATATTTTTTTTTAAGAGAATAGCAGTTTTTACCCACATGAAGGTAATTGCCTACTCTGCAAATTTCTTTAGAATGAGTGATTATGCTTTGCTCATTATTATTATTATTTTATACTGGGAAGGATTGGAGTCTATTAATTCTCCCACAGATACATTTTTCATATTTCTGTTGTGAGTTGAAGAGCTGAAATTATCCACTGGCACCAATACTGAGGTCCCTGAGTCAGGACTGTTCAGTGCTCAGTATGAAGTCTTGGTTGGTGTTAGTTTTTTATTCTTGGAAATGAGGCTGTTTCTCTTCCAGCTGTGAATTCGATTCAATTCAATTCAGTTTAATTAAAGTAATGCTTTTATCTCAGGGCATTAGATAGCAGTTCCATTCTACCAAGATAGTTTAGAGGCATCTCATGGGGGCATAGAAATAATCAACAAAGACCATATCACAGTTTTGTAGATTTGAAACTGGAAGGGACCTTAGAGATTGTCGACTCCCTCATTTTATAGATGAGGAAACTGAGGCCCCAAAAGATTTTACTGACTATCCCAAGGTCAGAATCAGTAAGCTCAGAATTCTATATTTCAAAGAGACTTCAATAGTTATCTGTTCTAACTAATACCTGAAAAAGCATGTTTTTTATCTTATGTCGTACACGTTAATTTAGCTTCTGCTAGAAGACGCGCAATGAGGGGGAAGTCCACTCCAGTCTTAAGAAATTCCAGGAAATCCAGACTGTTTCAATCGCGTTCTAGAGTTTACATTTGGAATGAGATGGCTCCAGGAGTCAGAGGACTGTAACCTATTTAGTTCCTTTACTTTCAACTTCTGCTAATGCTTGACATTGATATTTTATATGCCTACTAAACATATTAATATGAAGGTGCATTTTATGGGGAAAGGAGGAACCATAAGAGTAGTCTGGCCTTTGTTTGCATTGCATTCCTTCTCCTTTTTCTGACACATGGGAAGGAATTGATATCTAGATATGCTGTTCCCAGATGTCCTGCCTGGAGTGAATGGTTTTATATCATCCTGCCTCAGACACTAATGAGTTGTGTGATCCCGGAGAAATCCCTTAACATCTCTCTGCCTCAGTTTCTTTATCTGTAAAAGAAGGCAGTTGAATTTGATACCCTCTAAGGTCTCTTTCAGCTCTAAGTCTAGTAGTCTATGATCAAGGGGGTTAGCCCAAGGGCACACTGGCCCTGCTAATGAGGGGTACATAGTCTTGAATTATTTTACCTTATCTTTCATTAAGAGAATTAACTTCCTCCTTCTTTGTAACTCCATCCCCCTCATGATGAAACAACCTGATGCTTGTCAAATTCTTTAAGAATGATTCAATCTCATGCTATGTATAGGTGGTGTGGGTCAGTTTTGAATTATAGAATGTTGTGACATGTAGACAGGAAACAATATTAAGTGTGAACATGAAGGCTAGCCAGGGAGAGAGGAAAATGATCCCAGAAATTCTCAGGAGTATTTCATCCCTTTGACCTTTTACATTTCCAAAAATAAATGTTTCCATTTCTAGGGAAAACTTTATTGCTCAAGAATGGAAAAAAATATAGTTAGAAATGTTTCCTTCTATAATCCCAAAGAATAATGGAAATTTCTATCCATCTTGATAAATTCTATATTAAATCCTAGGTAGGTTGCTCCTTCAAGTGTCCTACATTACAAAATAATTTCACTTGTATTGCAACAAGTATATTCTAGTTTAATAATAATAGCTAAAATTTGAGTTGTATTTTAAGATTTACAAAGTAATTTGCATATATTATTTCACTTGATCCTCACAACAACCCTGTGAAGTAGGTCCTGTTATTACCCCCATTTTACAAATGAGGGAAGAGGGGATGAGAGAATTAAGTGGCTTTCCTAGGGTCTCACTGTTAGTGTCTTTTTTCTTTTTTTGGGGGGGGGAGGCGAGGCAATGGGGGTTAAGTGACTTGCCCAGGGTCACATAGCTGGTAAGTATCAAGTGTCTGAGGCTGAATTTGAACTCAGGTCCTCCTGAATCCAGAGCTGGTGCTTTATCCACTGCACCACCTAGCTGCCCCGAATTTGCCAATTTCTGAGTTGTAAATGCTCACATTGAAAAATGAATTGGTTCTAGCATATCTCTATGTGGGACTCTGGACAAGTCATTTAACTACTCTCTACATCAGTTTCCTCATTTGTAAAATGGAGATAATAATGGCATCCACTTTACAGGGTTGTTCTGAGGATCAAATTAGATAATATCTGGAAAATACTTTGCAAACCTTAAAGCTCTTTCTAAATGCCAGATCTCATTGAAGGGTTAAGAGATCTCTCCAAAGCATTCTGTGAGTTCAGAAAATGAGAAGTCATTTCATAGCTCTAGAACTGGGAGGGACCAAAGAGGCATCTAGTCAAAGCCCTTTCACTTTATAGATGGGAAACCTAAGGTTCCAGGAAGACTGGGGCCTCAGGACTATACTGTACTTCCAATTAGGATAATAAAGGAGGGGTCATGGAGTATGTGGCCATTTGAGTTGAGTCTTGAAGGAAGGGCAGACTTATGCTAGGCAGAGTAGGCACTATTCCATACTGGTTCAGTGTGGTGCCTTGGATTTAAATGGTTGGAGCTTTGATTGCAAGGACCTCAAAAGTGCATAATTTTAAAAGTCACTGATGCCTGAACAAGATTTATTGGTACCTTCTTAGAGAATTAACACTTCCCAATTAATAGTGATAGTCACCAAGCATTTGATACTTAATGAGCTGCATCTCCAAGGTAGAAGGGAGAAGGGCATATCTTTTTTCATTAAGCCCATGGCTCCCTTTCTTCTGGTTCTCTTGATAACCAGACTCTTTTCTCCCTTCTCCCCAAGACACTCCTAGAGAAGTTCCCCCACTTTTGGAAATGGATGCAAAAATATTACATTTTGGGTAATTCTCAGCTGTAAAGCCTGGAGAATTCATGGACTTGGAGAGAAAAGAATAAGGATTTCTAGAGTGCCTACTATGTGCCATGTACTGTGCTGTTTTTTAAATTTTTTTTATTTATAAATACTATCTCATTTGATCCTCACAATAATCCTGAGAGGTAGGTCCTAGTATTATAACCATTTTACAGATGAGGAAACTGAGTCAAACAGAGGTGACTTGCACAGGGTCACATAGTGTCTGAGGTTAGATTTGAACTCAGTTCTTCCTAACTCCAAGTGCAATATTCTCTCTCCTATACTACAACTTCCACATACATATATACACATACATACATACATACATACATACATACATACATACATGTATGCATGCATGCACATGCACATTCACAGATACAATGTTAGCTCCCTGAATATATCCAGTGACTAACATAGTGTCTGGTACACCAGTGGGTACACAGTAGTTGGTTAATTTAGTTGACTGATAGATGCCACTTGAGTATATCAGGAACTTTTCTCCCATGGACAAATGAAAATTACTATAAGTCTCAAAAGTATAATAAATTAATATCATATGTAAAAAGGAGCTGGATTAGATGACCACTAAGGTCCTTTCTAGTTCTAAATCTTGGATCTGAAAATCCTTTGAATAAAACAAAATTTAATTCATCGTAACAGGTATTCCCAATGCATCCTATACTATGCTAGGGGTTGCGAGGCATAGAAAACAACCCCTATCTTCAAGTAGCTAATAACTAATGGGTATAATAAGACTTTCCCATGGTGAACAATTGGAGACCAATACAAAATATGTGGCCCAGTTGGGGCTATAAGAGTTTAGAAGAGAGAAATATTAATCTGAGAACCAGGATATATGGAGTAGAACAATCTGAGAAAGCATCATGGAGGAGGAGAGACTTGAGCTGGGTCAGGAAAGATGGATCAGATCTCAATAGGTGAAGATGAGAAGCTAAGAACATTTGAAGTGGAGAAATAACATTATCATATGCTGGAAGTCTAGAATATAGAACACAGAGTCTTCTTGGAAATAAGTGTAAGCAGACAGAAATAACTACAATGGAAGGAGAAAGGGACAAGCCAAATATCCCAGACTTCAAAAATATTAGACATATTATTGCTCTGAGAAATAAAGCATGGCCTAGTTGATAAAGAACTGGCCTGGAGGCAGAATCAAGATGGTAGAGAGAAGCCAGGAAGTTGCCTGAGCTCTCCCTCAGAAACAACATTAAAGCAAGCCTCTAAATGGATTCTGGAGATAAGGAAGCTACAAAAAGATAGAAACAATCTTCCACCTTCAGATAAGTTAGAAGAATTCAGGAAAGGACTATCTCACTTCGGTGAAAGGGGAGCAGAAACACAGGACAGAAGGTATCTGCACAAGTCAGCAGGAGGTTCTTGGCCACAGCACAGATCAGCAGTCAAGGCCCCTTGGTCTTGATTCTGCAGGCTGGTGGTACAACAGGACAGTTGTGATACCCCGATCCCAGGCTGAGAGGGCAAACTACCAGCTAGAGAACCACCCATAGGACAGTGGTAACTAGACCAAGCAATCCCAGCACAGAGAGCAAGCACAGAGTGCTGAGGAATACATGAGCCCCAGGAGCCCTCAGAGCAGAAAGCCAGTGATCAGACCCCAGTCCCCAGCATAAAGTTTTTGACAGTAGCCTTATTCCCCAGAAACAGAGCTCAACTTTAAAAGTCACAAAATAGGCTAAAATCTGAGTAAGAAACAAAAAAGAACCCTTATCATAGCTTCTATGGTGACAGGGAAGACCAAAAAACAAACTCAGATGAGGACAAAATTCAAAATTCCTACCTGTGAAGCCTCAAAGTAGAAGATGAATTAGTATCAAGACCAAAAACGTCATCTTGGAAGAGCCCACAAAAGATTTTAAAAATCAAATAAGAAAGGTATAAGAAAAAATGGGGAAAGAAATGAGAGTCATGCAAGAAAATTATGGAAAAAAAAGAGTCAACAGCCTGGAAAAGGAAGCACAAAAATTGCCTGAAGAAAGCAATTCATTAAAAAAATACAATTGAACAAACAGGAAAAAAAATCCACTGAGGAAAATAACTCCTTAAAAAGTAAAATTGGACAATGGAAAAGGAGATTCAAATGCTTATTGAAGAAAATAATGCCTTAAAAATTAGAATTGGGGGATGGAGCCAAGATGGCGGACAGTAGCCAGGAAGCTGCCTGAGCTGTCCCAAGATTCCCTCAAAACCAATATTGAATCAAGCCTCTAAATGGATTCTGAAACCACTAAACCTACAAAAAGACAGACACAAACTCCCAACTTGAGATAATTTAGAAAACTTCAGGAAAAGTTGGTCTCACTCGAGCAAAAGGGGAGCACAGTGCAGCTTAGCACAGTGCAGCATGGAGGGGGTCTGGGCAAGTCAGCAGGAAGCTCTTGGCCACAGCAGAGCAACTGGGGCCCCTTGATCCTGGCTCAGCAAGCTAGTGGTGCGACGGGCCAGTTGTGAGATCCACCAACACCAGCTGAGAGGGCAAGCTGTCAGCTGGAGGGCCACCCACAGGACAGGCACAACTGGGCCTGACCATCCCAGCACCTGGAGCAAGCTCAAGGAGCAAGCCCAGGGCCATGAGAAATCTACAAGCCATAGATGCCTCAGAGTAGAAAGCCAGTGACACAGCTCCTACTCCCCTACACAAGAAGCTTGAAACAGTCACCCTTTTGCCCCAGGAGCAGACCTCAACTTTAAAAAAATAAGCTTCAATATGAGTAAGAAATGGAAGAGGGCTTTTACCATTGAGAGCTTCTGTGGTTACAGGGAGCTAAACACAAACTCAGATGAGGACAATACTCTCAAATTGCCTACATGTGAAGCCTCGAGAGGGAAGACAAATTGGTCTCAAGACCAAAAAGCCTTCTTGAAAGAGCTCAAAAAGGATTTTAAAAATCAATTGAGAGGGGCAGCTAGGTGGCGCAGTGGATAGAGCACTGGCCCTGGAGTCAGGAGAACATGAGTTCAAATCCGGCCTCAGACACTTAACACTTAACTAGCTGTGTGACCCTGGGCAAGTCACTTAACCCCAATTGCCTGGCCAAAAAAAAAAAAAATCAATTGAGAGAAGTAGAATAAGAAATGAAAGCAACACAAGAAAATTATAAAAAAAGAATCAGCGGTTTGGAAAAGGAAGCACAAAGATTGATTGAAGAAAACAATTCCTTAAAAAATTTCATTTGGCCAAATGGAAAAGGAGGTACAAAAGCTTACTGAAGAAAACAATGCCTTAAAAATTTGAATTGGACAGATGGAAGCTAATGACTCCATGAGACACCAGGAATCAGTCAAACAGAATCAAAAGAATGAAAAAATAAAAGAAAATGTGAAATACTTCATTGGAAAGACAACTGAAAATACATCCACAAGAGATAATTTGAGAATAATTGGACTGCCTGAAAGCCATGATCAGAAAAAGACTCTAGACACCATATTCCAGGAAATTATCAAGGAGAACTGCCCTGATATTATAGAATCAGAGGAGAAAATCATCATTAAAAGAATCCACTGATCAACTACTGAAAGAGACCCCAAAAGGAAAACTCCAAGAAATATTGTAGCCAAATTCCAGAATTATCAGATGAAGGAGAAAATTCCCCAAGCAGCCAAAAAGAAGCAATTTAAATATCATTGAGCCACATTCAGGATTGCACAGGACCTGGCAGCTTCAACATTAAAGGATCACAAGGCTTGGAATATGATATTCTGGAAGTCAAAGGAGCTTGGATTGAAGCCAAGAATCTATTATCAGCAAAACTGAGCATTCTCTTTCAGGGGAAAAGATGGACATTCAATGAAATAGGGGGCTTTCAAGGTTTCCTGATGAAAAGACCAGAACTGAATAGAAAATTCAATCTTAACATACAATACACAAAAGAAGTTTAAAAAGGTAAACAGGGGGACAAAGTTATTTAATAACGTTAAACTGTTTACATTCCTACATGGGAAGATAATACTTATAACTCTTGAGAACTGTATATTTATTTGGGCAGACAGAAGGAATATACACAGAGGGTATAAATATAAATTGCCTTTGATGTGATGATATAAAGAAAATTAAGGGGTGAAAAAAGGAGTTTATGGGCATATAAGGAAAGGGGAGTTGGAATGGGTTAATTACATCATATGAAAAGGTGAAAAAAAACCTATTACAGGGCAGGGAAAGAAGGAGGGGTGAGCATTATTTTGACCTTACTCTCATTGGATTTGGTTCAAAGAGGGAATAACATGTATTCATTTGGATAAAGAAATGTAGCTTATTCTTTAGGGAAGTAAAAGGGTAAGGGGAAAAGGGGGGCTGATGGAAGGGCAGAAGCAGGGGAGAAAAGGGTAAAGAGAAGGGAGGGGGTGATAAAAAGGGAGGGCAAATTGGGGGAAGTAGGGGTTAGAAACAAAACGTTGGTGAGGAGGAATAGGGTGAAAGAAGGGGAAAAAGTACAAAGAGGATAAATAGAATCGGGGGAAATAGTAATAATAACTGTGAATATGAATGGTATGGACTCTGCCATAAAACAGAAGCAAATAGCAGAGTGGATTAAAAATCAGAATCCTACAAGAAACACATTTGAAGAAGAGAGATACACACAGGGCAAAGGTAAAAGGTTGGAGCAGAATATATTATGCTTCAGCTGAAGTAAAAAAAAAGCAGGGGTAGTAATCGTTATCTCAGACAAAGCAAAACCAAAAATAGATCTAATTAAAAGAGATAAGGAAGGAAACTACATCTTGCTAAGAGGTATGATAGATAATGAAGTAATATCAATACTAAACATGCATGTGCCGTAGTATAGCATCCAAATTCTTAGAGAAGTTAAATGAGTTACAAGAGGAAATAGATAGCAAAACTAGACTAGTGGGGGATCTGAATCTTCCCTTCTCAGAATTAGATAAATCTAGCCACAAAATAAATAAGAAAGAAGTTAAAGAGGTGAATAGAATGTTAGAAAAGTTACATGTGATAGATGTCTGGAGAAATTTGAATGAGGATAGAAAGGAATATACCTTATTCTCAGTGGTACATGGCATGTAAGCAAAAATTGACCATGTATTAGGGCACAAAATCCTTATAGTCAAATGTAGAAAGGCAGAAATAGTAAATGCATCCTTCTCAGATCATAATGCAATAAAAATTACATGTAATAAAGAGCCATGGAAAGGTAGACTGAAAACTAATTGGAAACTAAATAATCTCATTCTAAAGAATGAGTGGGTCAAACAACAAATCATATAAACAATAAGTTACTTCATTCAAGAGAATTACAATAATGAGACCACATACCAAAACCTATGGGATGCAGTCAAAGCAATGTTTAGGGGAAATTTTCTATCTCTAAATGCTTACATGAATAAAAAAGAGAAAGAGGAGGTCAATGAATTGGGTATGCAACTAAAAAAGCTAGAAAAAGAACAAATTAAAAATCCTTAATTAAATACTAAATTCAAAATCCTGAAAATCAAAGGAGAAATGAATAGAATTGAAAGCAAGAAAACTAGAGAATTAATCAATAAAACTAAGAGCTGATTTTGTGGAAAACAACAACAACACACACAATAAAATAGATAAACCTTTGGTTAATTTGATTAAAAAAAGAAAGAAGAAAACCAAATCCCCAGTATCAAAAATGAAAGGGGTGATTTCACTACCAATGAAGTGGATATTAAAGCAATAATTAGGAACTATTTTGCCCAACTGTATGCCAATAAATTTGATGATCTAAATGAAATGGATAAATATTTATAAAAATACAAATTGTTCAGGTTAACTGAAGAGGAAATAAAATACTTAAATAAGCCCATATTAGAAAAAGAAATTGAGGGGGCAGCTAGGTGGCGCAGTGGATAGAGCACTGGCCCTGGAGTCAGGAGGATCTGAGTTCAAATCTGGCCTCAGACACTTGACACTCACTGGCTGTGTGACCCTAGGCAAGTCACTTAACCCTTATTGTCCTGCCAAAAATAAAAATAAATAAAAGTAAAAAAAAAGAAATTGAACAATCCATTAATGCACTCCCTAAGAAAAAATATCCAGGGCCGATGGGTTTATAAGTGAATTCTACCAAACATTTAAGAACAACTAATTCCAATACGATACAAATTTTTTGGAAAAATAGGTGAAGTAGTTCTACCAAATTTCTTTTATGACACAAATATGGTGTTGATAACAAAACTAGGCAGAGCCAAAACAGAGAAAGAATATTATAGACCAATTTCCCTAATGAATACTGATGCAAAAATCTTAAAGAAGATATAAGCAAGGAGATTATAGCAAGTGATCACCAGGATAATATACTATGACCAGGTGGGATTTATACCAGGAATGCAGGGCTGATTGACCATTAGGAAAACTTTCAAAATAATCAACCCTATAATAAGAAAACTCACCAAAATCTTATGATTATCTCAATAGATGAAGAGAAAGCTTTTGACAAAATACAGGACCCATTCCTAATAAAAACACTAGAGAGTATAGGAATAGGTGGAGCTTTCCTTAAAATAATAAGCAGTATCAGAGTAGAAGGAAGCATTCACTAGCTGTCCACATCCCAGGAATGCACAGGAACTTTAAAAAATAATTTGTTGACTATCAAAAATCTATGAAGACTTACTAGCTGTCTGACCCTGGGCAAGTCAATTAACCCTCATTGCCCCACAAAGGAAAAAAATCTATGAAGAACTGTGCTTATCAACGATAAACCACTCCATAGTTTCATTTGTCAGCATATTTTTGGAAAGAAGAAAAAACAAAATTCTGGGCAAAAGGAATCAATGTGGTCTGATCCATTCAGTGCAAGTTTTTTGGGGGTAGGGCAAGGCAATGAGGGTTAAGTGACTTGCCCAGGGTCACACAGCTGGTGGGTGCCAATGTCTGGGGCTGCATTTGAGCTCAGGTCCTCCTGAATCCAGGGCTGGTGCTTTGTCCACTGCACAACATAGCTGCTCCATTCAATGCAATTTTTAAAACTATCAATTTCCTCACCTATGTACCAATATTGGCATACATATATCCAAGCTACCTATTAATGTTAAGTAGTCTTGTATGAGGAGAGCAATGGTCACTAGAAAACTATTGCATTTACCAACAGAGGACTTAATGACTGTGAGATTTTTTGATCCCATACACAGACTGGAATTTGGGGCTTCAAAGTGAGCAGTCATTTAGAGGTTCTGAGACTAGGCCTCTGGATGTCAATTTGAAGTCTGGAATAAGAATGAAAAGAAGAACTATAGAATCTAGATGCAGATTGAACCATACTATTTCTATTTTTTTTTTGTTTTTCTTTTTTGAGGTTTTTCCTTTTTACTCTGATTCTTCTTTCACAGCATGACTACTGCAGAAATTTGTTTAATGTGATTGTACATATATAACCTATATCAGATTTCTTGCTGTCTTGGGGAGGGGGGAAGGAGGAGAGGGAGGGAGAAAAATTTGAAACTAGAAATCTTATAAAAACAAATGTTGAAAACTACCTCTACATGTAACTGGAAAATAATAAAATACTTTTATGAAAAAAAAATTAGAATTGGGCAGGTGAAAGCTAATGACTTTTTGAGACACCAGGAATCAGTCAAACAGAATGAATGAAAGAATGAAAGAGCAGAAAAAATAACTGGTCTGATAGCCATAAAGGCCTTAGTTTTAATTCCACTTCAGGCACACATGAGCTGTATGACCACAGTAAGTCACCTGACCTCTCAGTCCTCCATATGATATCCACAAACTATATTGATAGTAGAGTTTCCTTGCCTACAAGTATTCTATAGCAATGAAAGAACAGGCCCAGTCCCTATGTTTCATTGTCCTTACTGAGGAGCTGATTTGGCTTCTTTGTCCGCAGGCTACTGGAAAATCCCCTTGATTATCTGTCTCTGTCCCAATGAAGCTCTTACTTCGTGGGTCAGTCTAATCTTGCTCCCACTCTGTGACCCTGACTCCAAGGTCTCTTATTTGATTCTAATATGTGTGCTGGAAGTCCAGAGTTCCTTACCCTGAGGCTGGCATTCAGTTTGAACCTGATGCTGATGATTTCAGGGCAGCCTGCCTTCATGACCTCTGGATATTGTCTCTGTTTGGCTGGTGACTTCCGATCTTTCTTGAGACTTGGATTTGGGTTTGGGTCAGTTCCCATCTACCAGTTCTGACCCTGATTTTATATTTCTCTTAAAGTCCTTCTTTTCTTTCAAGACTCAGCTCAGACATCTTCTGTATGAAGCCTTTCCTGATCCCCCAGCTGCTACTGTGCTCCCTTACCGATTACCTGGCATTTAACTACTTTCTATATATCTATGTTTATTCACTTTGTATTTATGCTGTACATATTTATATATGGACTTTTTTGTCTCTCCCATTAGAAGGTAAGCTTCTTGCAAATAGAGATTATTCCATTCTTTGTTTTTGTATTCCCAATGCTTAGTATGCAGTACCTTGCACACAGTAGATACTTTAAATAATTTTCTGATTGATTACAAATGGGAAAAATACTATAATAATGACTGAAGTTGTCCATTGTCTCATCCTCTAAACCACCTCATCTTCCTTATCAAGGATCCAGAACTGTAGGTGCTCTCCAGGGTTCTGACTTGGGTTCTTATGTCCCCTTTCCACTTTCTTGATAACCTCATCAGCACCTATGGGTTTAACCGTCATCTGCATAGATTCCCAGATCTATATAGCCAGCCCTGGTCTCTTCCCCGAACTTCAGCCCTGCATACCAAATGCCTATCAGAAAATCAAAATTGGTTATGCTGGACACATCTTAAACTCAACATGGGCAAAAATCATCAGCTTTTACCTTGAACCATTCATTCTTTCAACCCCTCCCTGTTTTTCTAAAATCAACCCTCGTTCTTTCAATGTCATGGGTTCCCAATCTTGTCATTGTCTTTAGCTCTTCACTCTCATTCACCCTACACATCTATTCACTTGCCAGATTTTACTGTTTTTAATTTCACATCTCACATCTTACCCCTTTTCTGTACTCAGGCAACCACCAAGACCTCCCAATTGCTCTCTTTGCCTCAAATATCTCCCTATACTGCCAAAGCAATATTCCTTAAGTGCAGATATGACCACATGACTCCAGATTCCGTTAACTCCAGTGGCTTCCTATGACATGTAAGATAAACTATAAGTGCCTGGTTAGCTTTTGAATCCCTATACAATCTGCCCCCGATCTGTCTTTCCAATATCACTGGACACTATTTCACTTGGCCTTCTCTTTTTTTACTCCTACACAACACACCATCTCTCATTTCCATTCCTTTGCAATGGATGTCTTACATTCTAGTAATGCATTATTCCTTGCCTCTGTCTCAGAGTCTGGCCCTTCTTTTTTATTATTATTATTATATTTTTTTTTTGGTGAGGCAATTGGGGTTAAGTGACTTGCCCAGGGTCACACAGCTAGTATGTGTTAAGTGTCTGAGGCCAGATTTGAACTCAGGTACTCCTGACTCCAGGGCCGGTGCTCTATCCACTGCGCCACCTAGCTGCCCCTGGCCCTTCTTTTAAGATACAGCTCAATTAACATCTCATTCAGGAAGAATTTTCTGATCCCCATAACTGATCCCCTCTCTCTCTGAAACCAGCTTGTATTTAACTGCTTTGTATACACTTGGTTTTATTAATTTTATAGCTATGTGATATATTTATATATTTACATGTACTTGTTGCCTACCCCACTGAAATGCAAGTTCCTTGAAAGTAGTGATTGTTTCTGACTTGGTACTTGTATCTCAAGTATCAAGCACAGTGCCTGGAAGAGATTAGATAATAAATGCCCACTGATTGATTGAACTGTCTAATCAGAAATCAAATCCCACGAATTTGGAAAAATCTCCATTTTAGGAAAGCTACCCTTGGCTAGTAGGATACAGCTGAAAGGATCCTCTAGAATACTTTGTCTTTCCTTCAGAAGTGTAAGAATCTGATCCTTAGCATTTATCCCAGCCTAGAGGTGAAACATATTATTGCTTTAATTATGGAAAGTTGAACTTTCATCCCTACTTAATTGGGACTGGCTAATTTGTATCTGTGATCAGCAGCTCAAATGTCATGAAATCATTTTATGATAGGAGATCCTCTTGAACAGCAGAGAAAACAACGATGATTTTGTAGACCTTTACAATCATCATTATGGGCAAATGCTGGCATTTCTTGATGATTACTGCTAGTGAATGATGATTGATGTGGTTGGGAAAGTGTCACAGGAAGTGTTATTTCTGTGATATGTGTGTGTCTGTGCGTATATGTAGGCATGAGACAACAAGGACATATTGCAGAAGGGGGTCCAATGAGGAGACAGCTGCCTGCTTTGTGGGTACACAGTATGAATGACAATCAGAGATCAACAGATCATTATTTTCTGAGCAAGAGGGGAGCTCAGAAATGCCAACACTTGTCTCCTGGACACTTTGCATTCTGACTACAACATAAAAGAGAAAAAAGGGATTTTATTTTACATCCTTAAGTCATGTCTTATTCAGACCCCATCCTTATTGTAGGTTAATCACTCACTGTGGGTAACCACAGAACACTCACATCTAAGTACAATCTTTAGTGGGAAGGTGCCCTGGAGGCCCAAATGGCTAAGTCATTAGATAGTGGGGATGAGTACAGGTCACTGCTTTATTGTAACCTTGGAGATAGTCAGAAGTCCATAGGACTAGTTATAAGCTATGTTATAGTAGAAAAAAAGGGTAGACTTGATTTTAGTGTTTGTGTAACATAGCCTAGCTTAACTAGCAATAGGGTCAATAGTGAAACCTTATTCATACACTGGCTCAAACACTCACACACACACACAACTACAACAACAACATTTTTCAAGGCTGATTTGCTCTTTAAAAATGAGCACTTAGCAAAGTTGGGAAAGAACATTCCATTATATTAATAGAGCTACCTCAGGAGGTAGGATGGTGTAGTTGGAAATCTGTTGATTTGTATCATCAGATAGCTTGGGTTTCTAATCCTGGATGCATTATTTGCTAGACTCAAGAACCTTGGACAAGTCACTCTTCACTCTCTCTCCTTCTATAAAACGAAGGCGGATAGTTGAAGCAACTTGGTAATATAATAGATAGAGTGCTAGACTTGGAGTTAAGGAGGCTTAAGTTCAAATTTGATCAAAGTTACATAATAGCCATATGACTCTGGGCAAGTCATTCAACCTCTCTCTTTTTTAGTTTCATCATCTCTCAAGTCCGGATAACGATAATATCTGGAGTTAGGTGGCACAGTAAATTGGGCCACTGGCCCTGGAATCAGGATATATTATTTACTTTCTAGGATTGTTGTGAGGATCAAATGAGATAATATTTGGAAAAGTGTTTAGCAAAGTACCTGGCACATAGTAAGTGCTATATAAATGTTTGTTTCCTTTCTATCTTTCCTTCTAGAAGTATCATATACAATCTTACCCAGTGGTCTCTGAAGTGAGGATGGTGGCCTCCTAATAAGATTTGAAATGATTCTAATGTGAGAAAATAATTATTAATAATGGATTTGTTGGGGGGACCCAGAGATCAGTTTCTCCATCCTTTCTCTTCCCCCTGCCCCCTCCAGAAGTCCATTTTTCTTTGACCTGAAACAAACCCAAGGGAAAAAAAGAAATGGAGATAGATTGTTTTGTCTAGCTCAGGGAAGGATGGATGGGATCAAACCATACCTAGATAATGGACTTTGCCTTAATCAACTTGAGTAAAGGTATTTTTATATTTTCCCTGCTGTCATCTGTAGAGTTCATTTTAGTGTAATCTACTTTCAAGTCATGTCAACCAATGGAATTGAATGATGCTATCCAATTAGCTTTGATCAATGTATAATGACCTGCCTCTACCAAAAGAGGATACAAACCCTTGGAAGATGGTAGGAGCTCTCTTGGCTCTTTCTTTTAGGACAGTGTACGTGTTATAGGTCTTGTGAGTTATCTGTTGTTTCCTTGAGACTACATGCTGTCTCCACTGGGAAACAGTATGGGTCTTTTGGGGCTTTTCCCTTGCTTGTGCTAACTGGCATGCTGAAACTGTCTCCTTGCTTTCTCTATCATGTGACCTGAGACCATGAGAAGTTAGGGAGACACATGGTCAATCCTTTACTGGTATAATATTGAATAAATTAGTAATATGCACACTGCCAAAAGTGATACACACACACACACACACACACACACACACACACACACACACACACCAAAACCCAATAGCTATAAACAAATAAAAAACACTAAGGGGACCATGGCATGACAACCAACTGGGAAGTGGTCAGATAAATTCATCTCACCTCCATGGTGCTACCCAACCACATGGCTTGTCTCCAACACAATTATGCCACTCCTTTTAAACATTACAAAGTGACACTCCTCAATTATTCCCTCTGCTGCAGGAATCTCATAATGTCTCCTCTTCTGTACAAGGTAGTGACCCTTCTGGGTGCTTATATTATTGTTGCAAAAGCCATGGCTGAGGCAAAATTCTTTCCCCTCTTCAAGTGTACCATATCCTGGCATCAAGAGTGCTTCATGTATGTGGCAATCAACCATGAGTGATAAGGTCTATACTTCATGAGCCCCTGAGAATGGATAGGATACATTTGTCCTGTAGAACTCATATTATTTTCCCCCCAAAGCCACCCCTCTTTCAAAATCCCAGTTTCTGTCAGACACTGCTATCCTCCCAGGATCCTGTGTACTCAAACTTTTTAACCATGTTTCTCAGTCAAGTGAAACTGCTCTCTTCAGAAGTAACAACAATTTCTTAATTATCAAACCTGGTGTCCTTTTCTTTCTTTGAAAAAACAAAACAAAACATTTTTATTGAAAGTTTTGAGTTCCAAATCCTGCCCCCCCTCCTCCCTCCCAGAGGCAGTAAGCAATCAGATATACATTATATATGCGCAGTTATGTAAAACATTTCCATATTAGACATTTTGTATAAGAGGTCTCAAATAAAAGAAAAAATGAAAGAAAGAAAGTGAACAATAGCATACATCAGTCTTCATTCAATTAAGATCAGTTCTTTCTCTTTGGTAGATAGCAAGCTTCATCATTAGTCCTTTAGGATTGTCTTAGATCATTAATATAATGAATAATTAAGTGGTTCACACTTCGTCATGGAACAATATTGTTGTTACTGTGTACAATGTTCTCCTTATTCTGTTCACTTCACTATACATCAGTTCATGTATGTCTTTCCAGGTTTCTCTGAAATCATCCTGCTTGTCACTTCTTCTGGCACAATAATATTCCATTATAATCATGTACTACAGCTTGTTTAGCCATTTTCCAATTGATGGGCATTTCCAATTCTTAGCCTGGTGGCCTTTTCTTAACTTTCATCCTTCTTGACCTTTCAGCAACATTTGACACTGTTCATCACCTCCTTGGGAATATGTGTCATCTGAAAAAAACAAAAACCAAACCTCTCTCTGTACACTTCAAAAATTGAAAACTGAATTTTCTAACCTGCTTATAAGCTTCCAAATGAAGAGTTTCAGTGAGTTTTGAACCTGTGATAACGTCTTACAATTGTTTTGTAATAACAAGAGAATTGACATGGAAAACCATCCATGATTCTCCATGGTTTAATTGTTACATAGGGCCCTCTGAAGTCTGACTTCAACCTACCTTTCCAGTCTCCCCTTCACATACTCTATATTTCAGTCAAACCAGACAATAAACTATTCCCTGAACTTGAAATTCAATCTCTCACCTCTATAGATTTGAACAAGTTTCTCCCATGACTGGATGTTTCTCTCCTCATCTCAACCTTTCAGAATTCTTATATTCCTTCAAAGCTTAGTTCAGGTTCTAACCGGACCAAGTATCTCTTTTAATGTTTCCTCCCTCTTCAAATCTTTAGCACTTTGTCTGATTTGATTCTGTTACATCATATCATATACTTCTATGGCAGTATAATATTGGTAGCTGTCTCCTCCGAATCAGAAGAATGTTAACTGTTTGAGAGTAAAGACTGTTCATATTTTTCTTCTTTGTATTTTTTGAACCTGTGATAGTGCCTTGCATAGAGTAGGGTGTAAGAAATGTTTGCTGAATTGATTTGTTGAATTGAAGTATCTCTGCTTGAGGGCAGGGAGCCAGAGCAAGCATTTGGAGACCCTTTGAGTCTCCAGTGAGTTGGTCCTGGGTTAGAGGTTATGACTCATGTTCACTCTGTGCCAATCTCCAGTATCTCTTTGTCTCAGTGATGAAACGGTTATTTTATCCATTCATCATTCATTGTTCTATGTGTTTCCCAGTTGCCTTGGAATGTAGCCTTGACTCTGAGATCATTTGCATCTATTGAGACTCTGATTTGAAAAAAACAACCAGAAACAAAAACCATGACTTTGAAAGAGCCTTGGGGGGAGAGAAAAGAAACCTGATTTCTAGATGTGATTCTGACACTATCCAGACATGTAAACCTTGGCAGGCCACTTCCCCCACTAAGACCTAATTTTCTCACCTGAGGGGCTGTGGCTAGATGACCACTAAGGTTCCTTCCAGCTTTCAATTTTCTTTTCCTTTTTTTTTTTTTTTGGTGGGGCAATGGGGGTTAAGTGACTTGCCCAAGGTCACACAGCTAGTAGGTGTCAAGTGTCTGAGGCCGGATTTGAACTCAGGTACTCCTGAATTCAGGGCCGGTGCTCTATCCACTGTGCCACCTAGCTGCTCCTAAATTTTCTATTACTGAAGACTATCATTTTATGATTTACTAACAGTGCTTTTGAAAGTGTAGAGTCTGGGATTTTCCCTGTTCTGGGATAAAACTAAAGCCTTTCAGTTAAGGTCTTTAAACAGACCTCTTCTTTCGGTATGCTTGGAAGGGGATTCTTTTGTGATAGGATAGACCAGAAGATGTCTGAGGAGCCTTTAAAGTAGACTTTACAGCCAGTCCATGAGCTTATTTAGCTTATTATCCCTTTAATTCAGTTTACTGGTTTGTCTCTGGGAGCCTATGACATTTTATATCCCTTCAAACTTTCCACTCTTGGGTTGTCAATTAAGAAAATGAAGAAAGGAAGCATGATATAGTATAAAGAGAGCTACCTTTGATGGGCAGAAAGTGGTAGAAGACTATGTATCACCAATGCTCAATGTAGCTGACTTTGTATCTCTAGTGCTAAGCATAGTGCCTGACACATAGTAGGTGTTTCATAAGTATTTATTGACTGCCTCATCTGGTTTCTTTTTTTTCCTTTCTTTTCTTTTTCTTTTGTGTTGCAATGGGGATTAAGTGACTTGCCCAGGGTCACACAGCCAGTACGTGTCAAGTGTTTGAGGCCAGATATGAATTCAGGTCCTCCTGAATCCAGGGCCAGTGCTTTATCCACTGTGCCACCTAGCTACCCCTCATCTGGTTTCAAATCTTACCTTTGCCATTTCCTCACCTTGTTGCCTTGAACAATCCTCTTCCCCTATCTGGGACTCAGTTTCTTCATCTGTAACATGAAGGAGTTGGACTAAGCGGCACTATGGATAGAGTGCTGGCTTAGAGTTAAGAAGAACCAAGTTCAAATCCACCTTCAGATACAAGCTGGGTGACCTTGGGCAACTCACTTAACTTCTCCAGGTTTCAGTTTCTTCCCTTGTAAAAATGGAAGTTTGACTCAGTGGCCTCTAATGTCCCTTCTCACTCTAAATCTCGGTTGTTGTTTCAGGAGAAGGAGAACAAGTCCACGTGACTTGAGCTCATTCATCTAGGCCTGGGCTTAGGTTCTTTGGCCATGAAAAAGATGGAATCACTGACTTTCAAGCAGCTATGACCTGTAAATGATCACTGAGCTGTGCACAATGCTAGAAACACTCAACAGGATTGTTTAGAAATAGCTGCAATGTATGCTTTGCTAATTAATTAGTAAACTTCTGTATTATTTATCCATTTAAATAATTTGTGCCATTGGTTAGTTTGCTTTTCTTTCTACTCTTTTTGTCCAGAAACCTTGAAGTACAAAACCTTGTCACAGGGTCATAGAGCCAAAGCTGAAAGGAACTTCAAAAACAGTGTAGTCCAGACCCCTCAGGATGGATATAAAAACTGAGTCTAATGAGGCTGTGACTTGTCCAGTGTCTCAGGCAGTAAGCATTAGAGGTGCAGATTTAAACCCAAGTCCTCTTTTTTCTTTCCCTCTCACTTCTACCCAACCCCCAAATGCCACGTGAAAAAAAGAAAAGAAAACAGAAACCTTGTCACAAATATGCACAATGAAACCCAATTCCTGCATTGGCCATATTAAAAAACAATCCATTTATTCTATACTCCAAATCAGTCTATCAACACTTTCTAAAAAAGTCAGCAGCATGGTTCATCATCAGTACTCTGGAATCATGGGTAGTCACTATGTTGCTTGAACTTACGTTTTTCAAACTTTTCTGTCTTTATAATGTTGTTATTCTATAAATTGTTTTTCTGGTTCTGCTCACTTCACTTCACAAATAGCACAACAGTATTACATTGCATTCAGATATCACAATTTGTTGAATCATTCTCCAATTGATGCCCTCCCTTGGTTTCCCGTTCTTTGTCACTATGTAAGAAACTGCTATCAATATTTTTATACTCATTAGTTTTCTTCCACATTATTTGATTGCTTTGGGGTAAAGGCCTGTTGTTCAGTCATTTCAGTCATGTCTGACTCTTCATCAAATCCCATTTGGTGTTGGTAAAGTTCCTGGAATTGTTTGCCTTTTCCAGCTCATTTAACAGATGAGGAAACTAAGGCAAAGAAGGTTAAGTGACCTTCCCAGGGTCACACAGATAGTATTTGAGGCCAGATTTGAACTCAGGAAGATGAGACTACTGGAATTCAGACCAGCACTTGAGCCACTGCATCACCTAGCTGCCCCAAAGGCATAGTAGTGGTATAATTGGGTCAAAGGGTGTTCACAAGTGTAGTAATTTTGTGGGCATAACTCGAAATGGCTTTTCAAAATGGCTGGGACTTTCACAACCCATACCAATAATGCATTAGTATGGTTGTTCTCCAGCACATTAGAGAATTCAACTCCCCACTCCAACATCTGCTGTTTTCCTTTTTTGGGGGTCAACTTTGTCAATTCACGGTGTATGGGGGGAACCTATGATTTGCTTTAATTGTGCTAATTATTAGTGATTTGGAGTGTTGAAAATATGGCTATTGATAGTTTATATTTGTTTCTTCCTTTGCAAGCTACCTGTTCATAACGCTTGACAATTAATTAAGGCAACAATAATTTATTGAGTACTTACTATGAACAGAAAGAAAAATAGTCCTTGTCCTCAAGGAACTTGAATTCATTTGGGGGAGACAACACATTAACGGGAATAGAAAAGTGGGATGTGTGAGGGTGGGATTATCATTTATCATTTGTTTTTTTATTCGTATAAATTTTAATCATCTCCTTATAGCTAGTGCCCTCTCCACTGTACAAGGGCCTTCCCACTATAAGCATGCTCTTAGAGGGTGGGAGATTCAGAGGGTGTAATTGGGATGGTCTCTGCTTTTAATCCTGGCCATCTCTGACATCTTTTGCCCCCTTTCTTCTAAAAGTAGAATTAAAGCACTATTTTGAGGGCAGGGATCCTCAAAGGGCTAATAGGAACCTTGTCTAGTCTATCAGGATTGTTTTACTCCCCTTTTGGAATCCGCATGTCAATTTCTTGGAAATGTGCAACCTTTGAGGGATGGCTTTACATTTGGCCCATAAATACGCCAGCCACCAGGGACTGTTTACTTGCAGATATATGTCATATTGGAGGGTGGATTTTAAAGGCTTGGTGCTTTTTGGTTTTTGCATCTCTACCCTTTTGTTTTCTATCTAGCTTCTGTACTGATGGCATCAGCCTTTCTGAAGGCTCTAGCTATTTGCTCAAGGAAACTGAGTGCGATTAGAGTTAGAAAGGAGAACTGGGACACTCAATGTATTCTGGTAAGAAATGACTTTGAGACTCAGTGACTGAGATCGTCTTTCTGATCACAAGAACATGCTGTCATTTGGGATGGCAAAGTGCTGAGTGGGGTCTACTGCCTTATCTTCTCCTTATCGGTGGTCTCTTGTAGTATAGGTCAGCCAGCATGTCCCTTTGGTACTCCATCCATTTGTCAGGCAGTGCCTCCTTTGTGGTAGGCAACACTAGGAGTCAGCATGGTAAACTGGAAAGCACGTGATTTAGAAGTTAAGGTTCCAGCTTTCAGTCTTGACTGGTGCTTTACTAGCAATTTAATTTTGGGGAAATCACTTAATCACCTTCTGGCCTCAGTTTCCTCAGATGTAAAATAAGTATAATCATACTTCTACTTTTTACCTCCCAGGAAAATTCCAAGGATCAAACAGGATGACCAAATGTAAAGTACTCTGGAAATATTAAAGACCCATGTAAATATGAACTAATTTGGGCTCATTCCAGGAAATAAGGTCAACACACCATAGATTTAGAGCTCAGAGGAGCATTAGAAATAATCTGGTATGATGTCTTCATTTTAAATTTGAGGAAAGTGAGTCCCAGAAAGTTTAAGTGGTTTGCCCAAAGCCTAGTAAGTGGCAGAAACCCAAACCGGAGCTAGGGCACAGGATCAGGGATTCTGAGGGGAGAAGGGGCATCAGAAGCCATCTAGTGCAATCCTCTCATTTTATAGATGAAGACTCAGGCCAGAAAGTATGAGATTTACCCAAGATCACAAAGGTAGTAAGGAGCAGGACTAGGCACCACATGTTTGACTTCATGTACAGTCCCTTTTCCAATACATCATAGTAATGACATTGTCTACTTGTGTTTCTTTGTTGTTAAAATTCATCAATCATAAAATTAACAAATATTTATTCATTTCCTACCTCATTCGAGGTGTGGGGGATATGAGACAAAAATGAAATAATTCTTGATTTCAAGGTGCTTATATTCTGATAGGGGAGATAATAAATACACGTATAAGTATATTAAAATATATGTCAGGGAAATACAAAGTAACACATCAGAGCATTTATTAAATACCTGCTGTCACTGTGCTAAGCATTGGAGAGAAAAAGCAAATGGAAAGGTAAGCTTGCTCTCAAGAAACTAATGGTCCAATGGAGGATCAGGAAAGATGAAATGATCATATGAATTGAACTTTGAACCATGAAGGAAGTTAGGGATTCTAAGAAGTAGACAATCCTATGATATGAGTAATACCGTGATTATTCATCATATTATACAGATTAGGAAATTGAGTCTCAGACTCCAAAGTCAACACATTTAGTGTCAGAATCAGGGACCAAATCCCTCGTCTACTGGCTTGAAACTATTTCATGCTTTTTAGAAGAGCAGCAGGGCCCATTTAACCCAACTGTGAGACCCAAAGAAATGAAATGATTTGTCTGAGGAAACCCAGCTAGTTTGTGGCACAATGTGGACTGGAAATTAAATTTCAAGAAATCACTACTTGCCTTACATTTAAATCCAGCGTACCCTCATGGTTGGGGGTAGAAATATGCTGTTGACTAATCTTCTTCTTACTTCAAAAGCTTCTTTCAAATTAGGGTTTTGAATCTTTAAAAATCATCTTTTAAAAGGCAAATACCATTTTTGCATTCAAACTTTATCACTCTTTAATAGGCCAGTTCATGTACATTTACTAAGTACCTGCTATTGGGCTGGCACAGTGCTGGTCTACAAAGAAAGGCTCAATATAGTCCTTGCCCTCCAGGGACTCACAGTCAAATGGGAGGGTTCAGTTATTCAGTCATTTTGCAGTTTGTCTGACTCTCTTTGACCCCATTTAGGCTTTTCTTGGCAAAGATACTGGAAAAATTTGCCATTTCCTTCTCCAGCTCCTGAGGCAAACAGCGTTAAGTGACTTGCCCAGGATCACACAGCTAATAAGTGTCTGAAGCTAGATTTGAACTCAGGAAGAAGAGTCTTCCTGGCTGCAGGTCCAGTACTCTATTCATTTGCCACCTAGCTGCTCCTTATCATCCCCATTCTACAGATGAGGAAACTGAGGCTTGGAGCTATTAAGTCATTGCCTTGGTCACATACCTAGTGCATATGTATTATCACACTATGGACATAGGAGGTGCTCAGCAAATACTTCTTGAGGTACTACAGTCTAAGTTCTAAAGATTAATGATTGCCTTGAATTTTTTCTTGGACTTTTACTTTTCAAAGAAACTTCACACCTATTATTTCATTTTATGCTCATACTAGTCCTCAGTAAACATATAGGGCAAAGACTATTACTCCCTTTCCCATTTTATACTGAGGAAACTGAGCCATAGAGAAATTGAATACCTCCTCTAAAATTATACAGGTAAGTAATGGCAGAACTAGACTTGATCTCACACCCTTTACTTCCATTCTAGTATAGTGAGTGGAAAGAGAGCAGATTTTGAAGTCAGAGGGCCGGAGTTCAAATTTTTACTCTGTAATTTGCCACCTATATAACCTTGGGGTAGTCACATAAATTCTCTGGATCTGTTTTCTTAGCTGTGAAATGAAGAGCTTGGACTAGATGACCTCTATAATTCCATTACAGTTTTAAATCTATGATCTTTTTGGCAATATTGCCTCAAGCATCGGCTTGCCTGCATCCCTGTTTCCTTGGAGAAGTTCTACTTTCAAGACAGCCCAGAGCAGAATTTGGCCTCTTGCTCAGTGGCAAACTGTACTGTGCACCCATGCCTTGAGGGATGATCTCTTAGGAGAACTGAGAAGTCTATTGAACTGCAAATTAGCTTTGATCTGAGGAGAGTGAAGTTGACTAATTTTATGAACATGCAATGAGTATTCAAGACTCACTTGAAATCCAGAAATATAAAACACAGTGGAGTTTTGGACTTTCTTTAGATTATGGGGAGGTTGAAATGAATTAGAAAATGTCACTGAATCAGTGTTGGAGTCTCTTCAGAGACTGAATTTCAGGACAAATCCTCTAATTCTTCCCTGTTTTTATTTCTTACTTGTTATAGTTGCTACCAAGGGATTAGTGATGTTTAATTAGGATAAAATAGGAACAACAAAGATTAACTTTGACATTAAAAAACCCAAGAAAATTAAGAATATCTGATTCAATAAAATCACATCTTTAAAAATGAAAAAGTGGTTTATTTCAATAGTGTTTGGGACAAACTGCCTCAGTTTATCCAAATAACTCGAGGAGACCACCAAGTCAAGCAGAGACAGATTTATTACATCCTCATGAGGACGGGCAAAACACAATTACACATTGAAGTCTTGCAAAGATATGCCCAATCCTCTAGGTTTTTATAGTAATCTGAAAAGGACTCTCCCCACGTACACCTAGGGTGGATGAGCTCACAATCTAACATCCAATCCTGTCTCACCCAACATGCGTACCCAGCTCGTGATCCATGTATGAAAACATGTCCAAGAACAAAGGGGAGAAGAGGAAGGGGTACAAGTCTGAGGAATGTCAAAGAAAGAGGGAGGCAGAAATCACTCCCTTATCTGCCATGACAGGGACTGGGATTCTGACATGTGAGAGGGGAGTTTTTTTTTTTATTACAGGCCATAAACTAAGGTGTAGCTGGCACGTGGGAACTAAGCAGAAGTAAAGTATATAGTGCTAATTGGTAGAACTGTGACAAGTAATAAAACTTACTGGGGGACTGGATATCTCCCAGACCCCATCCCCAAAGTTTACAGAACTGTCCCAAGTCCATTATCTCAACAATAAAATTTAAAGGAGACAGTGAGAATTTGACAAGCAATTAACTTTTAGGCAAAGCGAGAGTCTAGCTATTCTGGGTGGAGGGGGGGCTAGGTATCTTTCATACTCCATCCTCAGAGTTTAATCTGACTCAAATCCATAATTGTCCCACACAGATAGGAAGCAGATCAGTTAATTTCAGTCTATGTATGAAACCATTCCATGAAGAGAACAAAAGGAAACTTCTAATTACCCATTATAAATTTTTATCTCTAACTTAACAGTAAACTGAGTTTGGGTTTCTCTTCTCTGCAAAGAAGTTCCCTGCCATTTCCCTAAATTGAATTTCCCCAAAGCATGGTTTTGGTTAGTTATGGCTTTGGCTGCTGAGGTCAGCTTGTTAGGACTCACTGGTTTATTTATTTATTTTTTTTTTGGTGAGGCAATGAGGGTTAAGTGACTTGCCCAGGGTCACACAGCTAGTAAGTGTCAAGTGTCTGAGGCCAGATTTGAACTCAGCTTCTCCTGAATCCAGGGCCGGTGCTCTATCCACTGTGCCACCTAGCTGCCCCCTCACTGCTTGATTTTTTACTAGGGACTTATTACCTTAGGTCCAAATGCAGATGATCAGACCTGCTGTCCTATGTGGTCACATAAGTGCTGTGAATAATTCTCTTAGTAAGTAAAAACAACCAAAGAAATGTCTTCTGAATTCCTCTAAACCTGGCACATAATGTGCAAAGATTTTTATGTGAGGTTTCATTGTTTCCTAATTTTCTTGAGTCTTTATACCAAAATTAATCTAACTGCTGTTCCTGGTGTCATGGGGCACAGAGCACCCCAGAATTTCTCTGGGGCACACCGAGGAATCTTTTCCTTGAGAAACCAAACCAGAGGACAGATAACACCTAGAGAGATAAACTGAACCAAATCGGACTGAGCTAGCTTGGGATTCCTACCCTTCATTCTGGTCTCCCTTACCCTGGGGAGATAAGTTTGGGTGTGGCTTCGTCCTTTGTGTCCTGAAGAGGGATCAGTAGCCACTCCTCACCCAATTCCCCTAGCTACCACCAGTGGGGGATGGTCCACCTTCATTAAAGGAACTTTCCACAGGCAGATGGTCCACCCCCATCAGGCCTCTATAAAAGTACCTTCCAGTCTCCTGTTTGAGGATATTTGGTACCTCTGAGCCATGTGCTTTATGCCAAATCTCCCCATGAAAAGTCTAAGGATTTCTTTCATGGTTTCCCTCCCCCCACCCTTCCCTTCCCTTCCTCCTAAATAAACTATCACCTTATTCTAACTAAGTTTTGTGTGCAAGAGGGTGTAATTCTTTAAAGAGGAATTCCCAAGAACCCCAACCCCAACCCGTACCCCAATTTCCCACCATATCACTGGTCTATGTGAATTAAGCATCACCAATCACTTGGTAACAGCTGTCACAGGTAGGATTTAGTAGTAGGGAACAATGAGAATATTTGTCCTGAAACTCAATCTCTTTCTGAAGAAGTGTCATGTTCCATTGGCATCCCCCAACTGGGAATCCCCATTAAATTTCTCCAAATTCTTCACTTGTAGAGTGCAGATTGCATATGGTGGTTGTGTTAGTATTTCGATTGTCATTGCTCTCTCCTTCCTGAAATGATTTCGTATTTATTTAACTAGATATTGATGCAATATTACACTCTTCCCCACACCAAGTCTACAAAGACAGGATGGCTGTGCATTTTAATAACTCTTCTCCAGGGCTAAGCTTATTGATCATGATAATTTGTGTAAGCTATTTAATAACAAAAATACTATCACTACTGCTACTCACAGTACACATAATAATACATATAATAATGTACTCTAAGGTTTATAAAATTTTATTATCTCATTTGAATCTCACAAGGAAGCTGTGTCATAGGTTCTTTTCATATCCCCTTTTTAGATGAGAAAAGTTAGGCTCATCATTAAGGTCATCGGCAAATTAATTGTGAGGGGTATTTGAACCTACGTTTTCCTTACTCCCAGTCCAGCATTCTAGCCACTTTTCAGCACTATCTCCCTGTGATGGTACAAACATAATTAAAAAAAAAAAAAACTTTTTGCTGGGCAATGAGGGTTAAGTGACTTGCCCAGGGTCATACAGCTAGTAAGTGTCAAGTGTCTGAGGTCAGATTTGAACTCAGGTCCTCCTGAATCCAGGGCCTAGCCGCCCCCCAAACATGATTTTCATATTTGCGATCTCCTACACCACTTAGCACATTTTTTCTGAAATGGAAGCAGTCCACAAGATCTCTCTGGCTCAAGTCTCCATGCAGGGAAACCCTGGGAACATC
This sequence comes from Dromiciops gliroides, assembly GCF_019393635.1. NCBI lineage: Eukaryota > Metazoa > Chordata > Mammalia > Microbiotheria > Microbiotheriidae > Dromiciops > Dromiciops gliroides. The sequence continues at coordinate 716,935,534 of NC_057861.1, forward strand.
AAACATCCAAATCCATCTTTAGTCAAGAACATTTTACTCCTGTTCTGGAGAGTGTCAAGCAACCTTTGTCTCTAATCACTGGTATTCAGTTCAATTCAGTGTAATTCAATGCATTTCATTTGAATTCAATTAGTTAAATTCAATAAGCCCAATTCATGCCTTAGGACAGTTTAGGTCAGTGGGACTGCCTTTGGGTTCCACGGGTGGATTCTGTTGCCTTGGGAGTGCCAAACCCAGAGTAATAAGAAGGAAAGGGATTACATCCTGGTTTAACTGCTTTCCTTTTCCCAGGTATGGCTCTTGCTTGGTCCTGGCAGCCTCCCTCTAAGCTGTATCCTAAAGGTTTGGCCGCCTACTTTTCAGTATTACTTGAGTGTCCCTGGACTTCTTATTTCCATAAACATATTTTCTGCCCCCTACCATGAAGAAGATACTCTAGATTTGAGCATAAGGCAAGAACAGTGACCAGTGCTTTTTTGAAACTGACCAATCTGATTTCCTTTAAACCTTTTTATCAAAGCTGGAAGATGAATAAAACGCTGAGCCCACAGTCAGGCAGACCTGAATTAAAATCCTGCCCCAGACGCTTACTAGCTGCGTGACCCTGGGCAAGACATTTTAACTGCCATCTGCCCCAATTTCCTCATCTGTAAAATGGAAATAATAGGGAGCAATAATAGGGGCATTGCCTTCCTGGGATTTTTGTGAGGCTGTATGAGACAATATTTGTAAAGTGTTTAAATTTGTTTAAAGTGCTATATAAATGCATAGCTACAGGACTTATTAACCTGTCATATTCTGTTACCAGGAACTGCAGGTAATCCAAATGCCATTATTCTGGAATTTGATTATATTGATAGCCCATCATTTGGAGCAATATTCAAGTAGAGATGGGAAATTTCTTTATGATTAACGAAGAGATGTCCTTTCTACAGATGTGCCTTGCTGGAAGGATTGAATATATTCCTGAAGAGTTGCTTAAAATTGATTTTTAGAAACTAAATCCTATTTTAACTACTCCAGAGGAAATTACAAAAGGGCTTGTCTTCCAATTTGTTTGACTTGAGGAATTTCTCCTTCATTAATTTTTGTTGTAAGACAGGATTTTTGAGGACATACATTTGTTTTGCTTTGTTTTGTTGATTGCCTAAAGCAAACTGTATCTGTACTGACTGACAGTGGTGTTAGAACGTTGGTGAAGTTATATAAAAAAGTGGGGGGTATTTAATTCAATTTTTCCCTTAGTCTAATATAATTTGAGGCATAGGGCAAAGAGTTGACATAGTAAATACATATCCTAGACTTGGAGCCAGAAAGACCTGAGTTTAAATCCTGATTTAAACACTTACTCTCTTCGCAACCTTGGGCAAGTCATTGAACCTTTCTCAGCTTCAGTTTCCTCATCTCTAAAATGGGCCTATGAGGTAGCTGGTAGCTAAGTGGATAAAGCACTGGGCCTGGAATTGGAAGACTCATCTTCCTGAGTCCAAATCCAGTCTCAAACACTTCCTAGCTGTGTGACCCTGGGAAAAGCACTTCACCCTATTTGCCTCAGTTTCCTCATCTATAAAATGAACTGAAGAAGGAAATGGCAAATCATTCCAGAATCTTTGCCAAGAAAACCCCACATATGGTCATAGAGGGTTGGGCATGACTGAAACGACTGATTGACAAAAAATGGGGGTAATAATAGCATCTACCTCAGAGGATTGTTATGAGGATCAAATAAAATAATATGTAAAACACTTTACCAACGTTAAAATTCTTTATAAAGGTTAACTGTTGTTATGATTGCCCTAAGAACATTCAAGGATGAAAAGCGAAGGTGTACGTACTACGGACTGAAAAAAAAATGGAAAAGATTTGCAACAAACCATTTAACAAACTTTTCACCAGCTTGAATAGTAGAACCAACACACTTAGATCTGAATATCACAGTCCCTGAAGTGTTTATAGAGAAGAGTATGGTTCATACCAAGGAGGAAAATAAGAGAAGCAGCCAGAATGAACCAAGGAGGAATAGATGATATCCATATGTGAGGAGAAAAAGTTGTGGGAACACTGAGAGACCAATAAATGAGGAGCAAGGAGATATTCAAGTTGAGGAAAAAATCTTGGACCTTCCTAAGGGGACCTTGCATCTTCAGTCAAATTTCAACCCGCCCCCGCCCCTGTCCATTTAGATGCCTCTTTTTAAAACATTTCTGACTTGCTGAGGATTCAGGGTTGGTTTCTTCATTATAAATATATGTCCTAAAGGCTCTTAGTAGGCACTAAGACAAGGATTGTGTTCCTCTTAATTCACAAGTCTGTTCAGTGTCCTTAAGCACTCCAAGTTCCAATGTGGCACCGGTTGATGTTTAACTTGATTTCAAAGAGTTCCAACTGTACCACCTCAGGCATCAATGATAACAAAGGGTATCATAAAAACCCAGCCTATAAAAGGAAAAACCTTCTGTGTGTGGATTCTATGTTTTGGGAAATTATAGATCTGCCCTGAAACCTCCCTTGTGCATAACTCTGACACCATCAGACACATTGGCTTAGCACAGTTTCTAGCATATAATAAGTGCTTAATAAATGTTATTGACTCACTGACTGATAGTAGAATTTAGTATTATGTAGGGCCATTCAGAATCCCAAACAGAAAGCTAGTAAGTGAAGCACCCAACAGAACTTAGGATAAGGTAGCTTTTTTAGTAGGCAGTTAGATGGTGCAGTGCATAGAGCACTGGACTTAGAATACGGAAGGCTCATCTTCCTGAGTTCAAATCTGTTCTCAGATATGGAAGAATAGTGTGACACTGGGCAAGTCACTTAACCCTATTTGCCTCAGTTTACTCATCTGTAAAATGAGCTGGAGAAGGAAATGCAAACCACTACAATATATTTCCCAAGAAAACCCCAAATGGGGTCATGAAGAGTTGGACATGACTGAAATGACTGAACAACAATAGTTAAGTTGTTCGCCTTTCATTCTGAAAGAGGACCATAATGTCACGACTTGCGATTAATTGGATTTAAGTGAGAAAGGACTATGCAAAGTCACCAGCCTCACTCTCTCTTCCTCCAGAGCCATCTGGATTCAGTGACAAGATATATATCAAGATGACTGGAGATGGCCTCAGATGTTTAAGGCAATTGGGGTTAAGTTACTTGCTCAGGGTCACAAAGTGTCTGAGGTCAGACTTCAACTCAGGTCCTCTGAACTTCAGGGCCAGTGGTCTATCCACTATGTCACCTAGCTGCCACCACCACCACCACCACAAAACGACAAACAACAGCTTCCCTAGGATGGTGATTCCAAGGTATGCCATGTTGACATATTACTGCCTGACATATGTATTTAGCAGTTTAGTTTTCCACATGGTCTCTTTTTGGATCCAAACAAGATCCCCAAATAAGAAGCAGCTTGATGCACTGGGTAGAGAGCTGGACTTGGAACCAGGAAGACCCTGGTTCAAGTTCTGTTTCCAACACATACTTTTTATATGATCTTAGGCAAGTCACTGAACCTTTCAATGTTTTAGGCAGCTCTCTAAGGCTATAGGAAGAGGAAGTTCTTCACCATGAGATACTTATTCCAGTGAAATCACAGAGCCAGTACTGGTAGCTATAACAATGATATAAAGGAGATGGAGAATGAATTTCCAATCCAAAGCATAACTAGCATTTCTGGCCATCTGGAATGTACCATGGTACAATCACACCTGCGTCAAGTGGTCATAGGAGGAAAAACCTTGAGGAGATATCTCAGGACCCAAAGAGCCATGAAGGAGAGGCCTTGAAATACGGGCGTGTGTGTGTGTGTGTGTGTGTGTGTGTGTGTGTGCAGTGACTCTGGGACAGGAACATGCTGGATGTGGACCACCAGATGTCATGAAGCTGCTTTTGGAAAAGCTTCCATGATGGGAAAGTGTCTTAGGTATACTGGGGAAGGTTTTCTCCTTCAAAATATAGCCTGAGTGCCAGTGTTTCCATTCTGATGAGTCTTTCAGAATGCTTCTGGAGGATCAAAGAGAAGCAACCTCCTTGACCCAACAGAGCTCCAGTTAACATGAGGGATCACAGGCAATCAGGCCCATGGGTGGGAGTTTATTGGTAAGAGTCGTATCTCTGATCAGAGGCCTCGTGATAAATGGGATCACTTATTATTTTATCTGCTGTGCCTGAGCTCTTGGCTGAAAGATGACATTTCTGAAAGGCAATAAAGAAAAGCCAAGGGCTTCAGGTCCAAGGGGGGTGGGGCTGGGTATTAATTGAATATTGTTACTAGTGGTGGTTCTTTATATCAGGTTTCACAAAGAATATTAAGATGTATATGGTAGATACTGGAAAAATAAAATAAAATCCCCAACTCACAAAGACAGTTCCCTTGGGTAAATACCATATTGTTTCTGGGGAGAAAGTAAAAGTTCTTTCCAAAATGATTTATGTTACATACTTGCCATGTGGAATCATCTGAGGTCCTTTTGAAAGAAATGAGAGAAACTTTTTAAAAAAAAAGTGTTTTCTGGGTTAAAAATAAGCAGAGGAGAAAAGGACTTGTATTTTTCAGCCTCCTGAGGATGACCTCACCTGCCCATGGGATTGAATTATTATGATTTTTGAGGAGGTAGGAACATTCTTTGCTGTTCTCCTCTATCCATTCCTTATTTGTTTCCCTATTTGGTCTTTAGTAGAATGTTAACTATCCTTGAGGCAGGGACTATGTCATTTTTGTCTTTTTATCCAAGGTGCCTAGAAGAGTGTATCTTCTGAGCACATTGAGAAATGACATGACTTTTCCAGGGTCACTCAGCTCCTGGAAAGTAGGGGCTATTTAATTCTTTGTATTTGTATCCCTAGGGCCTGTCACGCACCAGGTGCTTAATAAAGACTTGTCGGTTGGCTGATTCTCATCACACAGGTTGGAGTGTGCTGTGGGGAGGAAAGCCATGCCCTTAGACTGTACCTTCTTTCTCTCAGGAAAAGCCGCATCTCTTTTGGTAACTTAAAGCTCTAAGGGAACTCAAAGTTTGCTCCTCCCTCAGAACCACAAAAAAAGATGTACTCTTCCTCTTTCCACAGAAATTTCTTTGTCCTCTTTTTTTTTTTTTTGCGGGGCAATGGGGGTTAAGTGACTTGCCCAGGGTCACACAGCTAATAAGTGTCAAGTGTCTGAGGCTGGATTTGAACTCAGGTCCTCCTGAATCCAGGGCTGGTGCTTTATCCACCGTGCTACATAGCTTTCCCTCTTTGCCCTCTTTTTTAATGGCACCTATATTCTATTTGTATCCTTTTCTTGCCTAGATTGTAAGCTTCATGAGAGCAGAGATGGTGTCTTATTCCTCTTGGCATCCCACTCAAAGCTGACAGAACATGGGGAGTGTGTATGTATATACAGGTTTATCCTTGTTTGCCTCAGTTTCCTCATTTGTAAAATGAGCTAGAGAAGGAAATGCCAAACCCCTTCAGTGTCTGCAAAGAAAACCCCAAAATAGGGGCACCTAGGTGGCACAGTGGACAGAGCACCAGCCCTGGATTCAGGAGGACCTGAGTTTAAATCTGGCCTCAGACACTTGACACTTACTAGCTGTGTGACCTTAGGCAAGTCACTTAACCCCAGTCATCTCACAAAAAAAAAAGAAAACCCCAAAATAGGGTCACAAAGAATCAGACATGATTAAAATGACTCAGCAATAATAACAAATGATTTCATAAAGCTAGAGAAACCCTTTTTATCATTCTGCTAAACCCAGCAGATAGGTGGTACAGCAGACAGAATACTGGAACTGAGTAAGAATCAACTTGAGTTCAGAGTTAGTTCCAGATACTTGCTGACTGTGTAACTGTGGGCAAGTGATTTAGATTCTCTCCCCTTCACTTCCTCATCTGTAAAATGGGGGTAACATTACCTCCACCTACCATGGATTTTGTGAAAAGTAAATGAAATAATAATTGAAAAATGCTTTGCAAGTCTTAGAGTGTTCTATAAATTCTACTTCTTATAATAACTTTATCTACCTAATGTCTCACCCCTCTCAGAGAAGTTATTCTAACTCAGTTATATTATTTTTAAAATAATAAACATTTTAATTTATAGTTTTGAGCTCCAAATTTCATTCCCCCTTCCCTCCCTCCCTCTCCCCCTCCCTGAGATGGTAAGCAATCAGATAGGGGTTATACATATGCAATTATGTTCAGTTAAGATGATTAAGAAATGATAGGAGGATCTGAAAGTATCCTGGCAGGGTTGCTGGGGAAGGGAGTACATTAAATTAATTTCAACAAACATTTATTAAGTGCCTACTGTGTCCCAGATGCTTTTCTAAAGCAGTAGGGCTATTGAGACAAAAACCCAACAATACTTTCCCTGAAGGAGCTTATATTTTATGTTGGGAGGGAGACAACATGGAATTATAGAATCCTAAGAACCAGAGCTGGAAGGGGCCTGAGAGGCCATGTCACATTGCAGACAAAGAAACCAATGTCCAGGAAGTTTAAGCAATTTGCCCAAGGCCAAATAGGCAGCGAGCATCACAGGTGGGGGTTGATAGTCTGACTTGAACCACTGTTCTTTCTAGGACACTATGTCACACATGGATTAGATGAGTAAAACGTATACAAAAGAAATGCAAAGTAATTTAGGGAGGGGAGATGGAAAGTTCTGGAAGAACCAGGGAAGGGTGCAGCTAGCTAGGTAGCACAGTGGATAAAGCACTGGCCCTGGATTCAGAAGGACCTGAGTTCAAATTTGGCTTCAGACATTTGACACTTACTAGCTGTGTGACCCTGGGCAAGTCACTTAACCCTCATTGCCCTGCCAAAAAAAAAAAGAACCAGGGAAGAACTTGATCTGAGCCTTCTTGAAGGGAGTTATGGATTAAGAGGCAGAGATGAGGAAAAAGAATAATCCAGCCATGGGGGACAGCCTATGCTAAGATGTAATGTTAGGGGATTGGCTGAAGACTACATATGGATAACAGCAAATAATCTAGGTTTTCTATTTGGTGGGCTTTCCTCTCCCCTCAAATCGTATCTCATAGTTCTATGCAAAAGCCAATCCTACATGTTGGGCATTAACTTCAAGTGCTTCTGAGGGGAAACACACACACACACACACACAGAACTCTTATGGTCTAGAGGCATGAGGGCCACTGACTTTAATGTTTTGCATCAAAGTGAATTCAGAAGCAGTACATCCCCTTTTTGTTTTCATGCCCAGTGCCCAGATTCAAACAAGCCAAAGTAAGCCAAAGTTGTGATGGCTTCACCTTATTTATTCTTCCTGGTTGTCTATTCTTTAGTATAAGGTCAGACTGCAGTTCAAATGGCAGGACTTCAGTTCGATCTAGCCAAATCAAGAGGAAAGCAAAAGCTCATCTGTTTGAGTCGATTGATGCTTAGCCCACAGCCCAAATGGTGTAGACTGGCAATGGGGGGTAACCATCCTCATCTCCAGTGTTGGTACCAGGGTAGGCTGAGATCACATACCTCCTCCAGTCCAGCTGCAGGTGAACGGAGCAGCTGAATCTGAGGCGTCTCTGCCAAGGCTGCCTGACTCAGCTGTTGACAATGAAAGTTCAGCAAGAAGAGAAGTATTACCCCTTACAGTTCCCAAATAGTAGCTGACAGAGCAGAAAGTCCTGACCCAATGGAGCTGGTAGAATCAGAGGGCTGTTAGGCACTTTAGCCAACAGGTAATTCATACTTCTCATCATACAAGAAGGAGAATGAGGAGCAACAGTAATAAAAATTACATTTATATAGTCTTTTAAAGTTTGCAAAGCACTTTATTATATACATTATCTCTTTGGATTCTCTGAGGCAGCAACTACAGAGTTTTTTGTCTTGATCTGTTATTTCATAGGGTTAGGATATTCCCATTTTATCAATAAATGAATGAATGAGAAAATAAATTAATCCATTAACAAACATTTGTTGAATGCTACATATGAGTTGATAAGCTAAGCTCTATAGAGACAAAAGTGGAACAGTTCCTGCCCTCATGGAGTTTACATTCAAAGAGGGGAGAAAGCAGGTACATAAATGAGTATTTTCAAAACAAATAAAAATGAATAGCGGGTAGTTTGGAGGGTAGGGCAGGATAGGATTTATGAAAATGATGATACTTCAACTGGAAATGTGGAAACTTCAACTGAAGCATTCCAGGTGCCAGGCATTGCATTTAATACTAGAGAAATGAATACAAAAAGCATTTGATTCTAAATGGTCTTACATTCTAACAAGAAGTAGAAGGGGTGGTAGGCAAGGAAGGGATATTTGGTGGGGGAAAGTCAAAAGAAAGTCACTGGGACAGTGAATAAAACCATAGAGTAATTGATTGACACACCCTTCCCCAAAGCCTGTTGGTATTGATTTGATCACTGTTGCTAGAGCAAAAGGTGGAAAATAGGAAAAAGGAGTATGCAACATGGCAGGAAGATGATGGTGAAGTATGATTGGGTGGTTAGAGGCAGCTAGATATGGTGAGCTCTCCTCAGCTGGGGTACTGAGATCCAAGGGTGGGAGTTAAAGGCCTCTGTTGGGAGGATACTACAGCAGAAGCAGTAGCAGCAAGACAGGAAAATCAGGCAATCAATAAGTAAGCATTTATGAAGTGCCTACTATGTTCCAGGTCTATAGAAAATAAGAGTCAAAGAATGATTAGACGGATGGGGAGTGCTTATCAACCAATCAGTTGTTCTTGCCAACTGGTTTCCTTGAGATCTATAGTTTATATGGGCAGTTGCTCTATGGTCCTGAAAGAGTAGCCAAGGGCCCTGAGAAGTGATTTGCTCAAGTCACACAGTCAATATGTGAGAAGCTCAGTTTGAACCCAAGTTCAGTTTCAAGGTAAAGACTAGAAATCATGTTCCCAGAATGCTAGGCCAAAGCTCCCTCCCCTGTATCTCCTTACCCACAGCTGTGGCAGGACATTTTTGGGAGAGAGCTGAGCAAAAGTTTCAACCACCAACTTGAGCAAAGGAAGGAAGACCGGGAAAAGGACACAAAAATCAGTGCAGAGGACCCAAGTTAGCTTGGCCAGGAGGTGGTCCCTTCTATCCACTGGGGGAGTGGGGGTGGTTTTTTCCTTAAGCAGATCAGAAAAAGGAAGCCTAGATTGTGCATTCACTTAGCTTTTCCCTTGTAGTACAATATGTGCTTTTAAAAAATAGAAGTAATTCTCTCTCCTTTGTATTGAAAGGTGACCCTGTTCACCTCACCACAGGACCAATTCTTCCAGTACTGGTGATAGATTTGACAGAATCTTCTTCCCTTGACCCCTGCTATGACCAAAGGAAGTAGGCTAGGATAGGGAAGACAGTCTTTGCCTACATACTAACTAAACCCAGTGGTCGGGATAGAGTTGGAATCTTTGACCTTGGGCTCATTAGTATCCCACTCTGATGACTGAGCCGTTAGCATCCTCATCCAAGGTGATTAGTGCTCCATTAAAACTGTGTTGAGCAGTGCTTGAGGTCACTTAGTAGTAACAATGTATGCATAGCACTATCCTCTTAACTTCATGAGTATTGCAATTATCATTCTCATTTTAGAGAAGAGGTAACTGTGAATCAGAGATGTGAGCTAAGAGGTGGAGCCAGTGAGTTCAAATCCTGCCCTATATACTTACTACCTGTGTGACTTTGGGCAAGTAACTTAACCTCCCTGGGCCTCAGTTTCTTTTTCTGGAAAATGACAGGGTTGGATTAGATGTCTTCTGAGGTCCCTACCAGCTTTACATCTGTGATCCTATGATCTATCATAGGTGCCTTGTTCAACATCACAAGGGTGGTACATGTCAGAATTGACATTCAAACCCAGATCTCTCCTGACTTTGGGAATCTCCCACATTTTTCCCATTGTTACACATGATACCCAGATACCTGTCACATATGATGAAACCTGCAACTAAAAGATAGTCCCGGTGGAAAAGATTGGTGGAAGCCACATTCAAGATTACTGAATTTTTGCATTATTACATACAGAGTAGAGCTTAATGGATTGAACACTGGACAGGGAATCAGGAAGACTAAGGTTCAGATCTAACCTCTTTCACTTACTAGGTCTGACCATGGATAATGACACAACCTCTGTGAACCTCTACATAGACAATTTTCTAATTGAAGCAGCCTCGTAGAGTGATCTGAGCTTTGACTCTGTGGTGCCATGGGTTCCAGGTTAGAATTCTATCTCTGAAGCTCTCCATGTGACTTTAGTCAAGTAACTTAACTTGGGTCTTAGTTTCCTCTTCCATAAAATGTGAAGATTGAATTAGATGAACATTAAGATTCCTTCTAGTTCTAGATTTGTTTTCAAGTGATGAGCCAGCTTTGGTTTATATAAGGAGTAATGGCAGTTCCCCTAACAACAAAAATCATAGGTGCTGATATATATAATTCCATATAATATATAGTTATATTTCCATCTGCATATGTTGCATATAAACACACATTATATGATACTTATATATGTATATTTCTACACATATACATAAATGTATGTATAAATACCACAGTTCAGTCATTAATCACCTACAATGTGCCAATCACTGTGCTAAGTGTTGGTGATACAAAGAAAGGCAAAAGACAGTCCCTGCTCTTGAGCTTACTTACAGTTTAATAGGGAAAACCCATGTACAAACAAGATATATACATGATAAATTGGATGTTATCTTAGAGGAAAAGCACTAGCAGTAAAGAAAACTGGGAAAGGCTTCTTATAGAAGGTGGCATTTTTGCTGACACTTGAAGGAAACCAGGGAATTCAGGAGGTGGTGATAAGGAGGGAGAGAATTCCAGGCATGTGGGTCAGCAAGTAAAAATGCCTGGAGTCTGGAGATAGACTTATTTTGTGGCTAGGAAGCAAATATCAGTGAAATATGTGTGTGTGCGTGCACAATGTATATTTCCACATGACTATACACTTCCCTATTAGCTTTCAAAACAAACGAAGGAATAGCATAAGCATTTCCCCCACTTTGAGCATTAAAACAAAAAGTAATCTAAGGTTACTTACAGAACTAAGATGTTGTTTCATTCCCTCTAATAAGACTGTCCAAGAAAAGTGAATTTGTCACTTTGGAAATTGTCTAATGTTGCTTTTGCCTTCAGGCAAAGGAAAGGGTGAGTTGTCTGGTCTGTCAGCCATTAATGCTTTTATTGTTGACACTGTACCTTTGTATGACTGTTTGGGCAAGGCTCATAAACCTTCACAAGTTCATTACTCACCAATTAACTTCAAATAGATCTTACTGTCTGGGCTTGGAAGGCTGGGTATTCTGTGACACTCTTTACTGAGTGAGATTCCTTTTCATGCTGTGATGAGGAGCTGCTGTGGTGGCTGACTGAGAGGGGTCAGCCCCAGTCCACCTTATTACTTTGTTATTTGGGCATGTTGATATTGGAGCCATGCCTCAAGATCTCAAAGGATTGCTTGCTGATTGATCTCATTGGCTAGTAGATCCCTTGAGGTCATCTCCCTGTACATCTGTAAGCACATGCTTATTTCTCAGTGTCATTCCTAGAATCTTGGGAAATTGAGGTAATTACTCAAGGCCTCTTACCTTAGAGTCAGTCCTTCCTGGTTCAGGGAGGCAGCCGGGGGTGGGGAGTGGTGGGCCTGAAATAGGTGGTTTTCCATTTGGTGCTCTCTGTCTCCCTTTCCCCACTATTCCCCATCTTCAAAGCAAGGTGGTTGTGATTACCCTTTCCCCTTGCACAAGCTGACATCAATAGTCACTGCAATATGATTTCATAATTGTAAGAAAAGATGGGATATCATGACTTCAAAGAACTAATGGCAGCCGCCAGACTCTGGGCAGAGAGGTGGTAGACTATAAGTACAGAATTAGTTAAATCTGGTCAGATGTGTTTTACTTTGATTTGCTTTGTTATAAAGAAGAGTTTTAGTGGAGGGAAAAGGGGAGGAAGTCATCTTTGGGGAAAAACAGAGGTGTAAACAAAACCACAATCTAGAAAACACTTTAAAAAATTAAATTTAAAAATGTGAGAGGACTCATGAAGAAGGGAAGAATGCCTTTAGGTCATGAACTCCTTGGAGATGGTCTTTGGTTTTTCCTCACCTGTTTCTTTAGCTTCTTCTGAGGTCATTCCAGGTGGGTAGTCTTTAGATTGCCCAGAACAAAGAGCTGCTACAGAAAGATGACATTATCTTGCATCCCCAGGGGCTTTGTCTCAGAACTAACTGGTTTGAAAAGCAGAAAATCTCAGTTGTTTTTGGTTACCTTGATCCCAGGTGCCATCTAGCAGTAAGCTATTAATTGTATTATTTGAAATGGTCTGAAGGTTTTATATAAATGACCCGCAGACAGCATTGAAGGCTGTGCCACTTAAAAAAAATTAAAGTCATAAGGCTCTGGAAAAAAGATTACATGACGGCCATATTTAAATCAGCTGAAAATGTCAGTCCGAGGTTTTACTCAATTTCTAGACCCTTTATTAAGAACCATTGTTTACTCCAGATTCAATGTCTTTCTTCTCCAACTCAGTTATATTTATCATGAATGTCATCTAGTTTAGGTCTTGTTTATTCTCTAAGTGTTCTATGTGTGAATTTTCTTTTCCCAGTAAGACTGTCAGCTGTTGTGAATCATTCTGGGAAGCAATTTGGAAACTGGCCAAAGTGTCCATAACCTTTGATCCAGAAATCTCACTGCTAGGCACATATATCAAAGAGGTTAATGATAAGAAAGGTCCTTCATGCATCAACATATTTATAATACCACTTTTTGTAGGTGCAAGAACTAAAGACAGAGTAAATAGCCATTGGGTGGGGAATGGCTAATCAATTTGTTGTTCTGGAATATAATGGAATATTACAGCTCTGTAAGAAACAATGAATATGATGAATGTAATGAAGCATGGGAAGACAGGAACGAAGGTAAAGTGAAGCTAACAGAACCAGGAAAAAAATAGGCACAATGGCTATGGTGTAAATGGAGAAAAAAGTAAAATGATTGAAAGTAAGTGCTAGACAGAAGTAGGAGGGGAAAGGGAAAACAAAAGGGAAGGGTGGGGTAATAGAAGGGAGGAAAGATTGAAGGAGGTGGTGGTCAGAAGCAAAACACTGGTGAGGAGGGAGAGGGCTAAAGGAGAGAGAAATGTACAAATAAGGGGAAAATAGGATGGAGGGAGATACATAGTAATTATAACTGTGAATGTGAATGGGAAGACCTCTTCCATAAAATATAAGCGAATAGCAGAGTGGATTAAAAGTCAGAATTTTACAATATGTTGTTTACAAGAAAGACATTTGAAGCAGAGAGATATACACAGAGTAAAGGTAAAAGGTTGGAGCAGAATATATGCTTCAGCTGAAGGAAAAAGAAAGCAGAGGATGCAATCCCGATCTCAGACAAGCAAATGCAAAAATAGATCTAATTAAGAGATGAGAAAGGAAGCTACATCTTGATAAAAGGTAACATAGACAATGAAGAAATGTCAATACTAAACATATATGCACCAAATATTATAGCATCCAGATTATTAGAGGAGAAGTTAAGTGAATTACAGGAAGAAATAGACAGCAAAACTATATCAGTTGTGGACCTCCACCTTCCTCTCTCAGAGCTAGATAAATCTAACCACAAAATAAAGAAGAAAAAAGTTAAGGAGGTGAATAGAAATGTAGAAATGTTAAGTATGATAGACTTTGTTGTTGTTTTTGTTTGTTTTCTTTCTTGTGGTTGTGCCCTTTTGTTCTGATTCTTCTTTCACTGCATGACTAATGTGGAAATATGTTTAACATTGTTGTACATATATAACATATCAGATTTCTCGCTGTCTTTGGGGGAAAGAGGAAAATTTGGAATTCAATCTTACAAAAATGAATGTGGAAAACTATCTTTATGTGTGACTAGAAAAAAATAAAATACTATTAAGAAAAAAAAAAGAGGACATGGGTTAACCCTCCACCAAAAAAAGAAAGAAAGAAAGAAAGAAAGAAAGAAAGAAAGAAAGAAAGAAAGAAAGAAAGAAAGAAAGAAAGAAAGAAAGGAAGAAAGGAAGAAAGAAAGAAAGAAAGAAAGAAAGAAAGAAAGAAAGAAAGAAAGAAAGGAAGGAAGGAAGGAAGGAAGGAAGGAAGAAAGGAAGAAAGAAAGAAAAAGAAAGAAAGAAAGAAAGAAAAGAAAGTGCTAGAAATTATAATGAGCAAATGTGGAACACTCAATATGTCAGACTTGGTTAATGTGTTGGTTAGTTTTGTTAAACTGTTTTACACCTTCTTATTCTTTGCTACATCAAATGGCTCTGTGGGAAAAGGTAGAAGGATATTGGGAAATTTAGGTAACATTTTCAAAAACAAAACCAAAACAAAACAGTAAGCTTCTTGAAGGCAGGGATCATAGCATAGACTTCTCTTTCCTGCCCAGTGTAGGGCCCCTGGCACGCAGTAGGTGCTTAATAAATGTTTATTGATTGAACGTAGGCACTCAGAATCATAGAATCTGAATTGAAAGGGACCTCAGACGTCATCTAGGTAAAACCTACCAGAAGAGGAAAACTTTCCACATAACCCATTAGTGGTCATCCATCCGGTTTGAAGACTTCCAGTGAGAGGGAATCTTCAAACTCTGGAAGCAGCTCATTCTACCTTCAATGTCCTAATTGTTTGAATGGTTTCCTTGCAGCTGGTTGAGCAGAAATCTCCCTTTCTGTGATCTCTATTTGCTTTTAGTTTTGCTCCCCGAGGATAAGCAGAACAAATCTAACCTTTCTACTGCCTGTTTGCCAGACAGTATTAGTCTTTCACAATCTTGGGTTCATTTTAAGGGCATGTGGGTTGTTTCTCTAATAAGTCACCTGTCTTGCCTCTCTGTGCCTTCACTCAGTCAGAGTCTCAGAACTTTTAAGGTCATCTTCAGTCTAGACATGCCATTCAATTATTGTTGTCCTAACAAAAGCTCAGTTGTTACCATTTAGCTCTCCCATTAGATTTTGAGCTCCTCAAGGGCAGAAACTGTCTTTTGCCTCTTTTTGTATCCCCAGCACTTAGCACAGTGCCCAGCACATAGTAGGTTTATTAAGTAATGGAGTGATATAGCTACAAACAGCAGTATAGAATCAGTTTTTAAAAAAATAAAAGTATTTTATAATTTTCTAGTTACATGTAGAAATAGTTTTCAACATTTGTTTATATAAGATTTCAAATTTCAAATTTTTCTCCCTCCTTCCCCTCCCTCCCCCCTCACCTAGACAGCAGGGAATCTGATATAGGTGTTTATATATATATATATATATATATATATATATATATATATATACACACACATATATACACACACACAAATAATATATACATATATATGTATATATATACACAATAACATCAAACACATTTCTGCATTAGTCATGTTATATGAGAAGAATCAGAGCAAAAAGGAAAAACCTCAAAAAAGAAAAACAACAGCACCAAAAACAAAAGAAATAGTATAATCCAATCAGCATTCATATTCCACAGTTCCTTTTTTTTCTGGATTTGGAGAGCCTTTTCCATCATGTGTCCTTTGGAACTTTCTTGTACCATTGTATTAATGAGAAAAATCTAGTCTATCACGATTGATCAACACATAATGTTGATGATACTGTGTACAATGTTCTTCTGGTTCTGCTCATCTCCCTCATCATCAGTTCATGCAAGTCCTTCCAGGTTTCTCTGAACTCCTGCTCATCGTTTCTTAAAGCACAATATAATTCCGTTACATTCATATTGTTCAGCCATTCTCCAATTGATGGGCAACCCCTCAATTTCCAATTCTTTGCCACCACAAAAAAAGGAGCTATAAATATTTTTGTACATGTGGCTCCTTTTCCCTTGTTTATGATCTATTTGGATAAAAGATCCAAAAGTGGTATTACTGGGTCAAAGGGTATGCAGAACTTTACAGCCCTTTGGGCATAATTCCAAATTGCTTTCCAGAATGGTTGGATCAGTTCACAGCTCCACCAACAATGCATTAGTGTTCCAATTTTTCCACAGCTTCTCCAGAATCAGTTCTTTTTTAAAAGCATTTAATTGGAACAGAAATGAAAACATTTTAGCAATTATTCCTCAAATGAGCAAATTATCCAACTCCCCTCTTCTTCAGAATAACCAGAAGGAAGGGAACTCCTCTAGGTTCCCTTCTACAAACTGCCGAAATAATGTGCATCCCAGGGCACTCTTGTCTGGAGTCCAAATGCATACTCCATAAATCAATATCTCAATATTTGTCAGCTCCCACCTGCCATTCACGGTGGTTCATCATCTTTCCGAAGTCTATATGGTGCTAGAAGTCTATAAGGCACATAGATAGTCCCATAAATTTACTGCCTCACATATAACTCATAACTTAGGTATCAGTCTGTATGCTTTGCTCAACTGGGGCTCAGTCCCTTTCCATAACCTGGGACTTGCTACGGTCTCTGCAGCATAGCTCAGCTGGTCCTTACTCTTTTCTTCATCTCTTTGCCAAGATAAGAACTCATGTTATATATAAGAAATTGAACTTCTGAATCCCTTTGTCTCCTAATATTACATTCAAATTTGGAGGCTTAAGCCTTTACGAGAAATATATTCCTAATTGGACACTGAGAAATGTATGCTTGCCCTTGTTCAACTCATTCCATCCCTTTTAAATGGTAGTCCTTCAATAAGGTCAATATATTTTTTGTAGATTGAGGGTCTCTAAATTGATATGCATGGTTCTTTGTTCTAGGCAGAAGATTATTCATCTATATCCTTAAGGTTTCACAGCTTTTAGATCTTTATCATCATCACTTTTAACAAAATCATTTGCATGCTTGTTGTCTCTTGGTGTTCTTTGCTACATTCCATAAGTCCATAAGTCTTGTATTCCCTGCCTTCTAATAGGAGTAACACTTTTGGGAAGATGCATGGAGGAGGTCAGGTTTCATTGAGGTGGTAGAGAAGATTCTTGTTCAAGTACAAGCCATAATAGATACAGGTTCAACTAGTGGGCCTACTGAGGTCTCTTCCAACACCAACATTCTATGACTGTGTGAACCTCTTAGTTAATTTGCAGGCCTTAAAGATAAGCATAAATTCATTTTGCTTCTATTCTTAGATGATGTAATAGTTTATATACAATTTAGATGACACTGCAAATTCATCCCTAAGTTTATGGGCCCTACCGTATGTCATTAGATGATTTTAGAAGACTTTTTCCTCTTGAGCTACTGCAATGTAATACTTTTAATGTTTATCAGTCCTATTTCTTTAGAAAAGGAAGTGCCAAAAATGCTATTTGTAATCACAGCAGCCACCACCCAAAAGGAGAGACAGGAATATGGCAGATGGTATCATCAAAATTATATCAAAGAAAATAATTCATAATGATGAAAGATATGGCAATAAAGTACTGGCATACATATGGGTGGCAAGGAAGATTTATTTCTGATGTGTTGGTGGTTCATCATAAATAATGTAACAAGTTGTTTTTAAAACTTCTTAATGAGGAAGAATCAGCTGGATTGGTAGATGAGTCACAACTAGGCCTGTTGCTTTCAGTAGATGAGTATAAAACTAGCCATTATCATTATCGGTAACATGTATTTGAGTGCACACTATAAATGGTAGTCTTCTAATGAGGACAAGATCATGAGCTTGGTGCCAACATGAACAAATTCACCTTTGCTCTGCTGAACACTTACCTTGCATTAACCTTGAAAATGCATAGTTTGATCACAAGGGAGCTTGGGAGAGATATTATGACTCAATCACAGTGAACCTACCCCTACTACTAAAAGAAAAAAACAAAGGTGTGGCTGATCATATTTATTACAAAAATTGGAATGTAGTAATAAGGCATTATAACCAGGATTTATAAATACCCAGGGAATTCCTATGGGTATCAAGTCTGATACCAGCATCCAGTGGCATTGATAGGTCATGTTAGTCCTGGCTGAAAACTACCAGTACTATTTGGGAAAATTAAACTGGCTATCTTCGTATAAGCTAGTTTGGGGAAAAATAGAGTGGTTCTTTCTTGCATCTGATGTTTTAATTCTCTCATCTAATGAAATACTAACAAAACAATAGAGCACTGAAGCATAGGATGTTGAGTTTTGTAAATGGAGTTAGACAAAGGGGCAAGAACAAGATGGGTGAGAATGGGCAGCTTTTCCATCTCTCCACGTAGGAGGAGAGGGCTTAACTGCCAACTTTTCTCGATGATCTAGTTTTAATTAGAGAGCAACATTGCTCTGTAACATTAAGGAACTTTAGGCTATATTCTTTGCTAACATTTAACAGGTTTAGTTTTGTAAGACCCATCCTATAGAAGCTGATTAATTCCTCCTGGGTACTACATCTATAATTCTGTTGGTTGGCATCGGCTGAAATTGTGCCTAAGTGGAAGGGTAGGTAATAGCTATGTCTGAAAAGAACATGGTAGATAAAAAGCCTGGAATATTATAGTAGGGTCCTCAAGGAGATTATTTCTTTTTTTTCTTTTCTTTTTTTTTTTTTGCAGGGCGATGAGGGTTAAGTGACTTTCCCAAGGTCACACAGCTAGTAAGTGTCAAGTGTCTGAGAATGGATTTGAACTTAGATCCTCCTGAATCCAGGGCCAGTGCTTTATCCACTGTACTACCTAGCTGCCCTTCAAGGGGATTATTTCATTTAGTTTCTCCCCTCTGTAATCCATCCTACATTGATATTCCCAAAGCACAGAACTCATCATGTCACCCTTTTCAAGAAGCCTCAGTGGTTCCCCATTACCTTGAGTATAAAGCAAAGCATCCTTTTTTTGGTATCTAAAACTTCATGGTCTGCATACAGCCAATCAGGGAAGGGTTAGAAGGTGGTGCTTGACCCACATTTTAAAGGGAATCAGGAATTCTAAGAGGTGGAAGGGAGGAACAAGTGAATTTCAGGCAGGGCAGACAGAAAAGATGCAAAGATTGGAGAGGGACCATTGTGTATTTAGAACCACAAATATGTTAATATGGTTAATGGCAAAATGTGTGGATGGGAGGCATGTGTAAAAAAGATTAGAAAGGTAGAAAGGTAGCAGATTTCATAGAGTTTTAAATGCCAAATAGAGGGATTTATGTTTGATTGTCCAATGGGGATCACATGGTTGTACTTGTGCTTTAGGAAAATTACTTCGGTTTTGTGTAGGGGTTGGATTGGGGAGGAAGAGGCTTGAGACATGGATACCAAATAGAGTACTATTGAAATAGGCCAGTCAAGAAGTCATGAGGACCTATATTAAGGTGATATCTGTGTGAGTAGTGAGGACAGGTCATATAGGAGAGATGTTGTAGAGTTTCAAACAATAAGATTTGGCTACTGATTAGCTATCTGGGTTAAATGAGATTGAGGGGTCTTGAATTGTCATTCAAGCCTATTAATAAATTAATATTGGTGTCTACTGTAAGGGGCTAAAACTCTAGCTATGATGTCTAAAATCGAATGAGTGGTCACCTTAAATTAGAAGCTTTAGCAAGAGTTTAGACTTTTAAGTATTTATTAAAGTGCATCAGAAGTTGGTGAGGAGAGAGAGAGCGAGGTAGAAATCAAACTTCATCTAACTATCTCTAAGAGAGCCCCACATCTCCCCTGCCAAAGCCCAAGTCAACAACCAAAAAGGCCTCACCTCAGCAGCTCCTCCAGGAACCTCTTGTGAAACAGGAAACAGGGCCACATGCGAGCTCGCGCGCGTGCACGCACACACACACACACACACACACAGCTTCAAACTGGTAACTTTGATTGACACGACTAACAGGCAGTTTACTTCCAGATGTTAAAGTCACATGCTTTTTCCTCATGGTGGAGCTTCCCTGCAATATTTTTCTCAACAGGTTGGTAGCACTCTAAATCTCACAGCATAAAAATGATAGTATCTTTTTTTTTTTTTTTTTTTTTAGTGAGGCAATTGGGGTTAAGTGACTTGCCCAGGGTCACACAGCTAGTTAAGTGTTAAGTGGCTGAGGCCGGATTTGAACTCAGGTACTCCTGATTCCAGGGGCGGTGCTCTATCCACTGCGCCACCTAGCTGCCCCAATGATAGTATCTTTTAAAGTAATAGAAACATTTGGAAGAGAAGTGAGTCTAGGTGTGGAGTAGATAATAAGCTTTTTCGAACATGTTGAGTTTTAGATGACTATGGGATATCTCATTTGAAGTTTCCAGCAGACTGTTGAATATGTGGCATTCTAGTTTGGGAGAGAGAATAGCACTAGATATCTAAGTCTGGGAGTCATTTGTATAGATATGGTGATTGAATTCATGGTACATGATGAGATCATCAAGTAAGAGAATGTAAAGAGAAGAGAGAAGACAGCCCAGGACAAAGCCTTGTGGTGGATCCACAGTAAGCATGACATTATTGCTGAAGAAATGA
This sequence comes from Dromiciops gliroides, assembly GCF_019393635.1. NCBI lineage: Eukaryota > Metazoa > Chordata > Mammalia > Microbiotheria > Microbiotheriidae > Dromiciops > Dromiciops gliroides. Next base: position 716,955,890 of record NC_057861.1, read on the forward strand.
AGGATAATGAGGTGGGATGAGATAGGTAGAAGGACAACTAGGAGAAAGCAGGAGAGAGAGAGAGACAGAGACAGAGACACAGAGAGAGACACACAGAGACAGAGAGGCAGAGAGACACACAGAGACAGACAGAGAGAGACAGACAGAGAGACATAGAGAGAGTAGCTGGGAGGGGAGGAGGGACAACAGTGTTAAATTCTACATAGAAGTTAAGAAGGACAAAGATTGAGAAGAAGCCATTCAATGTGGCATTAAGGAAACCAATAACTTTCAAGAGAGCAATTTCATTTGAGTGATGAAGTCAGAAGCTAGACTGAAGAGTATATGTGAAGAGGAATGGAGGCACTGAGTAGATGACTTTTTCAAGGAATTTGATAGAGAAAGGGAGAGAGAAAAGATGTAGGACCCTAGGTGGTAGAGATATGGGATCTGAGTACTTTATTTTTCATTTTATTTTTTTAATGAGTACTTTTTAAAAATACAATAAGCTTCTTGAGGGTAGGTGTTCTCTTGCTTCTGTATCTGTATTCCCACTGTATAGCACAACACCTGCCACATGGCAAGTGTTTAATAAATAAGTGCTTGTTGATGGATTGTGAAAAGCACATGGTGCGGTCAAATTGCTTTTTCTTTGCATATTTGTTAAAATAACTGAATAGATAAATTAATTAGTTACTCTAATAAATGTGGCACCATGGATAGAAAGTTAGTGTCAAAGTGGAGGATCTGGGTTCAAGTTTCTGATATATACTGACTGTATGACCCAGGGCAAATCACTCACCTCTCAGTGCTACATCAAACTCTCTAAGATAAGATATTTCAGAGAAGACACCGACCTGCCCAGCTAGAGAGGTTCCTCCCCTTGGATCTCCCAATACAAATGAAACAATAGGTCTAAGTTCCTATGCCTATAAGAAATGCAAAACCAGTAGATAGCGTTTAGAACAAGATTGAAAAGGAATAGACGTTTATAGATTTTGAACTAGAAGGGATCATAGACATCACCTATTCAGATCTCCTGGTTTTGCAGAAGAGGAAATTTGACCAAAGCCACACAGTTAATAATTACAAAAGTGAGACTTTAATTCAGGTCCTCTCATTGCAAATATGGTCCTTTTTCCAAACATTTTCTTCCACACACTCTACTAGTCATCCATAATGACCAACTTACCAATTCCACTATATAAGATGCTGATAACATTTTGATGGGAAAGCCTTATTTTCTCTAACCAATTGTGCTTAGAGATCATCTAATCCTAAATCTACCTGACCCATGAATCCCTTGTATAATATTTCTCGGGAGTCATTGATCTTTTGGTCTTCACTTGATAACCTCCAGTAACAGGTGACTCATGAGGCAAGTCATTCCATTTCTGGTATGATAGATAGAAAGCTGGCCTCAAACTCTGACACATGTGGACTCTGGCATCACCTGTACATATAGGACATTTAACTTCCTAGAGGTTGTGACCTGCATTACTAGAGGAAGTTTCTTTCTGGAAGTTCTTTACATTAGTGAAAGCACAAATTTAATCCTTCCGTTATAGTATCTCATCTTTAGGGTGTTTTGCTAATTGCTTTGTGTTAATATTGTTTCAGAAAAAATTCAATGAAATTTCACATATCTCAGCCATGCCAAATAAAGGTTTAACAAACTTCTTGTCACATGGACTGTCACCTTGACCTTCTTTCTTCTTTCAGGTTTGTATCTGATCTACTTTCCTGAACTTGCAGAAATGTCAGCAGTCAATTTTCCTTTAATTAATATCTTTATCTGAACTGACATTCCTTCACCCTCATTTATGAGTCTGTCAGTAAAATTCTCTAGGAACACCCTTTAAAAAACCCAACAAAACAAGCAAATCAATAAACCCCAGTGATAGAGTATGCTTTTCTTTAAAATTTGTGAGTGCTTAAAATAAATCATGCATTTTGTGGGTGAATTCGAGTTGTAGCAAGGTAACTTGTAAATCTAGCAAGAGCAACCTGCTCCAGGAATTTGGGGAACCTCCCATCTTGATGTCAATGTCAGCTGAATTACATTGGAGTTCTATGACAGTATTTCACCTGTAATGTATAGCGTGGGGTCGGCATCAATTTACTGTTTTAGAGCAGGGATTTTGACAAATCCTTCCATTTGTTTTCCCTGAAGACAGAGACATCTTTTAGAACTGATGGGCCAATAACTTTGGCTATCCTCATGAGATTTTCTACGTTGAGAAATATCATTGTGGTGCTGTTATATTCTTTATCAAAAGAGTGACTTAGGCCCTTCAACAGCATCAACTTATGTTTTGACAATACTTTGTTTGGGCAGTTTGCCTCAAATTTTGCCCTTTGAATATGCCCATCATTTGTGGTTCTCATGTCTTGCATTTTGACAGTACTTTTGTTTTGGGAGTTGGCTTCAAATTTTGCACTTTGAATGAGCCCTTCATTTGTTGTTCTGATGCAAACCATTCTTATTCCTCCAATTTTCCAGACTCTTTGATTACTTGCTTTGTCTCTTGGGTATGATTGGGTTATTTTACATTGGGTGATGAAATCTGGTTAGCACAGCAAACCTTTCCCAGGCTCCTGAATCTCTGGAGAAAGAGGCCCAGACAACTATGGGAAGTTCTTGTACCTGGAATAATAACTCTAAGGTATAGGAGCTTCTGACATGAAAATGTTGCAGCCTTTGAATGATTATCTAAGCTATAAAAAGTATCACAGAGTGACCTTGAAGTATTGAAGGTCTTTGACAGTAGTGTGTCAGGCTGGATTTGAACTCAGGTCTTCTTGACTTAAAGGCTATAGCCACCATATCACATAGATGATGAAAGCAAAAGGAAGGAACAGACAGACTTTCTCAAATTTTATTCTCCCATAGTCTATGGTACTCATGCACATATAATTGACCAAAATCATACAGAACACAAGATCTCACTGAATTTATAATTTGTTGAGTGAATGAAATTTTCAAAACACCTTCTATGTGTCAGGCATGGTCAAAAGTCTTGGGGACACAAATTTAAGGGAGAGGAAATGACTGCCCTCAAAGTGCTTAGGTTCTAATATGGGAGACAATGCATAGGGGAAGTGGTGGTTATGGGAAGGTCTTATTGGTCATTAAACAGAAAGTGGGTAGAGCCACAGGGGATCTGGTTGCCTCATCATTTCCAGAAGCTTTGTTAGTGTTGGTTGGTTACTATCCCTGGAGAAGAAGTAGAAAGTGGTAGAGGAGAGGGGTTGGTAAGTGACATATACCATTCCTCTCTTTATGGCAGGAAGATAGCCAGAATGAGGCATGCTTGGCAGTCTGGTGTCAGTAGACATAGTAGGATCCCACCATGAATATAGCACTGAGATGAGAATTAGAGCATCAGAAGCTTCCAAGAGATAGCAACAGGGTCCAGGAAGTTGGCTAGAATGAAGTGTGATCATGGATCTGGGACCTGTTATATATAATGGTCTACATATTTGACTTAAAAAAACCCAAACATTTGTACTATTCCATCTCATTTCTTCATGTTGTCCTTAGCAAATTTAGTCTTACTACTTTGATCATGTTCTCTCTTTGATAATGTTAATACTGTTTTCTGGAGAGATTGTGCTTTTATTCTTGCTGGGTTGTGGTTTAATCATTCATTCCTTACTCAAGTAATATTTATTAATTGTTTAGATCATTTTGCTAAGTACTGAGGAAGATTTAGATTTTAGCTGTGATTTCAGTCACTACTCTGGTCCCCACTAACTGAAGGCCATGTATGTTACATTTCACCCCTCCCCCAGAGTTCTTCAGTACCCTAAAGGGAATTTGGTAGGTATCTAGTCTCTTTGCCATTGGTTTCTTTCCCCCTCCAACAATGTCCCCTTTTTTTAGGGGATCCCAGTTCCATTTTCACCACTTGACAATTGGATGAGCATTTACAAAGGAACATTTGCTTAAAATCTACAGCCAGAAAAAACACGCAAACTTTCACCATACTCTTTAAACTACATCAGATGAGAGGAGGACTAGATTTACAATTTAACTCAGTTCCTGTATAGGAGTCTTAAGTTCCAAGTTCGAAGCCTCCCAGGAACCTGGGCTTCTCAGGGCTTCCATCCTGGGTGGGCAGCAATATCTGGCCTGGATTCCTGCTTCCAAGATTGCTGTGGTCCTAGACTGGGTCCCAGAACTCTTGGGCCTCTACCTATAACTAAAAATGAAAGACAAAACAAATCAGACCAAAACCCCAAGCCTATTTCTTGGGGCCATGGGGTCTAAAATGAGGGGAAAGGTGAAGCTTCCTCTTACCCTTCTCATTTCATGGTGCCCATGCTGTGGTTGAATGGGCTCATGAGCCCTTCTGAACATATCTGGAAAGAAAAAGACAATTTTAAAGACACAGTCTGCTTTAGCTTTGCATCCAATGGGAAGAGACTGTTCCCACCCATGTGGTAGGGAATGCAGAATGTCTTCTCCCAGAAGCAGGGGCCTAGTATCTCTGATATGGGCACCTCTGTGTTGGGTGATTCAGGCATACGTGGAAGCCTTGTTAAATAGGTAACACTTATTTCTTACTGTCATAACATCTCTTTAGCAGGGTAATAAGATGCAAGCGTAGCTAGTCAGACTTGTGGATTGACTGGTTTTGTTTGTGACTATAGCCCCTGTAAAAGACATCCAAACTTAAGCTGGTACATGGAAAACAAATTGTTCTAATAGTCATCAGGACCATAAAATCCTAGATATCTATGACATTTCTAGGCTAATTCACAAGATTTTGTGATTCTGTGAAATATCTAGGCTGCTAAATACCCCCAATACATTACACTCTAGCAGCTTTGCATTTGCATAATCTGTCCCAGTGTGTGGAAGGAATTCTCTTCCCTCCTCAATGTCTCAAGAGTTGTTACTCTTCCATCTTTGCTTACTCCCCCATAACCCCAAATTAATACTATTTACTTCTGGAAATGTGTGTGTGTGTGTGTGTGTGTGTGTGTGTGTGTGTGTGTGTGTGTGTGTGTGTGTGTGTGTGTGTGTGTGTGTATAGTCTCTGTCTTTCTCTCCCCCCACCCCCTTGGTCTCACTCTTCCTTTCTCTTTCTTGCTTTTCCCCTCCGATCTTTCCTTTTCTCTGCCTCTGCCCATGTCTGTCTCTTTGTCTCTCTGTTACTGTAAAATCACATTGCATAAATTTTGTATTTGATTATCAGTGCACATGTCTTGTCCCACCTAGTAGACCATAAGCTCATGGAGGGTGAATACTGTTTAGTGTTTTGCATATGATAAGCATATAACTATAGATTTTATTTGGTAGAGCAGAAAATTGTCTTAAAGGCTCTTATTCAACAACATTTCTCCTGTACATATGTTAAAATTCTGAAAGACACCTTGGAAAATGTAACTACACAGATAATTTCTTTTCATGACCTTTTGAATGTAAATATCAGGCAGAGCATTAAGTAGGGAGACCTGATTTCCAAAGGCATTTGCCAGCATCTTGGAGGATGTACCTATTTTCCTATTTCTGTAATGGGCACCACTATCTTTTCTGTCACCTACATTAACAACCTTGAAGACATCTTCAGATCTTCATTCTCCTTCATCAACCCCTCCATTCCTTCATGTCCAATGAGTTTCAAAGTTTCATTCGTTTAACCTCTACTACACCTCTTGCATCTGTCTTTGTTTATATATTATTTTCCTATAGTTGTTTGTATCCTATCTCCACCCTTGGAAGCAGCGACTCTTAGCACAACCTTAATAAAATAAATCTTAGTTTATTGACCAATTTACTGTCCTCTTCTGTCCCCTTACAAAGTCTAGTTTATGGCCTTATCACCTCTTGCCTGGTTTATTGCAGCATCCTTGCTGATTTCTTTGCCTCAAGTCTTTCCCTTCCTCAATCCATCCTCCACCCAAACATCAAAGTGATTCTGTTAAAGCACAGGCATGTCCTTGTCTTTCTCCTACTCTAAAAGCTTTAGTGGCTCCCTATTTCCTCTAAATTAAACCACAACCTCCCCTGTTTGGTATGTAAACTTTACAATCTGGCTCCAGTCTATCTTTCCAAGTTTACTGCAAGTTTCTCCTCCTCCTGCCCTGGATATCGCAGCAAAATTGGTCAAAATACTCTTTTTTTTGCAGGGCAATGAGGGTTAAGTGACTTGCCCACGGTCACACAGCTAGTAAATGTCAAGTGTCTGAGCTGGGATTTGAACTCAGGTCCTCCTGAATCCAGGGCCGGTGCTTTATCCACTCTGCCACCTAGCTGCCCCCCAAAATATTGTTTATATGCAACATTCAACCTCCCATCTCTGTGCATCAGTACAGGGAATCCTTCACAGCTAGAAGATATTCCCTTCTCATCTTTGCTTTTTAGAATCACTGGCCTCCTTCTAAGCTCAACTTGAGTGGTACCTCCTACAGAAGGTCTTTTCTAACAAACCTTCCTCCTTACCCCAGGTCATTGTGCTCATCACCAAATTACTTTCTATTTCTTTTTTTATATATCTTGTATTTACTCATTTATGTATATGCTATTTTCCACAATCCCCTGACATTACTCAGGGACTGGTTTGTTTGTGTCTTCATATCTCTAGTACCTAGAAGATTCTGGAATATAGTATACCCTTAATAAAGCTTATTAATTTGTTGATGTCCAGGACAGAGCCCAAACTGAAGAAGATTCCTTATAGCTAATGAAGTTCTCCAAATGCTCCTGTTTTGGGGTGACATTGTACTTATTGTGTCAGACCTTGTAACTCTGCTGAATCTTCTAATCACTCAGAAGATTTAGGCTTGACTCTCCATGTAGGAAAAACCAAGTAGAGGAAGAATGCCCAGTGTCCAGACTATTTGTGATATGGAGTTTGATCAGCACTCTATTGAGATGCCCAAATGACTTAGGTAGACATTGCAAATAGACAATGAACTAGTCTCAGAATAGGACAGAAGGAAGTAAGTGGCAGAATTCCCTTTGGGATTCTATACAGATATTTTTTTAAATTTAAATTTTTTTTTTTTTTTAGTGAGGCAATTGGGGTTAAGTGACTTGCCCAGGGTCACACAGCTAGTAAGTGTTAGGTGTCTGAGGCCGGATTTGAACTCAGGTACTCCTGACTCCAGAGCCGGTGCTCTATCCACTATGCCACCTAGCTGCCCCGAGATTTTTTTTTTTAGAAAAAAAATTTGCTTCTTTTATTTTCAATGTTTTAGAATTCAGTTAAATTTTAAGAAAAAATAAAAAATTTAAGGTGGAAAATGAATTATAATTAATATCCATATATTATATAATTAATAATTATATTAATATTTATATTTGGAGCCCACTTTGCATAAAAGGTGTTTCAAAAGTCTTAGGCATGTTTGACTTATTAAAACTTAAATCCACACTTAGACATTTGGGACATCCTATATATTATCTCATCTGATCCATACAACAACCCCGTGAAGTAGATCTTATTATTATCCTCATCTTATAGTTTTCAACATTTGTTTATATAAGATTTCCAATTTCAAATTTTTCTCCCTCCCTCCCCTCTCTCCCCACCTCCCCTAGTCAGCAGGTAATCTGATATAGGTTTTTTATATATGTATATACACACACAAACATATATATATAAATATATATAATAACATTAAACATATTTCTGCATTAGTCATGTTATAAGAGAAGAATCAGAGCAAAAAGGAAAAACCTCAATTAAAAAAATCAAAGTATTTTATTATTTTTCCAGTTACATGTAGAGATAGTTTATACCCATTTTATAGATGAGAAAACTGAGGCTGAGAAGGTTAGGTGACTTGGCCAGGGTCATACAGCTAGTGACTGAGTTAGGATTTAAATTCATGTCTAGCCATTCCACCATCTAGCTGCTAACATTAAAGGATTATGCTACCATCTGATATACTTTTTTATGATTCTTGTTTCTAAGAAATAAAGGCCCATCTTTTTAATGACAAATATTCTTCCAGTTATCTTATATGGCTTCAAGTCATGGTAATAATATTGACTAATATTTATATAATCCTTACTATATGCCAGGTACTGTCTTAAGTGCTTTATAATTATTATCTCATTTGATCCTTGAGACAACTTTGGAAGGTGGGTGCTACTATTATCACCCCTATTTTACAAATAAAAAACCTGAGGCAAGTAGCTTAAATGACTTGCTGAAGGGTCACATAGCTAGTAAGTATCTGAGTCCAGATTGCAACTCAGGTCTTCTTGATTCTAGACCCAGAGCTCTATTCAATGAACCATTTATTTGCCCCTAAGAAGAAGAATTGCAATTGTGGATACTGAAAGGGTGATTGGTGGGTCTGAGTAGGCTGAGACATATCATCAATTGCACAGAAGTGAGGTAAAGGTCATCCCCACTGAAATGCATGGCCAGAAAAGGGGGATTGGGGACTGGGGGGGGCTGTAATATGATACTTTGCTTTGGGCATCATATTTGCATAGTAACACAGGTTCTCACTGATCCAAGCTCCAATTCAGTGAGTTCTGACATTCCTTTTTACTACTCTTTCTAAGTATTCCTTGGCTGAAGTTCAGTGGAAATGTATCCCTCTGTCTCATCAGGTCAAGGCAGCCAAGAGTTTAGGTCACATTTTCCTCTTCTCTCTAGTCATTTTCCACTTCAGCTTTTTATGAGGTCAAAATTTGGAGAGGTTTCTCTCCTTCAGCCAGATGTCAAAGGACAAGGCAAAAGGTAGAGAAAAGGCCTCAGACTTATAGGCTGTTTTATGAAGCCAGTGTGTGAAACTTGAAACTAATGCTTTTGCTCATGTGAGTTGAGTTATTCAATCTACAAAAGCTTAGAATTAGGAAACAGGTGCCCAGGTGGATCCATGATCTCTCCAAGTGGCATACGTAGAAGACTTGGATATTTCCTTCCCTCCTGATCTGGAAAGGAACTCCACAAGTACGGAGTTAGAGGAAGTCTCAGAGACTTTTTAGTCAATGGAATGCATGAAGTGGAATCCCCTCTATCATATACTAGACAAGGATGGTCCAACCTTTGTTTGAAAACCTCCAGTGAAGGGTAATCTGCTACCTCCCAAGACTGTCCATTCCACCTTTGGGTAGCTCTAATTGCTAGGAAATTTTCCCTTCATCAAGCCAAAAGGTGTATCCTTGCAACTTCCACTAATTTCTCCTGGTCGTACCATCTGGAATCTCTTTGATGGGTCCAGAGGTCAGCAAAGGGCTCTTGGAACTTGAATTTTCCTATCCATACATACTAGCTCCATGGCTACTGGTACTACTTAGTGCCCCACTACATTCTCTATGATTCGAAGTTATAGATGAATGACTGATCTGTTCACATAGAGAAACTTTGCACACTAGGAGGGAGTTCCTTATGATGATGCTATCACATGTATTCATTCCCCTTCTTCTCCCTCCCCCCCAAAAGAAATTAAGACATAATGAAAGCAGGTTGGGCTGTTTCTATTTTGAATCTCTAGGATGGAAAGGTCCCTACTCAGTCCATCTCTTTCCTTCTCTCTATCTCCTGTCAATAGAAGTAGGGTCTTATACTTCTCAACTTCCTGGGCAAGTGCCATTGAGTTATCATATGCACATATTGGAGTTCACTAGTCCTGACACTTTTTTTACATCTAATAATAGGAGAAGTTGGCAGCACTTGGTGGTGAGGTAAGTGGGTAAAGCCTTTTCTTTACCAGAATATAAAGAACTGCTAGTGACTTAAGACATAGATGGGTTTTTCCCACCAATGGAGTTACACACCAGACAGTGATTTTTCAATCTTGTAACTTTGCATTGTGAAAACCAAGGCTGTCTGACATGCTTCTTGAGTTATCTCTGAATAACAACAACAGCAGCACTCCTGTAGTGCCTGTTTATTGTGCTATATTTTGTTTATTGGCTAAGATTTAGCGAAATATGTGCCTAAAAAGGCAGTGGCGTGTTAAATATACTTCCCTGCATAAGATGAAGCCCCTCAGTGCCTTGTTTCCTGGCATGCTGATTAGAGCCTGTCCAAGATCATAGCACATGTGCAGAAGACTTTGCTTTGAAATTATAAACTGACTTCCTGGGAGTCCCTTGTAGTGAATTTCTGTGTCATGTTCACGTTGGCAAAGCAACCTTCCTTCCAGAATAGCAGAGGGCTGATACACGGCATCATCTTCTCTAACAACAAGTCACAAGTCAGCAAAAAGAAGGCAGAACAATATATGAGAAAGCAGTTTGGAATGTTATGTACAGGAACCTATCATTCTCCCAGAGAGAGGAATGGTTAACTCTTTGAGGATTAAGAACAATAAAACCTTTTGATCCTTATTTGTAGTCTTTACATATTTTCAGGCTAAAACAGTGTGTGTGTGTGTGTGTGTGTGTGTGTGTGTGTGTGTAGGGGTGTCCCTTTTTGAGAGAATCAAACCACAGACAAATGAGGGCTACATTCCAGTAATGGGGTTTGCCTCAATGCCCTCAAATGTTTCTTCCGGCTCTAAATCTGATTCTGTGATCCTGAGAAGAGACATTTTACTACCTAGTGAGAGCATCCATTTCAATCTCCTTATTTTAGAGTTGAGGAAAGTGAGGTCTGGAGAGATTGACCAAACTAATTAGAACTAGGTTCTTCGTATATAGCACACTGAAGAAATGCAAGGTGCTTAGATCACTAGTATTTAGCATTAACAACAAGAAACATTATAATTTATTCAATGGATACACCATATTCAAAGTGTACTGACAGGTGGTTTAAGGTCATAGATAGTGGGCCAGTTAGCCTTAGAGTCAAGACCTGGTTTCAACCTGGTTTCAATTCCTTCCCTTGACATGTTAGCTGGGTCACCATGAAAAAGTCATTTATTTAATGTCCCAGTATCCCAGAAAAGTCTCTAAAACTCTAGTCATTAGAGTGTAGATTTCAGAACTGAAAGGGACCTTAGAAACCATTGAGTTCAACCCTTTAGTTTATAGTTGGGGATACTAATATCAGCTTACCCAAGATCACATAGCCATTGAATGTTTGAAGTAGGATTTGAACTCAGATCACTCTAATTCTGAGCTAGGACTAGAAAAGAACTCCAAGGCTATCTAACCCAATTCTCATTTTACAGTTGAGGAAACTGAGGCCCAGGAAGGTAAAGTGACTTGTAAATTCAAAGGTAGAGGAATATCTGAATCATAGTGTAGAGAGAGTTTCCACACTGGGAATTCCCAAGTACAGCTCACGTACTCAAAAAACCCCCTGTAGAAAATATATAGTATTCAAGTCACAAATTATGTCTTATTAAGAGGAAGAGAAGATAGAAAAACAGGGAGGAAAGATACGAAAGAAAACTCAAGTTTTGAGATGAATGCTGACCAGGAAAAACTACTTTTACATATCATGGAGAACTTCTGAGTTAATAAAAAGTTTTTTTTAAATACCAATTTATGAATTAACTACTGTTTAAAGCTCTTCGACTAAGTTTTTACCTTTAAATATAGAATCTTCTCTGCATGGAATCACCAAAGCTACCACCTAAGGGCTAGAGGGTGGAGAGAAATTATTATCTAGCTTGGAGCAGTCATTATTTATACCTCAGGAGGCAGTCATAGAAATTTAAAGGAGTAGAACCCCAGGATTTCTGATAAAGGCTCAACCAGCAGGATAAACTCATTATTCTTTTCCTGACTGCCATTTGATTCCCTGGTTACTTCTTTGAACTGTCTCTTGATTCTGACTTGGCATATATACTTCAAATCTCCCTGGAAGGGGATATCTCCAATTGTCCTGATGTATCTGTATTGCCACTGGACCCAATTGGCTCTGGAGGAGAGAGTGAGGCTGGTGACTTTACACAGCCCTGGTTCTCTTAAATCCAATTCACTGCCAGTCATGATATCACCTCCTGATATCATGGTTCTCTTCCAGAATAAAGAACAAACAAGGACAACAACAAAGACAGCTCCCTGGAACTCAATTGGCTTTTGGTTTCCTTTGGACTTTATTTATCCTATTGTTCTCAACTTCTCCCAGACTTCCCTGATCTGGAGAATTAGAATTAATATAGGGGCAGTTAGGTGGTACAGTTTATAAAGCACCAGCCCTGGATTCAGGAGGACCTGAGTTCAAATATGGCCTCAGACACTTGACACTTACTAATTGTGTGACCCTGGGCAAGTCACTTAACCCTCATTGCCCCATAAAAAGAAAAGAAAAGAAAGAAGTAATATAAAGCACATCTATACAGTGCTTTAAGGTTTGCCAAAGCTTCACATATGTTACCTCATATTTTGAGTTCCAAATTGTCATCCCCTCCTGCCCCTCCGACCCCTTATGAAGGTCACAATTATATAAGTGTCAAGGCAAGTAAAATGTATTCGTATATAAACTGTGACAGTTAAAGAATTACTATGGACAAGTTTGGGGTAAGCATATTATCAATTTCTCAATTTCTACTGGTAAGGGATTGGCCGAGCATCTCCTTAACTTCTTTTGGTGCTGAGAGCAAACATGTGGCCTTAAGAACACATTTGGTCCTTTAGAGAGACAGTATGTGGTTCTAAGGAGACCCAAGAAAGAATGAGAGAGACCACACATGACTACCTGTCTGGGTTTTTTTTTTATTCCTTTTGATAAGAGGCAGGTCATTATACATTAATTAAATCTAATTGGGCAATTATACATCAAATAAATCCAATAGTTAGCATTAATTAAATCTAATTTGGGGGGGGCAGCTAGGTGGTGCAGTGGATAAAGCACTGGCCCTGGATTCAGGAGGACCTGAGTTCAAATCCATCCTCAGACACTTGAAAATAGCTATGTGACCCTGGGCAAGTCACTTAACCCTCATTGCCCTGCAAAAAAAAAACCCAAAACAAGTCTAATTGGTTGACGTGACTAGAAGGTAGGTTATATTAAAATGAAGTCCAAGGATGACTTCAGAAAAGGAATGCAAGACCCCTACTTAAGCTGGTCAGGACAAAATCCCTTTATCCAGGTACGGGTGAATTTCATTAGTAATTCCTTGGACTAGCCAAACAAAAGAATCTATCTCCAACTAAGGCTCCTTTTATTACCTTTGGTTTGGGGTAGGTTTGACTTAGATGAGAATTAATGAACTCTCTCAAGGAGAGCTGGCCTTTTGAGTGGAGGGGAATGAAGAACTAAGAAAGAAATCTCTGGGTCCTCCAATATATTGTTTATTAATAATTATTTGTCATATAGCTATGTTGCGAAAGAAAACACACAAGAAACTCCAAGAAAAAAAAAAAGAAAATGAGAAAACTATGTTTCAATCTGCATTCAGAGTTTAGCAGTTCTCACTCTGGAAATGGATAGCATTTTTCATCATGGGTCCTTTGGAATTGTCTTGGGTCATGGTTTTGATCAGAGTAGCAAAGTCTTTTACAGTTGATTGTCATTACAATATTGCTGTTACTGGGTACAATGATCTCCTGGTTCTGCTCACTTTACTTTATATCAGTTCACATAAGACTTCTTAGGTTTTTCTGAAAGTGTCCTGCTCATCATTTTTAATAGCATAATAGTATTCCATCACAAACATATGCCACAATGTGTTCAGTCATTTCCCAGTTAATGGGTATTCCCTCAATTTACAATTCTTTGCAACCACAAAAAGAGCTGCTATAAATATTTTTATACCTATTTGTACAAAGAACATACAAAATATATATTGTATATATTTTGAACCCACTGGTCTTTTTCCCTTTTCTTTGATCTCTTTGGGATACATGCTAGTACTGGTATTGCTGGCACAGATTTATTGTCCTTTGAACATAGTTCCAAATAGCTCTCCAGAATGGTTGGATCTACCAGTAGTGCATCAGTGTCCCAATTTTTCCACATTGCCTCCCACATTTGTCATTTTCCCTTTCTGTCATTTTAGCCAATCTGATATTATGAAGTGGCATGTCAGGATTCTTTTCATTTTCATTTTTCTAATTAGTAGTGATTTAAAGCATTTTTTCCTGGTGACTGCCTTGATTTCTTCTTCTGAAAACTGCCTGTTCATATTCTTTGAGCAATTATCAATTGGGGAATGGCTCTAATTTTATTTTTAGAAATTTGTCTCAGTTTTTAAAATATATCTGAGCAACAATGACCATCACTTTTTCCACTGTACCATGCAGCCACCCATATCCGAGTACCCTGAGTAGAGAATAAAATGCAACACCCCCAGGAGCTGGGGGAAGAGTTCCCCAGCAGCCATTCATACTTTACCCCTGGCTGACTTGGAGTAGCTCAACATCTAAATCAACCAATAAACTCTCTTGCCTAGGTATGTCTCCAGCTAAGTTTTCTTCAAGACCCTCCTTTGCAGAGGCGTGTTTCCCATTTTAAACTTTGGAAATTAAAAAAAAAACACATTCTTTTCATATACCTCATGAAATCCTCAATGTTATTATTGCTTGCTGATTTTTTGTTTCTTGACAAATATAGAAAATGATTCGCCATTTGCCTAACTCTTTTGCAGCCAGTGAAGCTAACTGAACTTGTCAGCACTCAGAGAAAGGATATAAAATGAAATCTAAATTAAATACCATTCCTGAAAGTGAAATGTTTATGTGTTGTATTAAAAGCACGAGATTCGGGGGGCAGCTAGATAGAGCAGTGGATAGAGCACCGGCCCTGGAGTCAGGAGTACCTGAGTTCAAATTTGGCCTCAGACACTTAAAACTTACTAGCTGTGTGACCCTGGGCAAGTCACTTAACCCCAATTGCCTCACTAAAAAAAAAAAAAAAAAAAAAAAAGCACGAGATTCCATTTGGAAGGCTTGGGAAGCCCCGCTTCCAGAATAGGCAAATCCTACAGTGTGGTGAGCAATCAAAACCCTGGGCAACCCTCTCTGTTGCACTGAAACATCACCTATAAAGCTAGCCATGCTTAACATATTTGCCCCAGGAAAATCGTTATAAAGTCCTCTAGGTACAACCAAAGCCTTACTGGATAGAGTCTTAGATGGTCCCCTGTATGTGTTTCTTTCCAACTGAAATACCCTCACCCTTCTCTGTTTATTGAAATCTTAACTATCCTTCAAGACTCAGATTATATGCTACTTCTTAACATGAAACCTTTCCTCACTCATTTTAGATGAAAGTGACTTTTACTTCTGAACACCTCTTTGTTCTTATTATTTATGCCACCCATGTTGTTGTTGTTGTTGTTGGTGGTGGTGGTGGTGGGGGTGGTAGTCCTTTGTTTTTGAAGAGGACCAATGACATCATGAGGTGATGTCTTGACTTGTGCATCAGTTGTATTTAAGTGAGGCAGAGTTGCACAGTCAGCAGTCTCACCATCTTCTAGTTGTTAAAGTCCAGTGCAAGACAAAAATCAGGATGATTAGGATGGTGCTGGCCTGGGATGCCAATAGATGACCTTGGTGTCTTTGATGTCTAACCAAGCTCCAATCACTCCACAGCACCTGCTTCAGCTGCCTTCATTGAGGGCTACCACTCATATAGTTATTCACATATAATATATTTTGTATACACTTATATAGCTATATAGTGTACTACCTGTCTATTCTGTAAGCTGCTTGAGGGCAGGGGAGATGCATGTGATACTTGGTTCATAGTTGGCATTTAATAAAGACTTTTTGATTGATTATCATAACAATATGATTATCTTTATATCAACATTCTCTTTCTAGATGAATGGTGAGCTTCCAGAGAATGGGGACTAGAATGTACATTACTCTGGGACAGTAATGGTTTTGCTTTTTTTTTTCCTTTGTAATCCCATTGCTTAGCATGGTGTCTTGCACATAGTAGACATCTACTAAGTACTTACTGAATTGAATTAAATTGCTTTGCCATTCTCTTCAATGATTGCCCTAGATTTCTATCATCTATAATTTTTTTTTCACTTCCTCACCTCCCACTCACTTTGTAATCTCTTGTAATATGTCTTTTGAATGCATTATTCTTTTTGTGGCTCAGGTCAAGGTCAATGAGTTGTGATTTCCTCATTGTAGGAACTCCTTCTAAGCAATACAGGTCTCCAGTCAGCTATAATGTAGCAGGGTTAGCTCAGGGAGGTGTAGTGACTTTCTTAGGGTCCCCTAACTAGTAGATGTCAGTGACATGAATTGAACTTGGGTCCTTCTGACTCCAAGTCCAACACAATATCTGCCATGCATGGATTCCTCTCTCTTTCCAAGATTACCAAGGCCAAATCCAATGGAGTTTACATTCTTTATTCTCCTTGAACTCTTTGAACTCTTTGTTCCCTGTGACACCACTGACCCACTATTTCTTCTAGATGTTCTGCTCTGTGAGAAAATGGGTAGTTGTCTCCTCTCAATGAGGATATAAGTCAATCATACTCCTCCTGACCTGTTTGTAGGACAAAGGTCTCAGATCCCCTCTTCCCCCTCAGGCTAACACAATCACATGGTTCAAGGAGCCCTGTTCTCAATAAGGTTCACTCCAGAGTTGTGTCCACATAAGGAAGAATAAGGTCCACTCCTGAGTTATGCCCATATAAGGAAGAGGGATGGGAATACTGCATTCTGATTAGCTATTTTTTGCATGTAGATTGTAACCCTTGAGTAATTGGACCAATGATGAAAAAGGGGAAGGTCCATTTGCATTAGGGACTAGGGTATAAAACAGGGATCGTGAGCCCCTTTTCTTTGCACCCACTAGCTGCACACTAGGGTGCCTCCTCACCAGAAGGAAATAAAAGAGCCTTTGTCACATCGCTGATGAGTTCCTGAGAATTATTGAGAAGAGGATTGATTTTCCCTCACATGTTCTAATGTTGCTTCCTTGCCACTCTTCTGCATTCATTTTTCTTTCATCTGATCCTTTTTATCCCTTCAATGTTCTTGCTTGGTGATGATCCATTTTTCATCCTCCTAAGTTTGGGTCACCAAGAAACAGAATTTTATGAGCCTCTTATACTTTCCTCAGCAGAAAGAGACTAGGACCCAGAGACTGTCGCTCAAGTACCTGTAACTAGTGGTAGAACCAGTCCTAGAATCTCCATCTCCTGACTCCTAGTCTGGTGCTCATCCTCCTCCAAGGTACTGTAAGGCCTGATGGTAATGTGAATATGATCTTTCCCTTTGCTTCCTAGATTGATTTATCTGCTACATTTAAAACAAAGCAAAGGAAAAATATGGCTGATTAATAGCTACAATGTAGAAGAATCCTTAATTTAAAAAAAATTGTCTTTAAAAGATTAGAAGGCAGCAAAATGGCATAATGGATAGAGCACCAGGCCTGGAATTAGAAAGACCTGAATTTAAATTCAACCTCAGACACTTAATACCTATATGGACTAGTCATCTAACCCTTTTTTCCTCAGTTTCCTCATCTGTAAAATGAGCTGGAGAAGGAAATGGCAAACCACTCTTTGCCAAGAAAACCCCAAATAGGGTCACAAAAAGATGGATCTGACTGAAATGACTGAACAATAACAACACAAAGATTAGAAACCATGGCATTACTAGTTGAGGGACCAGAAACAGCCATTCTGATGATATATAAGAAGGATGATCCCCAGCTTTATTCACAAAAATCTTAAAGCAAAGAACTGATACAACCTTAAGGAATTTCCATTTCTAAGTTGGAGCAGAGCAGCCATTTTATCATCAAAATAGCAAACATTTGTATAATAACAGTTAGCATTTATACAGCCCTTTAAGGTTTGTCAAAACCCACACCACTTTTCTCAGCTCTTCTCTGCCTAGAATACTCCACCTTCCACCCCCTACCTACTCTTGTCAAAACCCCACTTTCAACCTTCATATTTTCTTAACACCCATCTACCTGAATAAATTCTTTATTACAGTCCACAGTAATCTCTCTTTATCTGTTATTTCCTGTTCTTTCACCTGTTATTTCCCCCTAGCCCTTTAACATCCCTTGTATTCTTTTTTTTTATTCATTATTTAAAAAAAACCAGAACAGAAGAGAACACTTGTAATTTACTATTTGCTGAGTGTCCCGGTTCCCAGTCAGATTGTAAGCAGCTTGATAGTAGAGACTATAAAACTTCCATTTAGGCCTGCCTTCCTTCCTTCCTTCCTTCCTTCCTTCCTTCCTTCCTTCCTTCCTTCCTTCCTTCCTTCCTTCCTTCCTTCCTTCCTTCCTTTCTTTCTTTCTTTCTTTCTTTCTTTTTCCTAAGCTCACTCCTTCTGATACCATTGGCTTTATGTGAAGACTTTTTCACTCCTTACACAAGGGAGAGTCAGAAGACTTCCACCTACATGGAAGTGTATGTTCCATAAAACTCGGGGGTCAATTGTGAGTTCCCTTCTAACTACAAGTCTAGTTCCATTGGATTTCTTGTATGCCTATTGAGAACTCATGGCATATCCTTTGGCAATCTACTTCATGGTGGTGATGTAGATGCTGCCACCAGTGTGACCAGGAGGCAGCAAGCTCTGAACAGGACAGATGAATTGTTTGCAGATGATGGCAGTAGCAGAAAAGAAGTGGAAGTGGGGATGAGGAGCAAACTAGTTAGAAGGTGCTTAGGGATCTATCACAGTTGATCTCTGACACTCTGTGCCAGGAAAACCTAGGAGGCTTGGTGCCTGATTCAGGTTTAGAACTCAGCTCAGGTTTAGAGTGTAAGAAGAGGCCAAAGCTTTTATGGCAAAGTCAAAGACCTTTCCAGGTTGAATCCAAGGAGGTGTTCTGGGAAGCTGATGAAGTCAGAAGATCACAGAGATCCATAATTAGTGCAGGGTAACTGGGGCTTTGTCCTAGAGTGGGAAATTTAGAGGGGCTCAGCAGCACAGCCTCCATTCAGGCAGCAGCATAAGTATTCCTTATTTACAGATTAACTTCCCACCAATTCAGTTTCTTCAAAAACTTATAAGGGGCAGCTAGGTGGTGCAGTGGTTAAAGCACTGGCCCTGGATTCAGGAGTACATGAGTTCAAATCCAGCTTCAGACACTTGACACTTACTAGCTGTGTGGCTCTGGGCAAGTCACTTAACTCTCATTGCCCCGAAAAAACAAAAACAAAAAACTTATAGGCACAGTTCTTTTCTTTGGCAGCTATATTCCCACCCCGTTCCATCACTACCACTGGCTGGCAGAAATTGCCAGCTATGACTCTAAGACCATAGGAATTAGAGCTGCAAGGAATCGTTTAGTTCAACTCCTTCATTTTTATAGATAAGGACTGAGACTCAGAGAGGTTGTGACTTTCCCAAGGTCATATAGCTAGTTAACAAGGCTGAGATTTGAATCTATATCCTCTGATTCTAAATCCAGAACCCTTCTGACTTCCCCACACATCATGCTCCAAGGCCCAGTGGTGGAACCTTTATTTACACAGACCATGGGTTAAAATTCTGTGAATTGCTCACAGCAGCTGATAGGACTATGTACCCAGTGGGTGTTCATGAAATATTTCTTGGATTGAATTTTCCCCCAGTCTTCTAAAGCCTCTGCCTCCAAATGAAGTTAATCTTATCTGTGTTTATATTTTCTGTCTTTTGGGGGCATTCTGATCACTAAATCACCAAACTTCCAGGCACATTGTCCAGAAAACAGAAAACAATTTTTTTTGTTCAGCTTGTCAAGTATGTTTTATCTTGAATAAAAATCTGGATGAGGCATCCTGAACAAAGGTTGAAATTTGGTTTTCCTCAAGGCCATGACTTCTAGGAAAGAAGCACCCCAAAGCTGGGGACTGATATTAATCTCATTTACGTGCATCTAATTTTTTAAGCTCTCCATGGGAGTTTGGCTCCTTCATTTTTCAGTGGCATTATTAGTCTCAGAAAAATTGTATGAAATGTCATGTATATTTTGCCTAGGAAAAACCTATAATTAGGTCAGAAAGCAGAAAAAAAGTGGCTTCTATTTGCATAGGGCATCATTAATTCTGCATTCTCTCCTAACAAGGTAGAGAGAAAGGATTAATCACTTATTCATGCAAAACCAACCCACATGAATCATTTATTTTTTTCTGTTCTTGTAATTTTGCAGAGCTCATTTTTACAGGGCTCAGGCTACAGATGAAGAAAGACTCAGGAAGGTGATTTACCCATAGTAAAAATGTTCTGGCTGTGTAAACGGCATGCTTCTTATAGGAAATCAATAGGTAACCATGGAAATAACTTGACAATGGGAAATGCCATTTCCTTATGAACAAACCATTGGAAAGATCAATAATAATAAGAAAAACCTTTGCATTTACCTTTAGCTTTTAAGAAGTCAGTCTTTCCAAAAGAAAATTATAGGATGAAATATCTTGAAGGGACTTCAGCAACCATCTCATCCAAGCTGCTCATTTTACAAATAAGGTAACTGAGGTTCAAAGTGTTATGGGCAAAAAAAGCATACAAGTTGTGAGGGTTAGAGTCAGGACCTGAATATGGGTCCTCTAACTCTAGAGTCAATGGTCTTTCTACTATGCCACGATGCCTCTCAGATGCATAGATTTTATTTTTTAGATCTAAAAGGAATCGTTTAGCCCAGCCCCTTACTTTAAAGATGAGGAAACTGAAGCTCAAGGAGGATCAGTGACTTAGCCAAGGTCACACTGTAAGATGGGCATATTAATGAAAATACAGTAAGACTGGCCTTAAAGCTGTATCAGGCGGCAGCTAGGTGGCTCAGTGGATAAAGCACTGGCCCTGGATTCAGGAGTACCTGAATTTAAATCCAGCCTTAGATACTTGACACTTGCTAGCTGCGTGACCCTGGGCTAGTCATTTAACCCCTATTGCCCCACAAAAAAAAAAAAGCTGTATCAGGCATGGTAGTAAGAACTGGTTTTCATCATCTGAAGGTTAGAGCTAGTATTATGAAGATACTGTTACCTGTTGTCTAGTCAAAAACTCAGCAAGCAGTGCTAAGAACCTTAGATAGAGAGGCCAACCAGCAACATCCAGTAGCTGAACAAGCTGGGGGAAAATGGGGGTTTTAAATAATTTAACTAATTAATCAGGGGCCTCTCAAAGCAAGGAGTTGATATAGCCAAAGGTACTGCCATATTTATGTTGGAGCAGAATAGTCATTTAAAGACCACTATGGTGTGCAATATACATCTGAGGCAGTGTGGATAGAGGAGAAAATGCTGGATTTAGAATAAGAAGGTTTGTGCTCAAATCTTGGCTTTGTTACTGTGAGCCATGTGGCCTCGGGCAAGACATTTAACTTCTCTGTTCCTCAGTTTCCACTTCTGTAAAAATGAGAGACCTGAATCAGAACAATCTCTGAGGTTGCAAATAGACCTAAAACTATATGAGATCTAAAGCAAAGCACAGTAAATAAAGAAGGGATATACTATATGCATTATAGAAAAAATATCTATATCTATCTACCCCCACACATGTCCACACACACCTAATAACATTTAAAAAGTTGGATATGATTATCTATTGATAACACTTAGCTACCTATAACATTTGTATCTCCCAAATGGCTCAGTCCTTGAACCTGGAAGATAGCTAAAGTTTTGAGGCAGACCAATATCTTAACAATGAGAATTCTTTTTTTCTGTCTCCTGGCTGTATTTTAAGAAGCTAATACATGTGTTTGGAGAACAAATTATATTCCATCATTAAGTTAATGAAGGAAGTTTACAACAAGCAACAACCAATTGAGCCATGGCAATGAGGAAATCAAGTTGGCCAAAGTGACCTTGAGAATATTAGAAATGTTCCATGGACAAAGCTGAAGGGAATGGAAATACACCCAGGATGACAGAATCTGGATTGCAAGGAATTACCACAGGCTAGAATATTGGACTGAATTTAAAAACAACATTTGTCTCACTGATATATTTCCCCTCCTTTTCAGTTCTTTGACACTGAAGGTTTTAGAGGCTTCTTGAGCTTCTATGATTGGAAGTGGAAGGTTAACCTCAGACCCAGGCTTTAATGTATTTAACACATGAATAGTTTTCTGCTTTCCCTTGGGAATCACAAAGGATTCATGGGTGAATTTAAGGGGCCCATGGTGGTCAGTAGCAAGACACTTTGACTCTAGACCCTAAGATACCTTGAAGTTGCTGCTGATTGTTCCTATTTGGGAGGAACAAGTTGAGTCTGGGAGCTCAATCAGGTATGAAATTTTGTGCCCTCCAATTTTTGGTACCCTGGAGATGAACTCATATCACTTTACCCAGGATCTACTTCTGGTTTTCCCCCTTCTAATCTGAAACTGTTGTAGTAACAATTTTAGACATATTCAATGCTAAGGTATTGCTTTTTTTTTTTAAGCTCGAGATGTAAAGAAAAGTTAAGAACCTGAAGGTCTATATTTTTACAATTAGGTGGCTCATGTAATAGTCCTTTGAATATACAAGATCTGCTAATATTAGTCTGGGCTAATGAGTGTTTCTTTAACTCTATCTGATAGTGAGGTCAGAAGAAAAGCATGTCTTCAGGTCTTTTCTTCATAATAAGGTTTAATAAAACCTTTATTTTAAGGAGTCCATAGTTATGCCTTCTTCCTTTATAATTCATGGGAATGACAAATTGCAACAATAAAGCTGAGAAGCTGAGAATTTTAGGGCATTAATATTCGTTTACTGTCTCATTGCATTTTGTGACAGTCAACTCATTTCCCCTCATTTTCACACTTACAGATGAGCTTAACACCTTTAAAATGGATTACAGTGTCCTGGGCTGAAAGAAGGGCTAAGGAGTCATTTCTCCTACTTTTCTCTTCTGTTTAATAATGCTAAATTGTACTTAACGATTCCTGATTTCAAACTACTCTATGATCTATGAGGTTATAGCCAGAAAAGGTTCTGACTTTATGAATCTGTCAAAATAGAAATTTAAATCATTGGAGATGGTGTTATAGGTGAAAATGTTCAGGGAGTTAGAGATGCTTTAGGAGGTTGGAGAAGACAGACAGGGAGGCTGCTACAAGGATGCTAAGGAGACTGAGGCTATGTAAGGAGGCTGGAGATGGAGAAAAAGCTAAGAGCAAGGAGGCTGGAGGACACTGGAGGATGAAGAGAATGCAAAGAGGTCTGTGGGAGAAAGACACAGGGGTTCAGCGCAGCAGTACAGAGAGAAAAGTTAGAAGGTATGGGGAGTCGACAAAGTGAAAGGGGCTTGGAGTTAGAAGAAAGGAGCTGAGCAGTGAAAGTGAAGCAGGGGAGCTAGAGTGAAGAAAAAGAGTGAAAGTTGGAGAAAGCTGGAGCATACCCTAAGGCAAGAGGCAGCAACAGCCCTTATTATATTAAAAGCAGACAGGTTATATAATTTGCATTTCTTTACCCTTATCATTTATATTTATTTTTATAAATAAATTCTGCTTTGGTTATTTAATTAAGAGGCTCCTTAATCTTTTGCTTGTCAATTTGGCAGTGGAGTAGGGTGGAGGAATTTTTAAATGGCCCATATTAAATTAATAGCAGTCAGATCACCAGCCAGTCAAAAGTCCCCAGATTAGTCCCCAGATAGATTAGTCCCCCCCTAGTCAGTTAAGATATTCTGACAATAATAAGCACTTAAAGGTTTTGTCTCTGAATCTCTGTCTCCAAATCTTTGTCTCTCTCCATCTGTATCTTTCTCTTATCTATTTATCTTTTCTTTTTTTTTTCTTGCGGGGCAATGAGGGTTAAGTGACTTGCTCAGGGTCACACACCTAGTGTCAAGGGTCTGAGGTAAGATTTGAACTCAGGTCCTCCTGAATCCAGGGCCGGTGCTCTATCCACTGTACCACCTAGCTCCCTGTGTAGTGGTTTTTAGGGTTAAAAAAATTAAGATTTTTTTTCTTAATTTAATTCAATAAGCATATATTTAGCACTTACTATATGTAAGGCACTGCACTAGACATTGGGGTTACAAAGAATAAAAGGAAATAGAAGGCCCTCATGAAGCTTACATTCTTTCAGGGAAACAATAGGAACAGGGATTAGTAAATATGAAATAATTTTGTGGGAAGAACCAACAACTGGAAAGACCAGGGAAGGTCTGGGGGAAAGGGGGAAACTTGTGTTTAACCTTGAAGGAAACTATTGATTTCAAGAAGTGAATATGAGAAAGTAGAGTAGTCCAAGCATGGTGGGATGGAGTTGAGGGCAGCCTGTGTAAAGGAAGGAGATGGTAAGTTTTATAGAGAGAATAAGACCATTAATAAGGCAACAGTTAGCAGAGAGATCACATGTATTTTTTTTTATTGTTGTTGTTTGTTTTTTTGGCATGAGGCAATGGGGGTTAAGTGACTTGCCCAGGGTCACACAGCTAGTAAGTGTCAAGTGTCTGAGGTCGAATTTAAACTCAGGTCCTCCTGAATCCAGGGCCGGTGCTCTATCCACTGTGCTGGCATCTAGCTGCCTGGACAACATGTTTTAGTGAAAAAAGCATTGTACTAGGAGTTCAGTCTTTTCTTTTGTTACAGATTAGCTTCACGAATAAGTTACAACTTCTTTTGGCCTTAGTTGGTTCATTAAAATGAGATTTCATCATCATCATTGTTGTCGTCATCATTGTCAACATCATCATCATCACACTTTATAGACTTTGCAAAGCCCTTTATAAACAGTACATGACAACCCTGTATGACATATATTATATGTTGGAGGTAGAATTTGAACCCAGTTCCATCTGACTCCAAATCTTGCATACTGTTCACTATGTTATGATCTTGTTAAATATTCATTTTAATAGGATCTTAGTGTGAGGAAGTAGATAAAGCCTTACTTGAAGGGAGAGGACTAGACCCAGCTGTTCTCTTTCAAGTCTTATATGTATGATTCTAAAACATATCTAGCATCCTTTTTAATATAAATTTACTCAGTCCCCTGTTCTCCACTCCCCCTTAATGTATTTGGGAACTTTATTATTCATTGACTTAACTGTTCTCATCAATTATACATGGGGGTATGTTTTCCTTCCACATATGGCTTTAGGAAGTGAAAATCCTGAGTCTGTGCTCAGAATAATCATAGGGTCAGAATGGACCTTAGAATGCCCTTTATTATATAGGTAATTTTAAAGGTCTTTTTAAAAATTGGGTCCCTTAGTTATGCCTTTGCACACTGTGCTCTAGACACCTGTATGTAAATATTCTCAGTTTCTAAGAAGACCCATTTGGAAATGAATTCTTGAGGCATTGATTAACAGAAAGGATAAGAACAGAGGCTAAACATGTGATTTCATTGGTGTAGGGAGCTCCCAGATGAAGTAATTCCCTCTACAAATGTGGATTGCCATATTTTCAGAAACTTTTATCTTGTGGAGTTGCCTGGAGCCTTGAGAGTCTGCGATTTGCCCCGAGTCACACAGCCAGAGTCTATCAAAAGCAGGGCTTGAACCTGGATCTTAGTGTCTCTGATCCCAGTTCTTTACCCATTGCTACTTCTGTGCCTTTCATTGATTTGGCATATGATGACAGAAACCAAGGGAAATACAACAACAATAAATGATCTCAGCCCTGGATACTTAACACCTTCCCACCTTCCTCAACCTCCTCTCTTCTCTCATTAAAGGACTGGAGGGTATCGCACTTAACTCTTCCCAAAGATTTCCTTTGCAAGAATTGGACCTCCAGTTCCTTCTGCTTTCCATCTGCATCTCTATTGGGCTTCAGCTCCATGGAAAATGATGCCTCTATACCAGTACCCCTGCTGTCTCTCCCCCCTTCCTTTTTTGTGTTGTCTTCCCCATTAGATTGTAAATTCCATGAGAACAGGGTCTGTCTTTTTCTCATTTGTATCCCCAGTGCTTAACACAGTATTTGGCACATTGTAGGCTCAATTGAATTTGTTGAATTGAATTAATAATAATAATAATAATAATAAATGAATTTATAATAGGATCATAGAAACAATGAACTTAGAAGTCATTTAGCCCAACCCCTCCTTTTACAGACAATGTAACTGAGGCCTAGAATTCAGAGACAGTAATAGATCTGTGATAAGAAATCATGTTTTCTGACTCCAAATTGAACGTTCTTTCCCCCATATCACACTCTCTTGGAACCAAAGTCCTTTGAAAGTGTAAAGAAGGAGCAGCTAGATGGCAAAGTGGTTAAATCACCGGCCCTGAATTCAGGAGTACCTGGGTTCAAATCCGGCCTCAGACACTTGACACTTACTAGCTGCGTGACCCTGGGCAAGTCACTTAACCCCCGTTGCCTGCAAAAAAAAGTGTAAAGAAAAATGAACTAATTGAGGTAATTAATTTTTCATCTTATTTCTAAATACCAGAAAAAGTCTAAAGCAGGTGTGAGAGCTGGAGAACTATGTAGTGCTGAGATTCTTCACATGAGGTCTTAAAGCAAATATTTTAAAATACTCTTTTCCAATAAGAACATAAATTGCCTTCTTCAGTTATTCGTATACCTGTGAAAACATATGATGCACAATCACTTCTGGAAATAGAACAGTAGTATTTAACCTAGCTCATCTGCCTGGCCTTTAAGCCTTTAAAGCTTCCACAATCTGGTGGCAACTCATCTCTTTTTATTTATAGAATATTCTCTTTCATGCATTTGACAGCCCTTCGTTCACTTCTGCCTGACTGGACAACAAACTGAGTTCACTTCACTTAGATTTTCATCTTTGGTCTCCTTGTCTTTGTAGACACCTGGAAGACTTGCTCTCATTACCTCCAACTCTAAGAATCTGAAACTGACTTCAAGGCTCAGTTCAGGTACCACCCTATACAGGAAGCCTTCTATGATTGCCCTACTTGTTGGTGTTTCTACCTCAGATTACCCTATAAAAGGTTAAGCAGTTTGGTGGATAGAGAACTGGATTTGAGTCCCAACCCTGCCTTAGGTAATTACTAATTATATGATTCGGGACAAGCCACTTAACTCTTCTAAGCCTCTGTTTCTCCATCTGCAAAATGGGGATAATAGTAGCACCTACCTCCCATGACTTTTGGGAAGATAAAATGAAATAACATGTAAGGCACTTGGCAACACTTGATATGTTATGTAAGTACTAGATATTACCGTCATCATTATTTAAAACACACTACCAATACCTTAATTTCAAGAACAATTGATACCAAACATGACGTCTTCAGGAAGACAGTTTAAGCCTACTATATTTTGGCCTAGCTTCAAATCCATTGTCATCACTCCTGAATAGGAATGAATATAGCTCTCTAGTTAGAGAGCTATCATATCAGTTACTTAATACATACACATCATGTTGTATCACTCCACTCAAAAACATATCAAACAGCTATTTTATGTCATGAAAAGTTCTTCTAATAATACTAAAACTTGAACTCAAAAATGTACATTTTTTAACATGCACCAAAGAGGAATAGAGACTGAAGGTCATGAACTTCAATCTGGTGAACCAGTAAATTGAAACAATGGATGAAGAACATCACTAGAAATACCCTGGTCTTCTTTGGGCAAGGCACAATGAACATAAATCTATCAAGAAGAAAACTGAGGCTGTGTATGTCTGATTTCACCTGGAGTATTGCGCTCATTTCGGGCAGGTGGGGCTCCTCATCAGCCTTGGTAGGCAACTCACCTAGGGGAAGGAAAACCCTGATTTTAAACCTCTGCTGCCTTGCGGCTATACCCATATATGGGAAAAGCTTTGGGAGTTAACCCCAAGGAAAAATCAGGAGTTGGAGTCCCTTAGGCAGTTGGATGTTGGACATCACATCCCTCTGGCAACTCCTGCGGCAGCACTGGTTCCAAACTGTACTGGCTCTGCCTCTCCTTTGGATCCACCAATGTTGCAGAGAGGGAAAACCTGCTGCATGGGCAACAGCTTGTTTTCCATATTGATCTGCCCAGGTCAGCGTCCTGGAGAGGACACTCCTGCTACTCCTCATGGGGTAGATATAACACACAGCCACATTGTGGTCTGTGGCTCTTCAAGGCGCTGATCCATGGTCGTCAGTGACTGGTGGAGGCCTACTACAATTGTGCTCATTTCTGGGTTCTGGAGTTTATGAAGGAACACATAGGATTGGGATAAGAGGGTTGGAGTGAGGAGGGTCTAGCTTGGATCAGAACATTAACAGAGGCACAAGTTGGTAATAAGCTTGGTGAGTTTGGGTACATTATTATGGAAATTAAGCTGTTTGTTCATATCTTTGACTAGCCAGCACCAAGGACAGCACCTGGATTATTGTAACATTATCAGAAAAGCTTGTTGAGTGAAGCTATTCACACAACCTCATTAATCTTTTGGGAAGTTCATTTTTAGATTTTTACTGTGTTTTTGCTCTATGACTGGCAGCTCCCTCACTTGATATATAAGTGGGATAGCCCATGATGTGCACTTACTTGTGGGTATGGTAACCTTTCTACTGTAACCCACTTCTACTAGCAGCATCTGAGCAGTTATCTCCCTGGGAAACAGCCATCTTAATTACCACTTCTCCTGGAAGCTAGCTATTTGCCTAGTAGGCCTTCCTGAACTGATTGCCTGCTATTGAGGGAGGTCTCCCGTAGCCTGTGGCATTTGGCTGAGTTGCTTTCTCTGCATTATTAGACCAGGTGTCTGATTTGGAAAGACCTTTGGCTCCTCTCAGCCTTACAGGCAGTGTGCAGAGGGTAGCTGTGCCTTCTTCGTTTTGCCTTTGCTGAATGATCCTTTGGTCTTTTCTAAGAAGACTGAAAATTTTAGCCTTGATTAGGGAGAGAGATTTATTCATACTATATGTTCATATAGGAGGACAATCAGGAAAGGAAAACCTTTTCAGATTCTTCTGCATACTGGTGGGTTCTTTGGGCCTCACTAGCTCATTTGTTGGTTTCATATTAAGAAACCCAGTGGGCTAGGGCACTATACCCATATCTTTCTCCATTAAGGGGCCTCTCTGCTCTGGACACATGCACATTAGCTAGACTGGGCTCATTTATGGGTAAGCCTGATCTCTCAAAAGAAGTGAATAAGACTCCCTTTTCTCATACTCTTCAGCTCATTAAACCCCTACCTGGTTCTCTTGGTATAAATTATATAAAGCCCTAGTTATGGCTCATGTCTGGGTTGCACCAAATTCCAGGGTCAGCTGGTATAGAAAATAATTCCTCAAGTTATGCTATGAATCTTGTATGAGACAGGTACTTATTTCCTACACACAGAATACATGCTAAACACAGAAAACTCAAACAAACTTAGAAAGCAAGTGGCAGTGCTAGCTACTGTTATACTTTGTCAGAAGGTTACTACTTAAAATGATCAAAAATGAAATGGCTTACAGAACTGCTGCCTTGGAATTTTGTATTTCATCTTAGTTCTTCATGATCTCCCTCAGAGTCCTGCCTTCTGGCAAAGTGGGTCAGGGTTAAGATCATTCTCTTGGTGGTCATCTTCTCCAAGACTGCTAGAGTAGATGCTAAGCATTCTTGCCTTGGCTAGCAGTCAGCTCTGTCCAAAAGGATGAAGAACTCCTGAAGCCCGTGAATGGGTATAGGCATCTGTAAGCATGGACATGATCCTCTTGCTCCCCCAAGGGTAAGAAAGAACAGTTACAAAAGAGGTAGCCCAATATCTAGACATAGGCTTGGCTAGGCAAGAAATATGATATATTTATCATGTGCTTATGGCCACATGGTGATCATGGTAGGAGACAGAACAATCCACCCCTCCTCCACTCCTCAGTAGGAACCAAGGAAGGGGTTAGAAACAGTCCAGGTAGGATTCATTGTCTGAAAGGAAGCATCATGAAGGTGGTAGCACTGAACCTCCCCTGAGTCATCAGCTCTTCCAACTCATGTCCAGAAGGGGGCAAAACTTGATATCTCTAAGAGCCAGGCTGTTAGTGCTGAGTCAGACATGGCTGGAATCATCTAGGAAGAAAGGTTTTATGAATGTCCACAGGTGGCCCTATTGGATTTAAATATCTTTGCCAGCATTTTTTTTTCAGTCTGCTTCAGATGTACTGACTAGAAGAGATGGGACAAACCAGATTGAGAAAGAAAAGCAGCCCTTTCTTTTAAAATGTGAAGTCTAAAATTTTTGAGGGGAAAGGGATTAAAAGTAGAACTGTAGGGGCAGCTAGGTGGTGCAGTGGATAGAGCACCAGCCCTGGAGTCAGGAGTACCCGAGTTCAAATCCGGCCTTAGACACTTAACACTTATTAGCTGTGTGACCCTGGGCAAGTCACTTAGTCCCAATTGCCTCACTATATTTTTCTTAAAACAATGCTATGGATACAGTTGCTTTTGGTGGGGGGATGAAGTACATTAGTTCCATTTCCCTAAGCAGTTCAGGTTCAATAGTTAGAGACTGGTTTCTTTGTCCTTTAACCTTTTTCTACAAATCAGTCTTTTTTAGGACATTCCCTTAGAAGTTATTGTCAACTCTGGGAGTTGGTAAGAAAAAGAAAATGAAAATTTGACTGAGGAGAGTACGGATCCACATTCCATCTAGTGATTCTGGATAAGTCTGTTTAAGAGCTGAGTACAACTCTCAATAGATATTCCATTGTATCTGGAGTTGCCATGCTGTCCGGCTTTTTAAAAAAAAAAAAAACAAAACTATGTCCTCCAGACTTTTAACTTCACAAGGATGTGGCATTTTTTATTTTAATAAAGCCATCGAAAGAGCACCCTTTTGGAGTGACTTTTCAAAAGCATCTTTTGTCAGCTGAGTGCTTTTATTAGCTAGCATAACCTTGCTAGACTCCACGTTAATAGAGACAGAAAGGAAATGTCCTTGAGTGCTGTGGGGGAAAGCATAGTGTGTGAAGGCTCTCGGGGGAAAAGCGATTGTTCCATTTTTCCATTGCAGCATTAGGCACTTCATGCAACATCTGAGTAGAAAATAGTAAAGGTTTTCTGTGACCATACAGATGGAAAAGGTTTTTTTTTTTTTTTAAACAATATTACTAGTTGGGGACAGCTTTCTAAACTACATCCAAATGTTTTATTATTGGGCTTGTTATGCCAGGAGAGGGTTTTCTTTTTTCCACTTAGTGTGGAAAGCATCTTTTCACCTGCAAAATGAAGGCACTTTACTAGATACACTCATTCAGCAAATATTTGTTAAAAGGGGCAGCTAGATGGCGCAGTGGATAGAGCCACCGGCCCTGGAGTCAGGAGGACCTGAGTTCAAATCCGGCCTCAGACACCTAACACATACTAGCTGTGTGACCCTGGGCAAGTCACTTAACCCCAATTGCCTCACTAAAAAAAAAAAAAAATTGTTAAAAGCCTACTATATATTAGACTCTGAGGACAGAAGGGAAAAAAAGAGTCCCTGCCCTTCAGAGGTTTACTTTCCATTGACCAGATGCTCTTTGTGCTAGGGCATAGTTCTAGCTCTATGATCCTATAATTTAATTTAGTTTATTATTAGTAAGTTTTTCAATAAATGTATATAGGTATGCATATCAACTTTAGGCCTTAATGTCAAGGGAGAATTACCAAATGGTTAGAGTTGTTCAAAAAAAAGAAAGGGCTACTTCATGAGGAAGTTGGATCCCCTTCCACAGAAGTCTTCAAACAAAGGTTGAATGATCCCTTGTTGATCATTAGGGAATGACCTTTTGTGTAATTTTGGGTTTGGATTAGACTAGGTGGCTCTTAAAGTCCTTTCCAACTCTCAGTGAAGTGATTCTCTTAGGAAATGATGACACGGATAAACAATAATTCTAGATCTGTGAACAACAATGATTTTAACAGATGATAAAGCATAGGTCTGTAAAGATTTAATTGTCGGGGGTAGCTAGGTGGATTCAGGAGAACCTGAGTTCAAATCCGGCCTCAGACACTTGACACTTACTAGCTGTGTGACCCTGGGGAAGTCACTTAACCCCCTATGCCCCGCAAAAAAAAAAAAAAAAAAAGAATTGTGATTTGAGGTTTCTATGACCCCATCTTTGGCCAAAGTTAGAAGCCCCAGCATTTGCCCTGGCCAGCCTCAGGCATGCCTTGGCACCAGCACAGTGCTCCACCCACCTCATGCTGATGCCTATGTGGGCCTGGCCAAATTATAATGATTAGAAGCCCAGTGAGGGCAGTCAGGTGACCTTTGGCATCTGAAAACTTGGGGGGGGGGCTGGTGTTTGTACAGCTGCCTGTTGATTCTGTCAATTAAGGCTGCCAGCCAATTAGCTTGGGGCTGTGTGATTGTGACAGCCCTGTTTCCTGTGAGAGAGGGGGTTTTCTGGGAAGGAGAAGGGGAGAGATTCTTCATTCTGGCATGTGAGAGGGAGAGGGATTGGGCGCAGCCATTTTGCTCTTTGGGAACAGCTGAGTCCAGTTGGCATGATTTCAGGTCATATTATTTTCCTTCCCCTATCCCCTTTTTCCCTTGTCCCTGGTTCTACTAATCTTACTTGTGTTTTAAATTTGTTCCTGTTAATAAACCCTGTTTCATTTTTTGAAAAAGGCTGTTAATCTCCTTCCTTACCCCAATATTATGGTGAGCTACCTAATTAACACTCCCCAATTTAAATTTGTCCCCTACAGCTCCCATCTATTAGCAATGGATTGGACTTACCTCTTGGTAACGGACTAAACATACAGAGTGAGATGTACTTTCTCAGATATGGCTAATTGCTTGGCTGTTTCTTACCTTAGATATTTGCTACAAAGGAGAGCTTCTTTTTAGAGTGGAGACATGGGAGTGGTAGATCAGTGGATAGTAACAAAAACAAAAAAGACTATCAATGAAACAAAAAATCTTCAAGGAATTTTTTTAGGTGCAGAAAGGAACACAACCAAAGTAGTTCATATGTACACATAATACTTCTTTAAAAATAAACTAAACTTTAATTAACTAATCAATCAGCAAATGTTTATTAATTACTACAGTAGTGTTGCAGGGAGAACAGAAGGTCACAGTTTCTCATGTGAGTGTTTTTATTATTTTTCTTTCTACATTGAAATGTTTGCTGATGGTTTTTAAGTTTACAACAAAAAGTAACTTTACAAATTTGATTCAGGGGCAGCTAGGTGGCGCAGTGAATAGAGCACCAGCCCTGGAGTCAGGAGGACCTGAGTTCAAATCCGGCCTCAGACACTTAACACTTACTAGCTGTGTGACCCTGGGCAAGTCACTTAACCCCAATTACCTCACTAAAAATAAATAAGTAAATAAGTAAGTAAGTAAGTAAGTAAATAAATAAATTGATTTAATGAAGGATACATGGATTAAAAATGTTTTTTTTTTTTTCTCCTGGGCTTTTTCCCTGAGAATTTAAATGAAAGTCTTGTTTCCGGCATCATTCTCTAAGGCATCTAGGGATGGAGTGCAATATGTGCCTCTAATAGACTTTGTTTCATTACCAATATACTATGACTGGTGTGTTCTTATTCCTTTGCCTTGAATTTTTGGTTAGCATTCACATATTAATCATGTAATAGATGATGTGAAGTGATTATTCTCACACCTCAATTCAATGTTGGCACCTGTAAGTACATGGAAATTAATGTAGGTACTACTCTATTTTCATTGTCCATTTATTAAGCACCTAGTATGTGTCACAAATTGTGTTTGGCCACAGGGACACAAATGTGAAGAGTGCAACAATCCCTAGCATAGTGTCTGGTACATAGTAAGCACTTAATATACTCTCTTTGTTTTTCTTTCTCATCTACTCTTAAGGTACTTATAAAAGACAATTATTATCTAGCCATCATAATTTTCCAGGTAGTTGGAAAATTGAATAAATAGCATTTGTTTTTTAATAGGATTAAAATTTGTTAAATGAACATGAGACGTCAACTAGTCCATTCCCCTGTCTTTGAGAAGGGCTATATTAAAAATCACATTTACAGAAGAAGAATCAATTCTTGATTATCAGAATTTCTCTCCTGATTTTAAGCCCTCATTATAAACATACAATGTAAACCTATTTTCTTTGGAGTTCTTAAAGAAATTGGAGAGCATTGGCACAATAGTCCTTCCCATTTTCAAAGATCTTTTAGAGATTACCCCTCAGCCTTGAAGTAATGTGGCAGAATGGGAAGAGTTTGTTGTTATTGTTTAGTAGTTTTTCAATTGTATCAGATGCTTCATGACCCAATTTGGGGGTTTCTCAGCTAGAAATATTGGTATGGTTTGCAATTTCCTTCTCCAGCTCATTTTCCACATGAGGAAACTGAGGTAAACAGGGTGAAGTGACTTGCTCAGGATCAGATAGCTAGGAAGTGTCTGAGGCCAGATTTGGACTCATGAAAATGAGTCTTCCTGACACCAGGCCCAGAGCTCTATCCACTGTGCCACCTAGCTGTCCAATGGGATGAGTAGCTGTCTGGACATTAGGAAAATGAGTATCGGGTTTGAGCCAAAGTTCTGCCAGTTAGTAGCTTATATAACCTTGGGCAGATCATTTTAATTCTCTGGGCCTCAGTTTCTTTATCTAAAAAAAAAAAGCCAGGATTAGGTAATTGCTAAGCTTCTGCCTATTTCTAGGGTTTTGTGATTTTCTTCCTAGTTCTTAAACTTTTCAATTGATTTTTCTCTCTTTGATGATCTTTGCATCTCTGCTGAGAAACAGCATGCTATTGTGGATTTAACAATGGATGAAGGGGCCATATGATTTCATTCTGTTACCAGCTTTCTGCTCTTGAACAAGTTACTGAACCTTAGTGAAGTTCAGTTTTCTCATATGTAAAATGGGACTGATAGTCCCTTTCACAACCATCTCAGTGTTGTTGTGATGATCAAATGAAATGCTGTATTTGAAAACACTAAATTGTCATACACATATCAACTATTATTCTTATCTAATCTAGAAATAGTATGGCACAATGGATAGAATGCTGGACCTCAACTCAGGAAGGGGATGGGGTGCTATAGTGTTGCCTCTGACACTTAATGGCTCTGTGATTATGGGCTTGACCATTTAATCTCTTAAACCTATTTTCCTGATCTGTTAAGTGGGGTTAATCTTCCTTGTAGTACCTAACTCACAGACTTGCTGTGAGCCTTCAATGAGAATATATGTACACACACACACACACACACACACACACACACACACACACACAAGCTTTGCACACCATAAAACACCATATAAATATCATTTGCTATTATGATTACCTCAGAATAGCAAACCAAAAGGCATAAAGCCTCTTCTGGCACCTGACTAGATTAGAGACTGAATATGGTATCTGCTCTTTCCCCTTGTCCCTCTGAATTTGCAGATACTTGTGCTTGTTGGCTATTTCATTGCCATTTCATTTGGGGGTCCATGGCTTAGTGGGAATTTGATGTAGCTAGAGCTGTTTCATTCAATCATATGGAAAATGCTCTTTGGGGATTTGGAGGGTACCAGTAGCTGCCCTATCTTTCTTAACTTGTTGTTTGTTTGTTCATAAAATAAATGGGATTGGCTGCTCTATTTCATACTCCATAGGATTCCCAAGCCTGTGTCAGATTTGGGATGGAAGAGATGTTCCCAATTGCCTTTTGGGGCATTTGTTAGTGACAAACAATTGTTCAGATTGCTACCAGAGCATCCCAGAGTTGACTTTTCCTGTATTTTTACTTTTAAATAAATTAATGCTGTCAGAGACATACATTTTTGTATTTTTTTCAACAAAGAACCTGTTCTCTATTGTCACAATCCTTTGTCACTAATTTCCTGTGCACGATGGTTCTTGCTATTACTTTCTTCTTTGCCTCTGAACATACCAGCCCAACCTGCTGAGAAAGTTTAAGACAGATGAAAAAACAGAGTTTAAGATACAAAACAAAGGTCATAGGGTGTTGAGACATGACAGAGAAGGAAGCAATTAGATGCTCCATAATAGACTCTACTTTTCACCCACTGAAGATTCCCAGACAGGCGGCAGGTCATCTTAGCAAAAAGAGAAAGCAATTAATATAAGGATGCCATTCTCCCTGTCACGGGTAAGGGCTCATCAGCCTTTTCTTCTTCTGAGATGTTGCCTTTCTCAGGATTAAATGTCTCATCTTCACTGATATACTTATTAGAAAAGTGAGAGGTTAGTTTTGATGAAATTGATCATTCCATGATGTATCTTGTGAGATCTAGGGCTAATTAGTGCTAAGTTAAATGTGTTAAATAATTAGGAGGCACAGACTGGACCCATAACATGATCAGTCTGGGGTATGGAATTAGATGTTATCACCTCTAAGATGTAAACTACTTGAAGGCAGGGAGTCTCATTGCTTTGTCTTTATAACCCTAGTACCTGTCACAATATATGTTACTAGATATATTTATAAATATATTGTAGGGACCAATTTTTAATTGGGGAGTGTTAGCTAGGTGCCTCACCTCAATATTGGGGCAAGGAAGGAAACCGACAACCTCCCTCAAAACAGAACAGGATTTATTTAACAAGAACGAACTTAAAAAAACACAAACAGGATCAGTAGGATTAAGGGAAAGGAAATAAAATGGGGAAAGGGAAATAATACAACCTGAATGTCACTACCACCCAGAAATGAGCTGAGAACACACAACAGTGTCTTGTCGCCTTCCAGCTTCAAACTAGAATGGCAAAAAAAAAAAAAACCCCTTCCTCCCAGCAGACTCCAGGATGACCACACACAACGCCAAGCCAATTGGCTGGCAGCTCTGACTGACAGTCACATGACTGCCATCACTGGGCTTCCAGTCATTATAATTTTGCCAGGCCCATGTGGGCGTCAGCAAGTGATGATGTGAGGTGCCAGCAGCATGGTGACAGCTACAACCAGTGGGTGGAGCACCCAGCCGGTTTGCAGAGGTGCTGGCTTGAGCCCCAGGCCAGTGCACGCACCTGGGTTTTTAAAATTCTAGCCAAAAGATGAGGTCATAAAACCCTCAAATAACAATTAATTCTATACAACATACACCCATATATATATATATATATATATATATATATATATATATATATATATATATATATATATACACGGTCTCAGAGCCTCAGCGACTATATATGTTGTGTTTGTATACATATATAAACACACACATATGTGCATGTATTTATAAATATATCTAGCATTGTATATATGAAATGTATATGTATATGTAATGATTGGAATGACGCCACCTACTGGAGACTTGCTGTGGAGACCTCCACCATGAGGAAAATGCCTCAGAGGCATTGTGGCTTTTCCTTGGCGTCAGGAAATGACGCTTGCTCATGGGTGCTGTCTATCAAGTCTACCAGCCAATCAACTGGAGGAGCCTCCTATGGTCTGGGAGGAGACAGGAAGGAGGAAAAGGGAGCCTGCGCAGAGAGCGCTGGCCTTTTTTGGCTTCCGGACTTGATGGTGGTGGCGGCAGAGGACTTCACAGGAGATTTGAGGAAAGATAGGAATGCCAGGCTGTTAGAATTCTGTTCTCAATCTTTTTCTTTCTATTTTCCAATAAACCCTTAAAAACCTAAACTCGTTTTATCAGTGATTTTTAGTCAGTTTCCCCCAAACTGGGGGAACACATTAGAATCCACATTTAGAATCTTAAATTACACATATATGTACTAAATATAAATGTATTTAGTCTCAATATGTAATTCTATTTGTGTATTGACTTCCCAGTAAAGAAACAACTATCTAGTATACAGATCATAGTAGCAAAGATCTAGAAAATGAAGAGATTTCAGTGACCATCTAGTTTCCCATATTTCATTGAGGCCCAGAGAAAGGAAATTACTTGCCTAGGTCCACATTGTTAGTTAGTGTTTGTGTGTGTGTGTGTGTGTGGGGGAGGGGATATGTGAACCGAGGTCCTTACATTCTAGGTCTTTGCACTGTGCCTCTTTGCTTCTCTAGTAATACTAACATACACATAATGTACAATTATTTGCCTTCAGGAATCACTGTTCTGCTGTTGAGGCCTGCCCCTGGAAATTACTTAGTCTTCATTTCTTTGCTTAGACATTTATCTATTATTTTTCCCTAATTAAAAGTAAACCCCTTAGGGCAGCTAGGTGGTACAGTGGATAGAGCACCGGCCCTGGAGTCAGGAGGACCCGAGTTCAAATCTGGCCTCAGACACTTAACACTTACTAGCTGTGTGACCCTGGGCAAGTCACTTAACCCCAATTGCCTCACCAAAAAAAAAAAGAAAAAGTAAACCCCTTACAGTAAAGGAGCAGACTATTTCTCTTGTCTAGAGTTGTGCTAGGAATCTAGTTAGCACTTAATAACTGCTTATTCATGTTGAACTCATGGTTGTAGACTTACAGAGTTGCTCAAGGGCATTTGGAGATTAAATGACTTTACCTAGAGCCACATAACCAGTATGTCCCTGAGGTGAGATTTCAACTCAGTCATCCTGAATTAGGGATGGCTTTTTCTACTGTGCTACCACTGCCTCTCACATTGGTATGGGTGTAGTAGGTACTTAATGGAGACATTACCTTGCCAACAAAGGTCCATACAGTCAAAGCTATGGTTTTCCCAGTAGCAATGGAAGGTTGTGAGAATTGGATTATAAGGAAAGCTGAGTTCTACAGAGCGGAATTTTAGTGCTGGAGGAGACTTTTGAAAGCCCATTGAACTTTGGCAGGTCAAATCAATCAATACTTAAAGAAACTAATTCAGGCTATTCTCTGGAAGGTCAAATGCTGAAGCTGAAATACTTTGGACACATAACGAGAAGACAGGACTCAGTGGAAAAGGCCCTGATGTTGGGAAAGATGGAAGGCAAAAGGAAAAGAGGTTAGCAGAGGATGAGATCAATGGTAGTCATGGAAATAATGAATATGAGATTGGACAGACTTCAAAAGATAGTAGAAGATAGAAGGGCCTGGTATGCTATGATCTGTTGGGTCACAAAGAGTTGGGAGCAACTGAATGACAAGAACGAGACTTTTTTTAGAAACAGACTTATGCCTAGAAGGGACACGAGAGCTTATTTAATCCTCTTCTCCCCCCATTTTTCAAGTGAGGAAACCAGGGCACCAAGAAGTTAAGTGAACCAAGGTTATATAAATATTAATCAGCAGAGCCTAGATTTGAACTCAGATCCCAAATCTGAGGCTCTTTTCATTGTCTCCTCTCTCTGAGTTGAGTTTTACTAGTGGCCAGTTAGCTATAGAAAGTGTCACTGTCAAGTCCTTCCAGAAATGCTGGAGCAAAAATCAACAGACTTTAAGGTTATGCCTTCATGCATTATAGACTGTTTAAACTGAACTATATGACTCTAGTACATGGATTATGAACAATAGAGTAATCTTCTAGTTCAGGAAGAACTGGATTTAAGTTTTGCCTCTGAGACATATGGCTAGGAGACTTTGTGGAAAAGCCCTTGGTCAAGAGTCAGAGTCTTGGTGTCTTGGCTTGACTATTTGAAAAGAAAATAAGTTTTAATGGATAGCTTCTATTTCTTACATCATCATAACTATCTCAAATATCATTCCTCTATCTCCTCCCAGAAAGACAATCCATAGAACAAAAAGTATTTTTAAAGAGGAAAAACTCAGTACAACTGATCGAAAAAACATGTGCAATGTGTAGTACCTGTGGGCCTCCCACCTCCACAAAGGGGTAGGTTAGGTGTGTCCTCTCATTATCTCTTTCTCTCTCTCTCTCTTTTTGAGGGGCAATGAGGCTTAAGTGACTTGCCCAGGGTCACACCGCTAGTGTCAAGTGTCTGAGGCCCGATTTGAATTCAGGTCCTCCTGAATCCAGGGCCAGTGCTTTATCCACTGTGCCACCTAGCTGCCCCTCAATATCTCTTCATTTGCATCCTGTTTGATCTTTATAATTTTGTTACATTCACTTTTGTGTTTTTTGGTGTGTGTTTATTCTTTCCATTTACATTGCTGTAGTTATGTACACTGTTTTCCTGAATCTGCTTGCTTCACTCTATATCAGTTCATAGAGATCTCCCATGCTTCACTGTATTCATTACAACACATCATTTCTTACAGCACGGTAATATTCTATTACATTCATAAAACACACTTTCTTTAGCTATTCCCTGGTCAGTGAGTATCTACTTTGTTTCCAATTCTTTGCTATCACCAAAAAAATCTTCTATAAATATTTTGGCATATGCTGGGGCTTTCTTCTTATCAATGTCTTTCTTGGAGGCATGAATCCAGCAATGAAGTCTCTGATCCAAAGGATATGGGCATTTTAGTCCCCTTATTTGCATAATTCCAAAATGGTCATACCGATTCATAGCTCCACCAACTATCTTTCCAACATTGAATATTGCCATTTTGGTTGTATTTGCCAAATTATGGGGTATGAAGTGAAACCTCATAGTAGTTTTTATGTGGATTTCTCTTATTAGCAATTTGGAACATTATTTCATGTGGTTGTGAATAGTCTGCAATTCTGCTTTTGAGAAATGTTTGATCATATCCTTTGACCATTTATTTATTTATTGGGGAATGGTTATTTGCTATGTATATATACATGTATATGTACACACACACATTAACACACAACACATACACACACACACACACATATATTTTGGATACCAAACCCTTATAGGAGAAATTTGATACAAATATTTTTTTCCCATTCCATCACTTGTCTTTTTATACTAGATGGTGAAAACATTTTGCAATGCCTTTTACAATTTCCCCCCCATTTCTCTTCTGATTTTTGTCCTGTCCTTTCATCTTTACATTCCCTTAGAATGACTTTGTTTTGTTGGATATCTTTCCAAGCTCTCCATAAACTGGTTTTACTCCTTCCTGATGCTCTCTGTGAGATTATAATGTTCATAATCAGTCATCATTCTTCTTAGAAAAATTTTGCAAGAGAATTCACAGACTAAACCAGTAATGTCTTTGGTAATTCTTTCTATTTGATAAGTAAGT
Source organism: Dromiciops gliroides (assembly GCF_019393635.1). Taxonomy (NCBI): domain Eukaryota; kingdom Metazoa; phylum Chordata; class Mammalia; order Microbiotheria; family Microbiotheriidae; genus Dromiciops; species Dromiciops gliroides. Next base: position 716,996,464 of record NC_057861.1, read on the forward strand.
TAGACACATGGTTCTGGATTTCTGGGCTCTTTGTTCTCCTTGTGGTAAGCAATTTACAATGGTTAAATTTTTGAGTAAAATCGTTATAGTTGCTGTTGATGTCATGGCTATTAGCCTTTTTTCCCTCATCAATTACTTGTTTAATTAGTTTAGGGTTAATTTATTTCACTTGTATTGTCTTGTTTTCTGTGGGGTTGGTGAGCTTCCTTGGTATGAACTTCTCTCTGGGGATCAGTTTAATTCAACAAACATTTATTGGAACCTACTATGTTCCAGGCCAAGAGGCAGCCTGTTATAGTGGATAAGACTTAGCCTCCAAACCAGGAAGGTCTGGTTTTCAGTGTTACCTCTGAAATATACGTGTGGTTGGACCGTGTTATTGAACCTCTAAGTGCTTTAGGGAGCTCTCAACTATAAGGAGCAACCTGATTTGGAAGAGGGAATTTCCTCATCAGAGAATTCTCTATACCAGTCAAATAACAGGACTAGTATTCATCTTTGTGGGCAGCCAGGTACCCCAGGGGATAGAATGCCGGGCTTGGAATTCAGGAAAACTTATCTTCATGTGTTCAAATTTGGCCTCAGTGATTCACTAGCTGTGTCACCCTACACAAAGTACTTCACCCTGTTTGCCTCATTTTTCTCATCTGTAAAATGAAGTGGAGAAAGAAATGGTAAACCTCTCCAGTATCTTTGCCAAGAAAACCCCAAATGGGGTCATGAAGAGTCAGGCATGACTGAAAAGACTGAACAGCAGCAGAAGCAGCAGCATTCATCCTTATGGGCCAAGCTTTGTGCTAGATTCTGGAATATAAAGACAAAATTGAAACACTTTCTGCCTTTGAGAAGCTTATATTGTGTTGGGAGTGGAGGGAACAGAACATGTTCATAAAAAAATAAGTGCAAAACATATAGAAAGCAGCTTGTAGGAAGAGGACATATGTTTAATATGAAGGGCAGTTTGATAATCATAGAATGAAAGTTCCAAAGAGCATACTGGATGGACAGTATAGAGTGGGAGGAGGAAACAAGGGAAGAGTCTGACAGGGTTGGATATGAAGGAATAGAAGCTAGTGTGGCCAAAGAAGAATTGTTCAGCCTAGGAGCCTATGACAAAATTCTGAATGGGATCATAGCTAGCCCAGTGAATAGGCTGGGTTAGAGACAGGAAGACTTGAGTTCAAACCTAGCCTCAGGCACTTTCAACCTATGTGACCTTGGGCAAGTCATTTAACCTCTTTGCCTCAGTTTCCTCAACCATAAAATGGAGATAATAGCACCTACTTTCCAGGGTTGTTGTGAGAATCAAATGAGATCATATTTGTAAAGCACATAGCTTAGTCCATGGCACATAGCAGGCTCTTAATAAATCCTCCCTCCCTTCCCTTCTTTCCTCCCTGTCTTCTCTTCTCCCTTCTGTTTTCTTCCTTCCTTCCTTCCTTCTGTATGAGATGATTATGGATTTGAGTCAGATTAAACTCTGAGAATGGGGTCTAGAAGATACCCAGCCCCGCCCCAGTATAGTTAGTTTAAAAGTTTATTGCTTGTCAAATTCTCACTGTCTCCTTTAAGTTTTATTGCCAATTAACAGTATTTTTACTTCTGCTCCCCACTTGTCAGCTACATATTAGTTTTGTCTGCAATCCATCATGTGTCTGAACCCCAGTCCCTGTTGAGTGGGTCAGGGAGTTTGCCCAGCAATTCAATACTCGGGACTCAAGAAGAAAGGACAGGGCTCAGCACAGGATGCAGCAATTAAGTTGAGACCAGATGTTAAGTGACATGTCTCTTTTTCTCAGAGCAGAATCCCCTTGACCCTAGGGTCCCAACAATGTGTTATTCTTTTATTCTTTATTCTATTTCTTTGTCTTCCCAACATAGCCGAAGATAAATTTTAACCCTGTCATCCTTCTAGAACAAATGTACCTCAGAACAATGCTGAAACACCTGAGTGACTCTTCCTGTTATTCAGGTTGAATATCTTTCGAGACAGGGGCCGGGAGAGGGGAGTCAATGGGAACTGTGAGATCTGAAATATCTGACTGTCACTCCCCCGTTTCCTCTTCCTTTGGTTTGACCTTGTTCCCCCTCCCCTTTTCCCCCTTGTTTCTGGAACATGTATGCATGTCTCCATACATTGATCACGAGCTAAACATGCACCTTGGGTGAGACAGGATTGGATGTTAGATTGTGAGCTTGCCCTAGTGTGCGTGGGGACTTCCCCTATAAAAGGTCAAGGCATGTATTAGCTAGCGCGGCTCAGGTATTGAGTTTGCCCATTCCCATGGGAATGTAATAAATCTGTCTCTGCTTGACTTGGTGGTCTCCTCAAGTTATTTGGGTAAACTGAGGCAGTTTGCCCCATACACTTCCTTCCTTCCTCTCCTCTCCTCTTCCTTCCCTACCTCCTTGCCCGTTTCCCTGCTTCCTGTTTTGCTTCTTTCTTATACTATACTGAAGAAGCAATTTGCTTGTTAATTTGCTTATCAGCTCATGAGGTAGGTATGGGAAGGCTGAAGGGAGGGTGAAGTGTGTGTGATGTAACAAAGTAGATGATGTGTATCTTATCTTGCCAGGTGATCAAAACAAGAGTTGGTGGATTACTGGGTCCTTCCTGGTTTGAAGTACTTTGCCTCCAGGCACCAGCCAGAATAGCTCTGCACTGCGGATGATCTCCCCTGAGGATTGTTTGTGTTTGGGGGGAGAGGGGCAGGAAGAAGGTAGATGGTTCTTTTTTGTTTTGTATTGTTTTGTTTTCAGGGCAAGGAGGGTTAAGTGACATGCCCAGGGTCACACAGCTAGTAAGTGTCAAGGGTCTCAGGCTGGATTTGAACTCAGGTCCTCCTGAATCCAGGGCGGATGCTTTATCCACTGTGCTACCTAGATGCCCCCTAGGTAGGTGGTTCTTAAGAGAATCTTTGGTCCTGTACTGATGTTTGATTTGAAGGGGGAAGGGCAGCAGGATGGACAAACAATTCCTGGTCCTGACTGGTTGGTTGCCAGTCATCAGGAGTTGCTGTAGATTTAGGTCCTGGCTAGTTAGGGAAGGGTGAGGCACATTTGATGAGGCATAATGACCATCTATCAGAAATTATCTGTGTGGAGGCAAGGTGGTGATGTCTGGAGGATGAAGGATGACTGGTCTGGGCCCTTCCTCAAAATGGAAGTTCTGAGGTCTTCATCACCCCTCACCTGGTCTATTGCAATAGCCTGTTGGTTGGTCTCCTTGCTTCAAGTCTCTCCCTCATTCAGTCTCTCCAGTCATCTGTTTAATTAATCTTCCTAAAGCAAAGATTTGACCATGTCATCCCTTATTCAGTACATTCCAGTGACTTTCTATCACCTTCAAGATCAAATATGTAATCCTCTCTTTGGCATTCAAAGTCCTCACAACTTGGCCTCCTTCTAACTCCCACTTTACTCCATCCCCCTTCCCAAATATTCTTTATTCCAGTGACACTGGTCTCCTCCCAAGACACTCTATCTCCCAACTCTGGGCATTTTCACTTCCCTCTGCCTCCTCTCTGCCTACTTAATTCCTTGGCTTCCTGTAAATTAAAATACTATTTTCTACAAGAAGCCTTTTCTGATGCCTCCCCTCCCCGCTTTAGTGCCAGTCTCTTCCTTCTATTGGTTTTCTTTAATTTATCATTTTATAAACACACATATAAATATAGAATTTGTTTCTACATAATTGTCTTCAAGTTGTCTCTCCCATTAGATTAAGGTCTCTTGAGAGTAGGGACTGCCTTTTACCTTTGTATTCCAGTATTTAGCAGTGTAATTGGCACATAGTAGGTGCTTAATGAATATTTATTGACTGACTGACCAGTCAGAGATAGGGACCAAAGGCACTGAGGGAGAAGGCAGCTGAGATGTGGTAGAGAATCAAAGAGAACATTGAAGACCGTAACAGACATGTGTTGTGAGGTCAGTAGAGTATGAGCCTAATAATGGCTTTGGGTTGGAAGTATGGGAATTACACTTCCGTAGTTTTCTGAGCATGAGTCAGAGACCAGAGACCTTATGGGTATTGGACCTTTCCAATTCAAGAGATAGTGGCAGCTGGAAAAATGGATGAGTTGCTACGGTAGCATGTAGCATAGCAGAGGAGATTCTGTTCACGGACCATTTTCCTGATTCCTAATCTCTCATGTAGAGGAAGAGAGATTTTTTTTCTTTTAAATTTCCTAGGCAGTGTGAATCCAGACTCTAATCTTCTTAATAGATGAGAGAAATATCTTGAATAGCATCAACTTTGGGGGTTGTTGTGAGAAAAGTCCCAAGTTTAAGACTTTGGAGACCAAACCTCAGAGAGGTCAGTAAATTTACCGAGTGATGTACCTTTCAAAGAAAGGAGATTGTCTATGTAGCCCCTGCAGTCAGAAGAACAGTAAGGGTCAAAATTAGATCTCGGGAAGCAAGAAATTAAGATTTTGATACCTGCCCAATATCACAGTGATATATGAAATGTAATACGACTGCCCAATATTGGAGACGGCGCAGGTCCAATGGGAAGGCAATTTGTCCAGTAGTCCCAAAATATGTTTGCTTCCTTGGGAAGAGAGACAAGTCCAAAATACTCAGGGGATAATGAGTCTAGAAGCACTCCAGGATTCCATAGGAAAGCTAGGGATTCACTGATTTATCATAGCTTTATCCTGCAAGCAACCCCTAGTTCAGTTCCAAGGGAGAACTACTTTGAATGTTTCATGTAATTTAGGTATCTCTTTATAGACTCCTACGAGTCCTTTGCATTTTTGGTATTTTCCATGGGGTGAATAAAGGCTATTTCATATTTGTGAAAATTTAGACATCAGTTATACCTAAGCTATATTTGGAAATTTTCTCAGAAAAAAATTCTGAGTGCAGGCAATGAGCGAAAAAAAAAAAAAAGAATCATATCTTTTGGGGTCAACCCCTAAGGTTAGACTTGGTTTGTACAAATAGAGAACTTTGGGGTGCCCTGGACCGCAGGTTACATTTTAATCACCTAAGATATTCTTTATATTGATGGGCTACTTGGCTTGGAAAATCCTAATTTCAAATGAAAGTTTGAAATGTTTGAAAATGTACAAGACAGTAGGATGCCCTAATTTCCATTTTGAAGAACTCCTCCTTTTTTTTTTTTTTCTGACTCCCTCCCCCCACCCCCATTCATTTCTTCCCATGATATTTACTTGTGGATGCATGGATCTAGGGTCAGGTTAGGTGAGTAGATGGGGATTTAGTAGTAGATATCTGAGCTGATCATTGCTGCCACACCCCTTTTTCTTCCATTTTCCCCTTTCCTGGTTTTCTGGGATTCCTCTCCAGGAGGGAAGCATGGAGGAGGAGGACTTCTGTAGAGGAACTTAAATGTCAACCACCCTCGCCTTTCCCCAGGGATCTTCAGAGAAATAAAAGTAACTCTGCCTTAGAAAAAGTCTCGGGAGCCCTGCTCTCAGCTTTTCTGTGACTATGATAAACAGAACATCATGTTCTCTTCTTGAAAGGGTTTCTACATCTGAGAAGAGCCTTTTCAGGGAAAGCTGGCTTTTCTCTTTTAAAAGGCAAACAACGATCTATTGGGTTTTTGATTTTTGTCTCGCAATGATCGAGGCCTGTAATCTTTGATCCCTGACAGTGGGGCAACAGAGTTCTTCTCTTAAAAGATGCAAACCATGTTTTATTAAGAGAGCACATGGGCTCCAGCTCAAGACAGCTAAACAAAGGCAAAATTGCCACTGGGAACTGGGATCCCTCTATTTTGTTTCAGGGGGTGTTTGTCTCTAGTGACGGGAGGAACCTAATTTGAATTTAACGTGCACTTCCTTGGCATCTTTTGCAGATTCTTTTTTGGAAGGACTATCTGCTTGCTTTTCTGAGAGGGCCCATTTCCTGGTCTGCTTCCTGCTGGGCCTGTGAAGCCCAAGGTCACTCTTGGCGGAAAACTCTCATGCTGTTGGAGAACACAGAAAGGTGAGGGCTGCTTAAGACAGATGAACAGTTTTTGAATAGTTCAAGGTAAGGGTTGGGAGCCCCTGCCTCTGCCAGTAGTAAAAGGTACCTTCTGCATGATGAGTCTCCTGATCTACTACCTAATGATGCCTTCCTCTCTTTAAAAATTATTAAAAGTTACTTTGCATTTATTTTGAATACATATACATATGCTTAACATACACACAAATACATCTATTATGTTATATATAAACAAGCTATATAAATTTAACATATTATATAAACATATATATCTACTATATGTCATAAACCCATACATAGCATAATAGGTATGTATTCTAGATCTGTATCTATAGTTTTTTATCTATACATACAGATCTCTCCCTTTCTCTTTGTGTATACATACATACATACACATATACATACATACACATACACACACATACCCATTTATCTCTAGCTATACAGCCATATAGTCCCTTTCAATGGAATGCAAGTTCCTTGAAGTAGGGGGTCTTTTTCATTTCGGTCTTTCAATCCCCAACACTTTAGAGGCTTTATTTAATGTTATTTTTGAGGGGAACATGGGAAAGCTCAGGCAGCTTCCTGGCTTCTCTCTGCCATCTTGTCCCCACCCCCTGAGCTATGTTTTTTCAAGTCTTCTTGAATGGAAGAGAAAGCCATAATGACTCTGGTGTCATTGATTGAGTTGAATTTGAAGGACATGTAGTAGCCAAATACATATACAATTATCTCTTCCACATTGTAACTTTCCCCATTGTGGTTTTGATATATCAACGGGTTGGCATAAGAAATTAAATGGGAAATTTTTGAGAGTTTTGTGGAAGCTGCAGACAACATGCAAAGGCCAGCAGACTACATAGAAAAAGTTGAGAAACTCAGAAAAGCATAAAATATACTTACAGTATTGTATAATATCAATATATTTTATCTTTTGAAACCATAATAGTTCAAACTTCTTCTCTGGTATGAAGTGAGGGCCAAAATTTTTTACACAACTTTTCCAGATTGTGGGGCCACCATTCTCTTAACTGCCATGATGTGGAATTTATAACTGTAAATTTGTATTTGGTAGGTAAATGAAGTGAAGGGTAAACTGTTCTTACTCTGAAGCAAATGCATATATAATTGAAAATACCTCCTGGGGAGCATGAGACTCTAGCATGATGTTGGCCTAGAAAGCAATGTTTGTACTCACAGTGTTTGTGGAAATATATTACTTCCCGTGTTTTCAACTTGCATTTGACTATTTCATGGATGAATTTTGAATATTGGCTTACATGTACAAACAACATGGAAGAACAGGGATCACATTCATTAATTAGGATCCTCTTTATAAGCTCCTGAAGGGCACACAGTTGCTTTTCCTTTTGGCTTTGTATTACCATCACCCACCACAATATTGGTACATAGTAGGTACATTAACAAATGCTTACTGATGGATTTCTTAAAGTTGTCAATATGTTTGTTTCTAAGTAAGATCTTTTTTTTTTTTTGGACATTAAGGTCATTAATGTTCAGAGGTAAGTGGAACTGTATTTTACTTCCTGAAGTGTGTTTGAATATCAGATGTTCTACACTTTTTGATAAGGACCTGGATTCAGTTAACATTTCCTTTAAGTACCCACTATAACCAAGGCAGAGGGTTTCCATTATGTTAACAAATACTTACTGCTTACATAAACTTCAAACAAATAATTCATTCATTAATCAAAAATAAGCTTGAAAACATAAGAATAATATGAAGAAAAAGTACTTTCTTGGGGGCAGCTAGATGGCGCGGTGGTTAAAGCACCGGCCCTGGATTCAGGAGGACCTGAGTTCAAATCTGGCCTCGGACACTTGACACTTACTAGCTGTGTGACCCTGGGCAAGTCACTTAACCCCCATTGCCTGCAAAAAAAAAAAAGAGAAGAAAAGAAAAGTATTTTCTTGAGCCCAGGGTTTACCAGATTTACTTAAGAGGAGAAAATTCTCTACTAAGGAGGAAATCAGACTTGCCAAGGGTTTTTTGGTTCTCAACAATCACTTCTAGTGAGTAAGATTTTGTAAGTACGAGATCAGAAAGATTTTGAAATAAACTTATAGAACTAATGATATTGGAGCCAGAAAATTAGCTGATCTGTATTTTTCTTCTTGACTTTGAAATTGTATTTCATTATTCACAAATACTTCTGAGGATTTTGAGGGATTTTATGAAAATAGCATTAGAAATGGTACTTGCCTATCCAGTTTGGGGGGGCTTTCATGAGCAAATGGCAATTTTTGTCTCATCATTAATGTCTTGTCATTATAATAATTGCAAATGAATTTTTAGATGTGGCGGAGCTATACCATGGTCTGACCTTCTGCACATTTCAGATCTTCAATAGCTTTATCTTTACCAGAATTTGAAAGCAAAATGAAAAGTAATCACTTTTGTAACATGCAGTTGCTTAGAGTTTTAAATTGCATAGATATTTTGAGAAATTTTCTTAAACCCTTTGTTATTCTTTTGACAAAATTAAATTAAATCTCTCTAGAGGCATAAGGGCTGAAATGTCCCTTCTATAGCCCATGTGTCTTCTGAAGAGGAAATGAGGATAACTGTGACCTCTTTAATAGATCCTGATGAGAAAAAGTGCTGAAATGGTCAAAGTCCAGGAGATTTTAGTTATTATCACCATGTAAACTCTATGATTCTTTGAGACACTGATATATACATATATGTACTATTATTTATATATGTATATATGCATATAAGTATATGTGTATATAAGTATATAACACCTGCAAGGGGCAGGAGCAGAACAGAAATGTGGCCATTTAGCCCTACTACAATTAAACTAGAGCATCCAAGGACTACTCCTTGAATCAGCCTAGGACTACCAATAGGGTCTAATTACCACTGACTGACAAAGAGTTCCTAGAGTTTCTAACAAGGGCCAATCAGATCTTTACTTTGGTATATTCCCATTTTCCCCCCCTGTACTCCCAGATTTAGACTTTCATTTGAGATCTTATATGTATATGTCTCTGTCCTCCTGTATCATTGATAATGCTGATCAAAAGACCATAGGATGCAGACCTTGAGGGCACCTTAGAAATAACTCATTCCATATCTCTCAATTTACAGATGAGGGAACTGATGTTGAGAGAGCACAAATGACTTGTACAAGTCCATGAGAGGGATAAATAGAAGGGATTTGAACCCATGTGTTTTGATTCCAAGTCTAGTGGTCCCTTTGCAAAGAGGTAAAAGATCAACTGAGTCACTCTTCAGAATCATTGGAAAAGAATGAAAGGGTTAACACATTTTAAAATAGTGCATACATTAAGGGAAATGCCAAATGACTTCTGACTTGAGGCTAGTAGTCAACACAACCAAGTAATCATTAGATAGAACATGTAAGTAAGACTTACAGGTTTTGAGAATTTTGCTGACACCTTTTATCGTTTATTTTGCTTTTTTCAAATAACAGCTAAAGGCTTCAGTGCTTTTGAATGAACCTCAATGGTTCTCTGTACTTGGGCAAATGAATAAGATTCCTCATCTTAATGTGTAGTGAAGCTATGAGTATGATCATAGCCTTTGGAGTCCATGTTTCAGAACAAGAGTGAAAAAGTGCTATAATAAGGTCATTTTTGACAATCTTGGCAGTGAAATTCACTTGAACAGCTTCCATGAAGGTCTTAGGTTAGAGAAGTTCTTGTAACAGTATTGCTATATACATCAGTGTTGTCTGTCTTAAATGATTGGGACTCACATTGCTCTGTCTTATAGAGCATGGTGTCACTATTAGTGATTCTGATGCAAAGTGTTGTGATAAAATAGTGTCCATTGGAGCCACAATAGTAACAACTCACATTTATATACTATATAAGACTTGAAAAGCACTTTCCTTATAACAACCCAGTGATGTTGGTTATAAACATTATTATTCCCCAATTCACAGTTGAGGAAACTGAGGCTTTGAGAGTGACCAAAGTTGCACAATTGAGGAGTATCAGACATAAGATTAAAGTCAATTCTCTTGACTTCAAGTTTAGCTCTGTCTCTACTATACTATAATGGCTTCTTTCTTTTCTTATCTCTTTTCTTTCTTTCCCTTTCCCCTCCCTTCCTTCCTTCCTTTTTTCCTTCCTTCCTTCCTTCCTTCATTTCTTCCTTTCTTCCTTCCTTTCTCCCTCCCTCCCTTTTTATCTTCTTATTTTTAAAACACTTTTGTGTCATCTTATATTTTTATCCATGTCTACTAAGACCCCTAAAATTAATTTTGGAGACCTTATCATGAGTACATTTCCAAGTAATATGTATTCACAACCTTCTAACACTGGAAGTTACAAATCAGTCCTTCATCATTAAAGGCTACATTTTACAACTCTGCTTTGTTAAGAGGCATTAGTATTTTCATGGCAGGATGGTCATTTCAAAGGGTCTTAAACTGCCGTCAATAAATTGGCAGTAGAGTTGAGCACTTTATGCTGTTTCTCCTCCCCCTTTTTTCTTCAGGGAGGGACTCTTAGATTTGTTTTACACACATACACACACACACACACACACACCTATTATATATTCAGATATATTTAAATAAGCTTCTATTTAATCTGGTCAGCTAGGTGGTGAAATGGATAGAGTTCTGGGGCTGAAGAGTGAGAAAAACTCTTCTTCCTGAGTTCAAATATAGCCTCAGACACTTATTAGTTGTGTGACACTAGGCAAGTCACTAATCTTATTTGCCTTAGTTTTCTCAACTATAAAATGAGCTGGAGCAGGAAATGGCAAACCATGCTATTATCTTTGCCAAGAAAACCCCAAATAGGGTCAGGAATAGTGGACACAATTGACCAACAAAAGTGTTCGACAATATACTGTTTTTTCCCACATGAATCAATGTAAAATTAATTATTTTTCATATTCAGTTAGTTTAGATGGTTGGAGGACCATTTGACAATCAAAAATTCCATATTCTATTACAAAATAAGGTGGACAATAATGAATATGTAATAAATGCACCACAATTTGGGAAGAAGTTAATGTCTATTTTCTGTTTCAAATAGAACTTACAAGCAAGAAAAATTTCCCCAAGGAACCAATTATTTGCAGAGATTACTATGGCAGCAGGTTTTACAAGAAGTTAAAAGTCTTAGTAAATAGCTATTAAAACACTGTAGATGTTATTTAAATGTAATACTGAAATCATGTGAGCTGGGTTCGTTTAAAAATATTGTGACTTACATAAGTGATGATTTTGAGTATGAAGATATATTTTAAGTGTAAAAATTTTATGAAAGTGAATATATCTAGAGTCCTTACATTTCTTTAATTCTTAGGTGAAATGTAGAATCGACTTGCCATTTCCATATTGATATGGTAGTAGTACCCTGGGAGATGCTACCTTTGTCTAACCAGATCTAGGAGATTTGATACACTTGCAAGGTAAAAATATCCCTACTTTTGAGAACACCTCTGGAGAACACAAGAAGGGTGAAATTGGGTGTTGTTCTAAGGTTGTTGTGGAATTTCCAAGGAACAAGCCCCATTGGATGGGGTTTAAGATGAATTATCCACATTGGTCTCAAGTGTTACAGGTCATGTTAGATTGAGGTCTTTTATCTAGACAAAGGGGAATGCTAAAGTGCATAATTGAGCCAATCATCTGGGTCATTCAGGGGAAAAAAATTCTTAACTCTCTACTTATAGTATGATGGAAAAAATTGTACTTGGCATCAGACTAGCTGGGGCTGATAGAGACTCTGCTACTTACTGTGTCTATGAACTTGGGCAAATTATTTTTCTTGTTTGGGCCTCTTCCTCAGTTCCAAAATAATGGTGATGAATTGGAGGACTTGTGGGGTCCTTACCACCTCTATGAGACTTTGCGATATTTTCTAAAGCTTTCTTATCCAGATTTTTTATTTCCCCACTGGAATTTGAGCATCTTGAGGGTAGTGATTGTTTTAGTCTGTCTTTGAATCCCCAGTGCTTAGCAGAGTATCCTCTCCACATTTCAAGTTTCCCCATTGTGGTTTTGCTATATCACAGATTGGCATAAGTCATTAAATGGGGATTTTTGAAGAAGCCATAGATGAAATGCAAAGGCCAGCTGATGACTCAGAAAAAGTTTAGACTCAGAAATGCATAAAATATATGTATAGTATTGTATAACATCAACCTATTTTATCTTTTAATACCATAAAAATTCAGACTTCTTTTCTGGTGGGAAGGGAGGGCACAAAATTCTTATGCCAATTTTCCAGATCATGGGGGCACTGTGCATTAATCCCCACAATATGGAAGGGATGGCTGCAATAAGTGCTTAATATATGCTTGATGATTTGACATAGCAAATAGGATGTTTCAAACCTGGCTTACATTAAGTGTTTAAAGAATAAAGCGAAATTTGCAAACTTTGTTTGCCAGCAAAAGCACAAAGGGGCTGAAATCCTCAGCTAATCACATCATTTCAATTCCTTTAGTGTTTTATCTTTTTACAACTGCCACACCTTGGGGAGCAAAGCCAGTCACATTTACATAGTTATTTCATTTCTTTAAGAGAGAAACATCTAGGTTTGAATACTTTGCACTTTTGTCAAACAGCCTTCAGTAGAGTGTGTGTATTCTCCTGTGGATTCTTGTTTATTCTTGGAAGGCTTGGTACTTGGTACTAGATGCTCAGTATTTGCCCAATGATATAACTTCTTTCATTCAACCTAGGTTCCCTTTGCTATTTTTTTTTTTTGCTAAGGCAATTGGGGTTAAGTGACTTGCCCAGGGTCATACAACTAGTAAGTGTTGTGTCTAAGGCCAGATTTGAACTCAGGTTCTCCTGAATCCAGGGACGGGGCTTTATCCACTGCACCACCTAGCTGCCCCTGCTTTTTCATTTATGATTGCAACAGAGAAGGTGAAGAGCATAGCTTTCTCTCTCTCTCTTTTTTTTTTTTTTTGCAGGGCAATGAAAGTTAAGTGACTTGACCAGGGTCACACAACTAGTAAGTGTCAAATGTCTGAGGCTGGATTTGAACTCAGGTCCTCCTGAATCCAGAGCCGGTGCTTTATCCACTTTGCCACCTAGCTGCCCCCAAGAGCATAGCTTTTATAAACCACAAATACTCATGAGTATGGCAGTGAGATTTTCAAAAGTGCCAACTTCTAAAGATAAGAATTTCTTTCTGTCCCCTTGTTTCTTTCTTCCAGATGAGGAAACTGGCAGTCAATTCTGTATCATTGGGGGTGTATGTGTATAAAGGATAACTGTTACAATAAAGATGTTCATGGAATCATCAATTTAGAGATATAATGGACCTTAGGGATTTAGTCCAACCCTCTCATTTTGCACTTAAAGGAGACTGAGACCCAGGGAAGTTGTCATGTGCTCAAGGTCACAGAAGTGGTAAGCATCAGAGAGATAGGACTGGAACCCAGGTTTTCTAACTCTAAGACCTAATTACTTTCCCACTGTCCTATAATGCCTTGTTTAGTTTCTTTTGGAGGCAGTAGTGGAAAGGATTCATCATTTAGTGCAATCCCTGATCCCTGATTACTAATAGTTTTAACTCATTTATATCAAAGCTTTCCTAAACTGTGTTATTGGGCTTATGTAACCGAATGTGGGGGTCACATAAAATTTGGCAACGGTAAAAGGTTATGTCTACCTATTTTATATACCTATATACATGGAGTTGTATAAAAACTTTCTTGGGTAAAAAGGGGTGGAGAGTGGAAAAAGTTTAAGAAGCCCTGTTTTATAAAGCTTTAGGATTTTCAAAGTTCCCACAACAGCTTTTTCTCATATCACATGTGAGGAAACTAAGGCCCAGGCAGGTTAATGAGTTATCCAGGGCCACTCAGCCGGCAAATGACAGAGGTATGTTTTAAATCCAGGTTTCCTGACTCTAAGGTACTTTCCTCCATTCAAAGCTCCATCCTGTGTCATCCTGATGTAGCAGAACACTGCTTTGGACCAAGAAAAATAGTCAAGCCTAGTTTATATGTTCCACCTACAATTCAAAATTTTATTTTTCTTATCATATTCTTTTTTTTTAATTTTTAAAAAATTTTTTTAGTGAGGCAATTGGGGTTAAGTGACTTGCCCAGGGTCACACAGCTAGTAAGTGTTAAGTGTCTGAGGCCGGAGTTGAACTCAGGTACTCCTAACTCCAGGGCCGGTGCTCTATCCACTGCGCCACCTAGCTGCCCCCTGCTTATCATATTCTTAACCAATATGGTTTGACAAATATTAAATATTAAAAATAAACAGGGGGCAGCTAGGTGGTGCAGTGGATAAAGCACCGGCCCTGGATACAGGAGTACCTGAGTTCAAATCTGGGCTGACACTTGACACCTACTAGCTGTGTGACCTTGGGCAAGTCACTTAACCCCCATAGCCCCGCAAAATAAATGAATGAATGAATAAATAAATAAAGAAAGAAACAGGGAGGAATTAAAGCAATATTATTAGCAACAATTCATTATGCAAATGAGATGTTTTGAAACTTAAGAGTAAAGTGTTTCTCATAACAACCCCATGAGTTGGATAGTGCAAAATATAATTATGCTTATTGATGTGGGGAAATAGGGTAGGGAGTTTGGGATAGGGATAGGGGTCCTTAGGAAATCCTCTTTAAAGAATTATACCCTCTTGCACACAAATCCAATAGAATAAGGTAGTAGTTTATATAGGGGATGGTGAAGGGAAACCAAGAGAGAAATCCTTGGACTTCTCATGGGGAGAAAGGCATGGCACAGAACGTGGCTCTGAGATACCAATCTCCTTGAGCAGGAGACAGGCAGTTACTTTTATAGAGGACTGATGGCAGTATGATGAGGTGATCATCTGACTGTGGAAAGTTCCCCTATTGAGGGAGGACCACCCCGCTCTGGTGGTGGCTGGGGGAGTTGGGTGATGGGTGGCTGTGGATCTCTCCAGCCATCTCTCTGCTCCTTCTCCTCCCACCACAAAGGCAGCAGCCACACCTAATTTTATCTCCCCAGGGGTGGAGGAGACTAGAATGAAGTGTGAGGGTCCCACTCCCATTCCCATTCCACTTATCTCTTTAGGTATGTATGTCCTTTGGATTAGTTTCTCAAGGAGAAGTTTTTTTTATGTACCCCTGAGAACTTCTGGGGTGCTCTGGGCCCATAACACTTATTTTACAGGGGACAAAAATGAGACTGAGAAAGTGAGTGACTTAATTGTGGTTATACAGCTAGCAAATGTCTGAGGTGGGGTCTTAGGCACAGCTCAAATCGACAAGCATTTAAGTCCCTACTTTTTGTTAGGCACTCTGCTAAGTGTAAGACTTCTTTCAACTTCAAGCCTATTGCTCTATCATCTACACCAAATCAAGGACCATTAACCTTGCATGGCCATTAAGGATGAACTATTATTTATCAGCACTATAAGTGTATAGGTGGCACATCTTTAAGGTCAGTTAATTTTTGATTTTGGGGTAAGATTTCACATTAGCCATTTATGTCTGGCTAATGTTAGCACTGTCTAGAGTTTGCCCTTTACTCATAGCACAAAGATTTATGACATTACAAATTATATCTATATCTATAGTTAATGTGCTGATGGGCTCCTGGACTCTAATACTATTAAGGTAGAACATGTTTGAAAGCTGATTCTTTTGACATTAAGAAGTTGAGGCTATGGGCTAAAACCAGTAGTATGAATTATATTTATATCATATTACATAACTCCATTGTATCTGCAAGTTAATAACTAAAGACACAAAGGATCAACTTGAACAAGTTCTGTGTTAAGTTAGGGATCCCTAACTGCTCCTATTCCCTCCCTTCCCCCAAAGAAAACACACGTGTTTAAATGTAAATGGTCAACTCTCTTTACCTCTAATGTTTTTAGGTCAGAAACCTGGTCAAATTTTTGAAATCTATGAAACCTTAAACCCCTTTCAATCATTTAATATATAATTAAATAAAGAAGATTAGTAACTCCTGAGATAGGACTTCCAGAAAGAAGGGCATGTAAGATTTGTTTAAAAGATTTTTTTTAAGGTGATTCTTAATGTTTTAACAAGTGTTTTATTTCTGTATTGTGAACCCAAAGGTTATCTGAAAAATTAGTTTTGTGTGTATCTAGTTATCTAGTGTGTTGGTGTTGTCATATAAATGTATGTATGAGGAAAGAGAGAGAGAGAGAGAAAGAATGAGAATTTCTATGGCATAAAACAATTTCATTTTCTGATTTAAAGGAATCCTTCTGCTAACTGTGAGAATGAGCTCCCTGGGATTAACTTGTCTGCCTTGAATGTCAGTATTCCCTCACAGAAATAGCACTCTATGTATGTCTCTTCTCTTGTAAATCAAATTACTAGGAAAGCCTGTGGCTTTGGAAGAAAAATATCTTTAGCCTTGGAAATCTGTGAGTAGGTATAGTTAAATGCCAATCTTGTTAGATGAGTTTTGGTGCCCTCCTGTTCCCTTGCTATGATCCTCTGCTTATTTCTTATTCTGTTTTTCAGGCATGTTCTATGGGGATTAGAGAGACCGAGTTCTTTCCAGTGTTTGAAAAGAATGACTGATGAAAGTTTGGAAGTTGTTCATATGATTTTTTTGTAGTTTTTTGATAGGTTTATATTGATATCTTTTTAAAAAATATAACTGTAATTTCCCCTGGTATCTGATCCTCTTTTTCCCCCAGATAACAAGTAATATTTTTAAAGACAAAAAAAGAAGAGGAAGATCGGCATAACTAATAATTACATTTAAAAAGTTTTAAAATTTATACAATATTTGACACTTATGAACCTCCCTTTTCTGCGAAGAGGCGGGATGGGAATGTCTTCTTTTCTCTAATTTCAAGCCATGCTTGTTCTTTGTAATTTCACAATTTACACTTTTTGTGTGATTGAGATTTCCTTTTCTATTCTTGCCTCTTGGACAGAGTTGCTATTACAGGAAAATGTTGTTGATTTTGAGGGTTGAACCTGTAACTTTGTCTCCATCTCCTGTTTTTGAACCTTTGTGCAGACCGGAAATTCACTCCTTCTTCCTATCTGACTTTCAGAATCCTCTTCCTTCGAAGCGCGTGTTTCATGAAACTTTCCCAGACCACTCCACTCCTATTACCTTTAGCAAAAGTTAAGTGCTCTTTCTCTGTTTAGACTTTGCTAGAGAACTTTGTCTCTCCTTTGTCAGTATCATACTCCCTTGAGTTAAATGTATTACTTGGGTACATGTCATATGCCCCACAATAGATTATAAGCTCCTTGAGAATAGGTTCTATCTCATGCCCATTCCCAGCATCTAGCAGTTTCATGTAGTAATTTTTCGGGGGGAATGGGGTGGGGAGTGGGTTGGGTCTTAGATCTGTGATGTCATTAGAGAATTGTCAGTTTTTCTTCCAGTTCACATCACCAATTATTGTTTGTTTGTTTTGTTTTTTTTTGGCAGAGCGATGAGGGTTAAGTGACTTGCCCAAGGCCACACAGCTAGTAAGTGTCAAGTGTCTGAGGCTGGATTCAAACTCAGGTCCTCCTGAATCCAAGGCCAGTGCTTTATCTACTGTGCCACCTAGCTGCCCCTCAGATCACCAATTATTGAACATCTTATTCTCTTAGAGAATTGTATGGGGCGGTACCGGATTGTAGCTTGCTCAGGGTCAGGGTCACATAGCCAGTGTGTGTCAAAAGCAGGATTTGTCCCCCCAACGTCTTAACCCCAAGGCCAATCTTCTTGCCTTTGGCTTTGCAGATCATATGAATTCTTTTTTCTTTCTTTCTTTCTTTCTTTCTTTCTTTCTTTCTTTCTTTCTTTCTTTCTTTCTTTCTTTCTTTCTTTCTTTCTTTCTTTCTTTCTTTCTTTCTTTCTTTCTTCCTTCCTTCCTTCCTTCCTTCCTTCCTTCCTTCCTTCCTTCCTTCCTTCCTTCCTTCCTTCCTTCCTTCCTTCCTTCCTTCCTTCCTTCCTTCCTTCCTTCCTTCCTTCCTTCCTTTCTTTCTTTCTTTCCTTTTTTTTTGCGGGGCAATGAGGGTTAAGTGACTTGCCCAGGGTCACACAGCTAGTAAGTGTCAAGTGTCTGAGGCTGGATTTGAACTCAGGTCCTCCTGAATCCAAGGCCAGTGCTTTATTCACTGTGCCACCTAGCTGCCCCGAGATCATATGAATTCTTGACAATTTATGTGCTTAATGATTTTCATTGAATTTAATTGAAGGGACTTTTGCGATTACCTCATCCAGGCTCTTCATTTTACCAATACTGAAACTGAGACTCAGAGAGGTTTTAGTCATTTACCCAAGGTGGACCAGAAGTACTTCACCAAATGTCAGTCCACACTGTCTTCCAAGAAACAATTTCCATTTAGAGTATTCTATATCCAATGGGAACAAATAATCAAGGAAGCTGTCCCAGACATTCTATGCCCCCTCCCAACTTTGATCACTATGTGTTATAGTATCACATATAAAAGCAAAGAATTTTAGCAATGGAAGAGATTTAGAGATCATTGAGTCCTATTTCCTTTTAGGGGTAAAGAAACTGAGGTCCATGGAGGCAGTGTGATTTCAGGATAATATAGCCAGTTAGTAGCAAGGTTGGCACTAGAGCCTAGGGCTCCTGACTCCCCAGTCCAGCCTTACCTCATTTCCTATCTGCTTTGTGGACTCCTACTATGTTATTAGATGATCTGCATTGTATTCAGCTAAGAGATGGCAGGAATGCTAATGTTCTGCCAATTAAGCCAAAAGTTAAGGTATATTATCACTACTTACTGCTGGGTCATTTCAAAGATAGAATCAGGTGATGCTATCTCAGGCTCTTGTATCACTCCTCAAGGTAATGATACCTTAGGGGGCGATAATGGATACTGTTTTTCGACATTATCTTCACATAGATGAAGCAGAAAGTGAAAGCACAGGCTCTATGTAGTATATTGTTGTGCAGCTAGTCTAAGCTCTCTCCTCAAAACAGAAGGCAGGCTCAAAAAGGTTTCAACTTGACTATATTCAACTAATCAATTGCAAGAACAAACTATTCTTAAAACAATGGGTGGTTTTGATGAATTATGTAATTACATATAATTGATAAAAAGTATCTCCTATTTTTATGACATGATATATTAGAGCTCATTTAGGTCCCACAATGACCTACTGAAGTATGCCCATTCTACAGATTAAAAAAACAAAAAGCTGAGAATCAGACATTCATCAATAAGCATCAGTGATGTACCAGACAAGGTGCCAAGGATTGGGAGTACAAATACAAATATAAAAATAATCCCTATCCTCAAAGAGATTATATTCTAATGGAAGAAGACAAAAAAAAATAATAATAAAGGAGGCTGAAAGGGGAGGGGGAGAAGCAAAGGTTCCCAGTTCAGCGATATCATAGAAGCACAGCCTAGAGAGGAGTGAGGCATGAATGGCTTGGGCACTTTCCTTAATGGAAGTTCTAGGAGGAACCATTTAATCAGAGGGAAAGGGTGAAGGAGTGGAGAGTACTTCCAATCTGTGAATTCTGTGGCTGGAGAGAGCTCCAGAATGCAGATCTGGGGCATGGTAGAGTACAGAGGAATGAGACATGACAGGCCTAGGGGCTCTCTTGCAGTTTCTGGGATTTATCTAATCAGAGAGGTTGTCATTGTAGGATCATGGATATGGGATCTGAGAGGCCATTTAGTAAAAACCTATCCTTTAAAAAAAAAAAAGAAACCAAGTCTTATAAAAGTGAAGTGACTTAATCAAGGTCATACATGTGGTAAGTGGTTGAGTTAGTATTTGAGCTCGTGTCCTCTGTCTCTCAATACAGTGTTCTTTCCATTGTAAAATGTTTCAAAAGTGGAAGGGAGCTATGGTCGGAGTAATATCTGCCATGTAGGCTAGGCTAGTTTGTCTTTAAAAGGCTTTTGAAATCTTTCTTGAGACTTAATTGACCCAGGGTCTTGAAACAGTGATGGGGCTTTCAGGTGTTTAGCACCCAAGATGTTGAGAGCTCCTTCTTTGAGCTTCTGACTAGTGGACCATCATGGTTAAAAAAGAGGTGGTGAAGGCCGTTCTGAACTGAATCTTTCCCTTATCAACTCTAGTGAACTAACATTATTGAGGATAACCGTCCGAGCTGACTCCATCTATGGTTACCACTGCGGCAGACATATGCCACACTTCTCACACTTTCATTCCTTTCCAAAAATCTCCTAGAATGGAATGCCATAAGGAGGTTAGAACTATCTAAGGAAGTTTTCTCATGAACTTATAGCAGGCATGGACAGAAATCTATAGGTTCTAGAACCTCTCTACAATTTGGGTTTCTCTTTGTTGCTGGTATCTGTCCTTTACAACTTCAGTTATGGTGACTAAAGGACTAGTCAGGAGTTTCTGGGTCATAAATGCCATTTGTTTAAGCCAGGGGCAAGAGCACAGGTTTGGTTCCGTGGGTAATGCCCCAGTACACTTCTACTACCTACTCCATAACCTAGAAAGTTCTCATGCTTCTTCTGGGACATAAACACCTCAGTGAAGAACAAAGACCAGTGAATCATTCAGCTCTGGGCTATTGGCTAGCTTTAATCACTGAATGAGTATCACCAGAGATAAACTGAAACTTGAGAAAGACTCTGGCTTAAAAAGGCCAAGGTCTCCCATTGCATCTGGGGACATCTCCAACCATCCTATCTATATCTTGTCACTGAGTCCACATGGCTCTGTAGCAGAGAGAGACTGGTGACTTTGCATAGCCCTGCCTCACTTAAATCCAATTCACTTGCAAGTCAAGACATCACCTTTCTGATGTCATTGGTCCTTTTCAAGAAGAAAGGACAAACAACAACAATTATACTGATTGATTCTTAGCGTCTCTCAGTTGACACAGCAAGGCTGTATATCTTGGGGTCAGTGATGCTAAGGCAACCGTGGCTGGTGTAGTTGTCTCCCAAACCTGTATACTCTTGATTTTAACTTCACTTAAAACTATAACCACAGTTATCACAGGGTCACTTCTTGTACCTTCAGAAAATGCACAAACTTTTGACCAATTAGACTAGCCCAGAAGCATTTTTATTTTTAAAGAACCATAGCTAGGGTCCTGGATTTAAAGGTGGAGAGGACCTTAGAAGCCTTTTAGTCAAGCTCCTCAGTATACAGTTGAGGAAACTCAGACTCAGAAGGATTAAGGATTCAGGGTCAACCTGACTGATTCAGTTGATTTGATTCTTATTTTATTTATTTATTCATTTATTTATTTTTTGAGAGGCAATGTGGGTTAAGTGACTTGCCCAGGGTCACAGAGCTAGTAAGTGTTAAGTGTCTGAGGCCAGCTTTGAACTCAGGTCCTCCTGAATCCAGGGTCACTGCTCTATCCACTGTACCACCTAGCTGCCCCTCAGTTGATTTGATTCTTAAGGCTCTGTGCTTCCTGAATGGGATGAAGTACTTTTTCCCCACAGTGTCATTGCAAAGACCTTCTACCGTGTCCTGATGCAACGAAGTGGAATAACACCTAGACCCCCCTCTCCTCTCAAATAGTTCTATTATTTCAACCAGGTTCTATTTTATTCCCCAGTGCCCACCAGGCTGAAAGCCAGACTCTCTGAGGGACTGGTTATCTCTTCTCCTAGTTTAGGCTCTAGTATTTATTATAAACTAAGATGTTTACATTTCCAAATGGGAAGCATTATAGAGTCTCCTCCCCCTATCATAATGTCTTATTTAAAAGTCTCTTTCATATTTCTGTATAGCCATGAGGCCCCATTCTTCCTAATGGCCTGTGACAATAATAAGCTCAAATCCAAAAGTATTTGCCCAAGTTGCCTTAGCTCCAAGGAAGACGAGCTTCCAAATCTTGAGAATTTCTGCAGTAGCTTGGGCTTAATTTAATGTATGGGCCATTCAAATTTAAAATGCTGTAACTTGTTAGTTCTAGCTATTACAGAATCCACAGAATTTATTCCTACTTGGGTTCCTGCACAGTAGGAAGAATATTCAAATTCCCTGTGGTTGCTTTCAGACAAGAAATGGAGATGCAGATTACATGGTCTTGTTATGACAAGAGAGGGCAAGGGGATGTGAAAGTTCCCAATCATCTTTTCTGCTCCTTTGCTCCATTCACAGTATATTCACTTTTCTGTTTAAAATCATCGCCATAGGTACTATGAGATTAGGTGAGTTACTCTGTGATTCAGGATGGAAAAGAAGACAAAGGAACATAACAGGCAAGGCTCTTCTTTTTTTTTTTTTTTTTTTTTTTTTTGCAGGGCAGTGAGGGTTAAGTGACTTGCCCAGGGTCACACAGCTAGTTAAGTGTCAAGTGTCTGAGGCTGGATTTGAACTCAGGTCCTCCTGAATCCAAGGCCAGTGCTTTATCCACTGCGCCACCTACCTGCCCCCAAGGCTCTTCTTGAACAGTATAGGGCATCTAGTCCACAGTGAAAGACCATCCATTAGGTTAGTATCCATAATGAGAGGACACATCTTGACTGTAATGATCATTTATCAGCATGAGTGGATAGAGTGAGTGCTCAGGTCTGAGCATCAGAAAGATCTGGGTTTCAATCTTGCCTCAGATACTGGGCTCTAGTCCTCAGTTTCTTCATACACAACATGAGGAAGTTAGATGTAATGATATTTGAGATCTCTTTCAGCACTAATTCCACGATCTATGACCTTGCTAGGTCTCTGTTTCCTGTGAGAATCAGGGTGCCACCCCCCTGCTGAAAAAAAACATTGTGAGAACCAGGGCAATGCCACCCTGAGAAGAAAGCATGTAACTAGTGCCAGGAAGTTACATCTATTCATAGAGCTGCCTGTAAGACATTCCAATCCATGCTACCAGCCAATTAGCTTGGAGCTGTGTGTGGAGACCGCCCATCTTGCAGTCCCACAGGGAGCTTTCACTCTAGGAGAACAGGGGATCTTTCTTTTGATTGGAGGTTGGGGTAGTGGCGGCAGGGGCCAGGGTAGCTAGGCTTTTTCTTTCTGAACTCCACATGTTCTTCCTCTCTCTTTTGTTTACTTCTCATATACTTTAATAAATTCTTAATGCCCAAAGATGGGCTATAAGCTTCTATTTTAAGGTGACCACACATTAGATTTTAGTCATGATAGTTAGATTTTAAACATCACATTCCTCATCAGAAAAAAAAAAGGGCTAATGATTCTCTACACAATTTTGTGGCCAAGCTCAAATATGATAAGATGTGTAAGGTTCTTTGCAAACCATAGTGTGATATAAACATCAGCTATTGTTATCAATATTACTAGGTCATGTTACATGCTAGGGGAAAATGGAATGTCTCAGTGGATAGAACACTAAACTTGGCATCAAGAAGACCCATCCAAGTCAGCAAATGAACAAGCATTTATTAGATGCCAACCCTGTGCCAAACACTGCGCTAAGTGTTGGAGATACAGAGAGTTAAAAAATAGTTCCTATCCTTAAGGGCCTCAAAATCTGTAGGGGACACCACATACAAACTGTGGGGACCAATTTTTAATTGGGGCGTGTTGGCTAAGCTGCTCGCCACAATATTGGGGCAAGGAAGGAGACCGGCAGCTTCCCTCAAAACAGAACAGGATTTATTTTAACAAGAACGAACTTAAAAACACACACACACACACACACACACACAGGATCAGTAGGATCAAGGGAAAGGAAATAAAATGGGGAAAGGGAAATTATGCAACCTGAAAAATACCACCGCCCAGGAATCAGCTGAGAATACACAGCAGAGCTCTTGTAGCCTTCCAGCTTCCAGCCAGAATGCCCAATTCTCCCCATTCCCAGAAACCCCACACAGCCCCCAACCAATTGTCTGGACGCTCTGACAGTCACATGACTGCCCTCACTAGGCTTCCAATCATTATAATTTTGCCAGGCCCATGTAGGTGTTGGTGAGTGGTGATGACATGAGGTGCCAGCGCCATGGCAATGGCTACAACCAGTGGGTGGAGCACCATGTGGTTTGCGGAGCCCCAGGCCAGTGATCACTGAGGCATAAAAACCTCAAATAACAATTAATTCTTTATAAAACAATTATGTATAATGAGGAATATTACTGGAGAAACTGGAGAAAATCACAGGAGGAAGGCATTAGCTTTAAGAAGGATTAGGGAGTAGTTGAGATTTGAGGAGCAGTAAGGAGGCCAGAGTCACTGGATGGTAGAATAATATGTGGAAGGGAATAAGAAGTTTGTAAAGGTAGGAAGGGGGAGGTTATGAAAGGCTTCCAACACAAAACAGAAAGTTTTGCCTTTGATCTTGGAGGTAATAGAAAGCTACTGAAGTTTATTATTGAATAGGGGAATTGATTCAATGAAAAGTGATAAAATAACCAAGTGAAAGAGAATAAAGGGAGAAAAAAACAGGGCACAGTACGGAGCTTTGGAGGATATCATAGTAATCAGGCATGGACTATATGAAGATCCAACACATGAGATTGAGGAATGGTCCTCTGGGACAGAAGAAAGCAGTGTCATGAAAATAGAGAGTGAAGAAACTATCAAGAAGAGAGTGATTGACAAAATCAAAGGCTTCATTCAAAGAGGTCAAGAAGGATGAGGACTGAGAAAAGGCTATTAGATTTGGCATTTGAGAGACCATAACTTTGGAGAAAACAGTTTCAGATGATGATGAAGTCAGAAGCCATACTACAAAGAGTTAAGAAGAAAGTGAGGGGGCAGCTGGGTGGCACAGTGGATAAGGCACTGGCCCTGGATTCAGTAGTACCTGAGTTCAAATCTGACCTCAGACACTTGACACTTACTAGCTGTGTGACCCTGGGCAAGTCACTTAACCCCCATTGCCCCAGAAAAAAAAAAAGAAGAAAGTGAGAGGAAAGGCAATAGAAGCATCTACTTGTAGCTGGCTTCTCAAAGAGTTTAACCACAAAAAGGAGGATAGAGGATGATAGCTGGAAGGGATGGATTTTTGAAGTGAGGATTTTCTATTTTTTCAGGTTAGAATTCCATCCCAGACACTTATTATCTATGTGACCTTTGTCAACTGGAGTAGAACCTGTCTCTATCTTATGTATGGCCAGGCTACACAGAATAGGCCAGAGACAGGGGAGTTGGGAATTAGAGAGAAAGTTTATTTTCTAAGTGAGGAAAAAGACTTGCAAGCAAGGAGGAGCTATAGAGACATGTGCTGGGGCCTCACCCCCAGTGGGGGTGGTGCTGAGGTAGTGTGGGGAGATCTCAATACTTACTTATACCAGTGACTGCTCGGTGAATTGTAGCCCTAACAGTGAGGGAGAAGCAAGCGTGTGACAAGTTTGATTCACTGCAGGACGTTCTGACTTTGCCCAATGTTTGTCTTTGATCAGAGAAAACCTGCTGAATTGTGTGACTAGTCCAGAGGGTGAGCTCATCCAGAGGGTGATCTCAAAGCATTGTTTCCTTCCAAGCTCAGGGCACAGCTTGCTTTCTGGGCCTTAGCTCTGGAAAACACAGGGTCTAAGTTTTACTTTGTCACCCTAAACTCCTTATTTTTTAGTTTCCTTATAAAGATTGAACTTGTTGACAAGCACTTTTTTAATTTGTGAAGAAAATTGATTTATATTGTTCAATCAGCATGGAACAGTGGGAAGAATTCTGGGTTGGATGCTGGACACTTCATCAGTATCCTCCTCCCCTGAGACCTCTCTGGTAGGGAGTAGAATGGAGAGTTCCTTCTCAAGTTAGCATTTAAGTAGGGTTCCCAGACCAGCCATCTCTTCATTTCCCATTCCTTTATTCTTTTGCTCTCCTTGCTTCTTTCTCAGCCAGTTCCCTCTCGTAAGGGTTCCTTCTCCCACCTCTACCCCCAGGCTTTTTGAGCTTTTTACTATGTGTTGTCCTCTGCCATTAGAAAGTAAGCTCCTTGATGCCAGATCTGTGACCCTGGGCATGTCACTTAACCCTCATTGCCCCACCAAAAAAAAAAAAGTTAAGCAGAAAGTAAGCTCCTTCAGGATAGAAGCTTTCATTTTGTTTCTATTTCTATTCCTAGTGCTTAGTACAGTGCCTGTCCAATAGTAGATTTTTTTTTTTGTGAGAGGCAATTGGGGTTAAGTGACTTACCCAGGGTCACACAGCTAGTAAATGTCAAGTGTCTGAGGCTGGATTTGAACTCAGGTCCTCCTGACTCCAGGGCTGATGCTCTATCCATTGTGCCACCTAGCTGCCCCTCAATAGTAGCTTTTAATAAATGGTTGATGACTTTACTTTATTTCATCTTTTTAGGCTGTTTTCCCCAAATAAAACAGGAGGGTTGCACTAAATTACCTCTTTGTTCCCTTCCATCTCTATATCTACAATCCTATGATCCCTCAAGGCTTGTTTCCTCATGTGTAAATGGAGATGATAATAGCATCTATCTCCAATTGTCATTGTGAGAATCAAATAAAATTGTGCATGTAAAGTGCTTTGAAAGCCCTAGAGTGCTATGTCAATGTCAGCTACAAGCAAGGTAAGAAGATATGTATTATGGATAAGAATGAGATAAAGGTCTAAATGTAGTCATTTGACTGAGTACAACTCCATTTGTTGTCCACACAAGAAGTGGTGGGTGGAGATCTTTAGCCATAGTGGAAACTTACAAAACATGAGTTTAATTACCTGGCAGCATCTCTTTCCTAAGGAACAAGAGCCGTGTAAATGAATGTGGTCTCTGGGAGGAAGCAAGTCTGTTTCTTGAAATGGAGAAGCTTTGAAACATAGTCAATAGAGAACATCTTCGAACAGCAGAGAAAAAATGGCTGAGAGAATTTTCACAAATGTAACAGTTGCTATATAACCTTTCATAAGTCTGTATTGTTGGTGTGAGTTCAAAGACGTTACCGTGAGGGAGGAAGAAACAGCATGGAGAGGAGATGGAAGAAAAGACTCTGTGTCCAGAAACAACTTCCATCCTTTATGCATTGGAATTCTTTATATTCAGTCAAAGAGAAGCTCGCACTACAACATGATTGCCATCCTCCGAACATCCAGGGAGCTAGATTCTGATTTTGAGCCTTCTGCAGGACATCTGTTGGATCTCAACATGTTATTTAACCTTGCTAAGCTCAAGGAGCTACAACTGAAGAATTAAATATGTTTTTCCCCTCGCTGTTTCTTTGCAAACATGTTAGGAAGTTCAATGAAATCCTACCAGTTACATATTTTTGTAACCTACTTGGGGGTGAAGGTGAACATATTAGTCTAAAAGGATGCAGATCTCAATGAAAAAAAAAAAACATTTCCTTTCTCCTAGAACTGGATTTTGATGAGATAGTAATTGAGAGTGCTTTGAGATCACCGAGCAAAATAATTTACTTTTTATGATTTCCTTTTTTGTGTTATTGATGTGAGTGGAGGCTCCTTCCTGACTTTTATCTAAAGAACCAAGTTTGGGGGCAGCTAAGTGGCACAGTGGATAAAGCACTGGCCTTGGATTCAGGAGGACCTGAGTTCAAATTCAGCCTCAGACACTTGACACTTAACTAGCTGTGTGACCCTGGGCAAGTCACTTAACTCTCATTGCCCTGCAAAAAAAAAAAAAAGAACAAAGTTTATTGAGAAAGGAGAGATAGATGACAATAACTCTGGATTCACATTGAATTCCTTCTTTTTAATTGTTATCTTACCAAGTGAAGACAAGGTACCTTTTTTGTGGTGAGGGAAAGTCTTTTTGGTAAAAGTTTACAAACACTTATTATTATGTTACTAGAGAGTTACTATAGCTCACCATATAAACTTGGGCACTTCACTTGGTCATCTTTCTGTACCTTATTCACCTCATCTGTCAGATCAGACTAAATGACATCTTTGTTTCCTTCTAGCTTTAAATCTACAATCCTGTAATGCCTCATTGGTAAAATGGAGACAATAATGGCAACTACTTCACAGGATCACTGTGAGAATCAAATGAGATCCTGTATACAAAATTTATCTCTATTTTAGCTCTGGTATTCTGGGAATCAGAACTATAACCAGGGGTTTAGTAAATAGAGCTTTGCCTCAGGAGACCTGATGCAGGGTGGTCTATACTTCTATCTCCCTGGTGGTTCTGCCATGCTTTGTGGTTCTTCCAGTAAGGGACCAAGTATTCTTGACCTGGCCACCTCCATTTCCTACCCCAAACTTGGGCCTCCAAATTTCCGGTGTTCCTATCACCATCATGCCTTTCTCTCAGAAATGAGTGACCATTCGATTTTCCACAGGAATGTTGTTTTAACCTGCAGTTGAAGTTGCAGACCACCATGCTCTTCTCTTAGCCTACCTTCTTTCCACTTTGGGATTTTAGGAGTGTCAGGGTATAACTCATATTTTCAGGAAGGCACCCTTCCCAACACAACTGTGCTCAACTGGAGAATACTGAAATCTGTACTTCAACCACAAAGAAAGGCAAAGGCTCTCTCCACCTACTGGCCAAGGATGTGGCCAGAAATCTTTCTATATCTGTAGTGAGTCCCTACTTGGTCCAAACATGCCATTCTCCCTCTCCAAGTGGGTACTTCACTAGCAATGGCCTCTGGTCTCTGTTTCTGCTCACAAGCCCTATGGGGCAATATCCTGAACTGTCCTGCACTAAATCCCAAGAATATCTCTCTCCAAGGTTTCCCCTTATTCTCAGAATTGCCCTAGGCACTAGAATTGCTAGTGACAGCTCTGCTGTGTCTATGATATGGGATTAAACAAATTTAATAGGTATAGGCTTGTAGAAAAAGCAAGTGGGTTTTCTTACATATCCAGCATGGTGTCTTATACTGTGAGTGCCCAGCAAACACTCAACAATGCTCTAGCTTCTTAGAGCTCCTGTTTCTGTAAAGAAATGTAGGCTTACTCAGCTTTATGTTTATATTCAGAAAAATACTTGTGAACATGGAAGGCTCTTACATCCCTCATTCCACTTTGCCCATCCTTCCCACCAACATCTTTACTGAAGGTAGATCTAGATGTATTTGGACACCAGAGATCTGCTTAGGTCTGAAATAGATAGCACAAAGACTGTTAGCTTGAAAGGGAGAAGACTGCTTTGATTCTCATCTCTGTTTTGTCACTACTTATTTGTTGGAGTTCCTTGGGACAGTTCCTTTGTTTTGTTACTGCCTCATTTTCCTCATTTGTATAATTAGGGATTGTGACTAGATCATCTCCATCTGAAGTCCTACCCAAGGTTTTTTTTGTTTTTGTTTTTTTGCTTTTTGTTTTATCCTCCCAAGTTAGTGGGGTTTTGGGGCCTTCTTTCATGAATAAATGAAAGTAGTTTTAATTTGTAGAACCATTTGAACATAAATAATGAGTGAAATCTATACCTACATTAATTAGGTTAAACATTCTCCTGGTGATCATGTTTATACTGTTAATTTGCTTAGGGAAAAAGCCTTTCTTCCCATATAGCCTAAAGACAAATTTTAAGCTAAACTAACTGAAATTATCACTAATTCAAAGTAAAGTAGGGGAATCTGACAATAAAAATTTGCTATATACTGTTAATGAGAATGAATAGCACTGGGCCTGGCACATAGTAGGCACTCAAAAATACTTTGAGAACAAGGGTTGTTTCTTCCTTCCTTCCTTCCTTCCTTCCTTCCTTCCTTCCTTCCTTCCTTCCTTCCTTCCTTCCTTCCTTCCTTCTTTCATCTTTGTAGTTTCAATATCTCACATGGTACTTGTCATATAAAAAGCATTTAGTCATCGCTTAGTGTTTGATTGGTTAGTATGACACAGTGAGTTAGTGTCAGAGGACCTGGATTCTTCTCCTGGCTCTGACTCTCGCTAGCTGACTAACCTTGGTCAAATCTCTTTCTCTCTCTCTGGCCTCACTTTCCTCATCCGTAAAACCAGGTGATCGAAATGAGAAGGCTTCCAAAGTTCCTTTCAGCTCCAAATATATGATCTTCTCATCCTATAAACCACACAATTAAACAAAACGGAGGCTGTAACTCAAAGTCTTTGTTCTGCTACCTTAAATGAAAAGTTCATCAATCTTCAAAGCCACATTTAAATCAGGGCAGCAGAGAAGGCATTTCTAACTCAGTTGTCCTGGCATCTCTGGTTCTCACTGGGTTCTCAGCTTTGCATTGTGTTTTCTTTCTCTTCCCACAGAAACAGTGGCATCATGACAATTCTCCATCCAGTATTGTTTCTCTCCTTCAAGGTTTATGTAGATGATGGCATCCAGAAGACTTGGATCCACTGCTGTGAAAAACTCCCCCTGGATTATATGGAGGCTTGACTTAAAAACCATTCCACCGGTCATCATTGCCAGCCACTTCTTCAAAGGACTTGAGTGTTCTCTTTAGTGCTTTCCGTCTTAACATTTCTTTCTGCTCCAGGAGACTGGGATCCAATCCCTTTGGTTAATACATGATAAGAAAGGGAAGAGGAACCTTCTGAGCATATGCTTTTTGAGCATTGATGTTCTTTTAAATGGAAATAGGCCTGGTACAATTGATAATACTTATTTGCACTGCTCAATATCTTTTCTTTCCCTGAGCCCAAACAGCACATAGGGAGTAAAAAAAAAAAAAACCCACCAAAAGAACCTCGTCTTTTTATATCAGGAAACTACTAAGGCTTTCAAGGAGAGAACCAATATTTCCTTCATGGAATGTACAAATCTATCTCATAACTATATCAAAAAGAGACTAGTAGCATCTACTCAATGAGCAAATGTGAAGGTTTTCACCAGCTGAGAGTTAAGAAATTAGTCTCTTTCTTCCCTCCTTTTCTTTCAGAAAGGATGGTAAGGAGGAGGGGTGGAATCCTAAGTAATTAACATTTCAGGCTAAGAACATCCATTGAGTGGCCTGGCCTGAATGGCTTGCGGACTCTGGGATTGGGAAGGAGGTGGGGCGGGAAGGTATCTACACCTCAGACTTCAGCAGAATTTGTTCATCAAGTTTTTAGTGGTTGATCATTGTCATAGATTGAGGGCGAGAAGGGACCTAAGCTGCCATCTAGTTCATCTCTCTCAGTTTAAAGATCACGAAACTGAATCCCAACAAGGTTAAATTACTTGCCCACATTAAAGGACGTTGCAAATGGTGGAGAAATAGTGCCTCATACATAATAAGTGTTTAATAAATGCTTGTTGACTTTGGAAAAATGTATCACCATATAATAACTATGTTGTTGTTGTTAATGATTTGAGGTGGGCTTAGAGTTTTAATTTCATTAATGGAAAGATGTCCCAAAGAGGAAACTCTTTCAACCTCTACCAATGCAAGTAAGTAAGAATGTCCTCTGCTGGGGCAGCTGGGTGGCACAGTGGATAGAGCACCAGCCCTGGATTCAGGAGGACCTGAGTTCAAATCTGGCCTCAGACACTTGACACTTACTAGCTGTGTGGCCCTGGGCAAGTCACTTAACCCTCATTGCCCCACCAAAAAAAAAAAAAAAAGGAAAAAATGTCCTCTGCCAATGATAATCATAGAAGGCTTCCCAGGGCAGTGTGAGGTTTAATGACTTTCTAGAGTCACACAGCCAGAATGTCATAAGATCATAGTATTTGAGATAGAAGGGACCTCAAGTGCCATCTAATCCAACCTCGCCATTTTGCAGATGAGGAATCTGAGGCCCAGAGAATTTAGGTAACTATATCAAGGTCACACAGATAGGTAGAGTCAGATGATGGACATTAACCCAGGTTTTCTTGACCCTAAGTCTAGTTCTCTATCCTCTGCATTAGAACATGATAGAGGTAGATCATAGTGGCTGACCTTGGAGTCAGGCAAACTTGGATTCAGGTCTTGCCTGTAATACATGTTGACTCTCTGGTCCTGGTCAGGTCACTTAATCTCTTGGTCTCCCAACCAACTCTCTCTAGGGGCATAAGTAATAGATGAATTGCTGATTGTCCTTATTGGAAGGAATCTTCATACTAAGAAACCATTATGCCAGTTACCCCACTATTGTACCTATTCTCCTTACCTGAAGAAGCAGCCTCTGGACAAAATCTGCAGAGTCCATACCCTGTTCTCTTGGAGAAGATGGCTCACTACTCAGCTTAAGAACTCTGCCCTGGGGCTGAGCTGGCTTAATTGGTGAGTGCCAACCATAACCGATTAGCTTCATATCTCATCTAGTCATCCACTAAGAAACCTGAGCCTACATGGGTATTCTTTGTTGGGGGGGCAGGGCAATGAGGGTTAAATGACTTGCCCAGGGTCACACAGATAGTAAGTGTCAAGTGTCTGAGGTCAGATTTGAACTCAGTTTCTCCTGAATCCAATGCTGGTGCTTTATCCACTGTGCCACCTAGCTGCCCGCCTAAATAGGTATATTGCTATCTCCCCCGTTGTTATGTGCATATTTCCCCCTCAGCCTCCACTTTCTTCTTCTTGCTCTGAAAAAAAAAATCAAATCACTATGTGTGAGTCAACAAGCATTCATGGGGCAGCTAGGTGGTGCAGTGGATAGAGCACCGACCCTGGAGTCAGGAGGACCTGAGTTCAAATCTGGCCTCAGACACTTAACACTTACTAGCTGTGTGACCCTAGGCAAGTCACTTAACTCCAATTGCCTCACCAAAAAAAAAAAAAAAAAAACCAAAAACCCAACAAGCATTCATTAAGAACTTACTAAGTGCCAGACACAATGCTAAGCACTGGAAATACAAATATCAGCAAAAAGAAATACAGTCCTAGCTTTAAGGAGTTTATGTTCCAATGGGGTGAGACAACACATAAAAGAGAAACTGAAAAATGGAGGAAGAGAAGAGGAAGAAAGTACCCTAATGGCACATGGTGGTATAGTACAGAGATGGAAGTATAGCGGGTCTGGGGCACTTCTACTAAATGGACATTGTGGGAGGGATTCACAGGGGGAGAAGGGACCCAGAGGAGTAGAGTCAGGAGGCACTTGAAGCATGGTCATATAGCACCTTTTACCTTTGCTCCTGGAAGGGACATTGTAATTGACTGCCCTGCATTTCCACTCATAATTACTGTGACTGCCTGGATCAACATTCTCTTCCTTAACCACTATTCCCCTACATGCCACATAGAATTACAGAACTTATAATTGAAAGGAACCTCAGTGGCCACCTATTCCAATCCATATATGTGAGAATCCATGATCCAGCATACCCAACAGTGCATTGGCCCCTCATATTAGAACAGAATTTCATGAAGTTTAAAGCTTGCCAATCAGGGCAGCTAGATGGCGCAGTGGATAGAGCACTGGCCCTGGAGTCAGGAGGACCTGAGTTCAAATCCTGCCCCAGACACTTAACACTTACTAGCTGTGTGACCCTGGGCAAGTCACTTAACCCCAATTGCCTCACCAGGAAAAAAAAAAAAAGCTTGCCAACCACTTGACATGCATTATTTCATATGAATCTCATAACAAACCTATAAAATAGGTATTAGAGTTATTATCTCAATCATATTGATTTGAACACTAAGACATAGAGACATCACAGATTTTGAAAATAGTGAAGTACTGATTCCCAGGTCCCATTTTCCTAGTAGCTACTGGAAGCTCTCTCCTCTTCCTTATTTCTTCCAAGGGCTACTAGCAAAACTCTAATTTACTTGGTCTTTGCTGAAGGTTTTTAGTGTTCAGGTAAAACTCCATTTGTTGGGGAGAGAAGTAAACTCAGGTCATCTTAATTTCAAGGTTAGTCTTCTATCTAGTATATAACGATGCCTCTGAGGACTCGGATCTTTACCTTCCAGGACTCAAAGAATGAGGTGGTAGTGGTATGGGGTTAATGTCTGGGACATATTTGAGTGGTGCTCCACTCAACCCTTCTCTAAGTTCCTGCCTTTTCCATATCTACAGAATACGTGACCTGGGCTAAAGTGTAAATGAGGCACCATGAATGCATAGATGCCTAGGGTAAAGAGAGGGCTACTAGCGGCCAGGTCTGGTCTTAAAACTCACCTTTTCCATAATTTAGCTTCCACCTTGCAAATGGTCATGGCCATCTTTCACTTTTTCAATAAATCTGATCTTTGATCAAATTATTTTGATTCTTTGGTTAATCTTATCCAACAGTGCAGATGATTACTGGTCCATGCCTTCTCTTCCTCTTTGGCTGACAAGGTCCTCTTTAAATCCTCCCTAGGGTATCATGCAGCATACTGAGAGCCTTGTTAGAGGTCTCTTGGCATTATACAGCTAAGAGTCATACAGCCCTCTGATGATGCCTTTTATACCATTAGTAAATCAAAATGCACTTGCCCAAAGTGGTATGTTAATATTAGGCAGAGTGTCATGGAAACTCAAGGAACTTAATGCTGTTTGGTTGGTGCATGGATTTGACTTTTAGTTGCTCTTCTACAAAGAGCTTTAGATACTGTTCTCCAGTTAGCAGGAAGCCTCGCACTTAACTGCTTGTCCCCTTCTGGATTGGTGCCTTTGGTGCTGCTCATGAAATGAGTCCTTTTTAGTAAGTAGGTAGAATGTGAGCTCCCTGTGAAACTTTCTATAGCATGGGGATGCTGTGTGGCTTTCTTATCTCAAAAGCTGAGAGAAGAGAATCCATTAGCAACCCCAGACATTCTCCACTATATCTTTGATGTTATGACTTATTCTATAGGAAGTCACTTCTAGTTCTAGTTCATATTCTCAGGAAAAATCAGTACTATACCTGTAGATTTCATTTACTACAAAAAGAAGGCTTTGTCTACAAGCCCAAACAGCTTGGCCCTTTGGACTCAAACGACTGGTTACTAGCTTAGTGACTAACCAAGTATTTGACTGAATTGGCCCTTTGTAAACTTTAGTAACTTTGTAATTCATTGATGTACATAGATATCACTTTAGTAGAATTTCATAGGATCATGGATTATAATATGCTTTATTGCAAATACTTATATCATAGTAACATGATAGTATAATTTCATAGAATTATCGATTTACAACTGGAAAGGCCTGTGGAGGGCTGAGTTACACTTCTTTTTATTTTATAGATGAGGAAATTGAGGTTTGGAGAACCTGATTCATTAAATTAAATAATTTATATTAATAAACTTTCTCACTGTTTCTGATAAAAAATAAAAACCTTCCCCCTCCCAATCCCTCTTTGATCTCACATAGGATCAACTCTATAACCTCATGGGTACAAGTTCAAATTATGGGAGATTTTCAGTGTTACCTTATCTTTCTGATTAACGTTTGTCTTCATTCAGTTAAAAAACAACCAACCAACTGGGAACTTCTAAAGTTAATTTAAGGCTAGGTATTCAGTTATCCATCATGCTAAATAATCCAGGCAACAGAACAGCATTGAAAGAGTAAAGCATCAACACCAGAATGGCTAGTAAATCAATGAAAAGAATATCAGCCTGCAATTTTTCTAAACAAGTACAATCTAATTCCTTCTCCCCTTGTCACCTCCCACCATTCCAAGTAATTTGGGAAATTAATTCCTCTAGCATTCAGTGCTCTGACAGATAAGACATGGGCGAAATCTCTGCAATGTGACTGTATTTCTCTGTTGTTACCAGCTTGCTTTAACCTCAATGAAAGGCTGAGTCCACAGGGAGACAATGACTTGCACCATCTCTACACAGCTCCTTATAGGACTTTTCTCAGGCCTTCTTCACTTCTCTTATTGGTGGCTACCATTTGCTACTTCTCCACATTCTGGTTGTCTCATTGCCTTCATCTTCTTTGGTCTCTCAGTTAGAATCCAACTGCAAAAACTCTTGCTATTCCTGCTACTCCTCTTGGACATTATTCTTCATGGTCACAAAACCATAAGAGAGATCTCCATTATTTCTCATCTATTCTTCCAGAAGTCAGAGTTCTTGACCTTCATTGATGACCATTTGTACTCTGAGCCCAGGCATTTTGGGAAATATAATCCTTTTTTACTTCAGTCAGGCATTTCATATTTTATTATTGCTCTCTTATTCAAATACTGTTTTTAATCAATATTTTCAAACTTAGAATATTAATAATTTTTCTTTGATTGGGTTAATTCTTAAATGGATTTTTGATGTCATTAATGGGACATTCCCACCACTGGTATAGATCTCAAACCATCCTTACCTTATGATCATGTGTGATTCTTGTTCAAGTCCCCATAATTCCACTATAGAGCTACATTTCTTGCACATCGTTGGAAATAGGGTACAACATACTCCTTTCCAAAACTCATCTCTCCACTGCCCTTTGAGTCACCTGCCACTTTGATTCTTAGAGACTATGGAGTTAGAAGAATCATAGCCATAAAACACCATGGGGAGAACATTCATATTAAAAAGATAGATTTTTGGGAGGCACCTAGATGGCGCAATAGATAAAGCACTGACCCTGGATTCAGGAGGACCTGAGTTCAAATCCAAGCTCAGACACTTATTAACTCTTTGACCCTGGGCAAGTCACTTCACCCTCATTGCCCTGCAAAACAGAAAGAAAAGATAGATTTTTGTGTTGGAGTCATCTCAGGATCATTAAAAACACAGTACAATTTCCCAAATGAAACTGAATCTGCACAATTCTTCACTTTAAATTCTGGGCTGTACTCATTTTCCATCTACAGTGCCTATTCTGTGTCTCTCTGTCTCTCTGTCACTCTCTGTCTCTCCCTCTTTGTGTTTTTTTCTCTCTCCATTTGTATGTAGGGGTACACATGCTTTGAATTGGCCTTCAAACCACATGTGTGTAGGTCTAAACAAGAGGCATTTTCAAGTCCTACTCTCTTGCCTCTTTGTGGGGTGAAAGTAAAGCTTTAGAGGCTATACCTGAAAAGCACAAGTTATGTATGGTACCTTGCAATATTTGGGCAAAGATTCAACTTTGAACCTTGCAAATATTTCTGCTTTCTCAAGGCCAGACTAGCTAAGTAAGAGATCCTTATTCCCAGTAGTCTGGTGACCTGGTAATGAATTCCTTGGCCATAACAACCCATGAATCAAAGACAAATACAAGGTGTCTCTTGGTCCCATGTGGCCCTCAATTATTTCCTCAACAACAGTAGCACAGTGGTGATAAAGACAGTAGAGGGTGCTAAGAATCACAGTTTTTAGACCTATGAAAATTAAATGGTAATTGGTACTGTAATTATGAAAACCACGTAAGATAAGCAACAAGTGGACATGTTACTCTGGAAGAAATGAATTGTAACAATTCCGTAATGAAGCCAGAAGGAAGTTGAAAGGAAAAGGAAGGATGGCACATGTTTGTTTGTTTTTTGTCCCCTTAAGGCAAATAAAGGAGTTGGTGGAATTAGTTTAATTGTGTTTCCAACGGCAACTAAAAACCTCATTTCATGGTGTATTTGGCCATTTCATACCACAGTGCCCATAACTATTTGCAAAGAGATCCCCATGAAAATAATTGCATTTTTTGTATCGACATTTATTGTAGTGGATAAAGAAATTCTATGAAAACCTTGATAATGTACTAAAAGTTAAATCAATTTACAATTTGACCCTCAGTGAATTCAGTGCAAAGAAGGGAATAAATGAGGATGGTGGAAAGTGTTTTCGGAAAAATATGGTTCAGGAATAAGGAGTTAAGGAGACCAAAGGCTTTTAGATGACACAGAACTCTCATACTGATATATCAGAACCCCCTTCTTTACAAATAGAATAAAATGGTATTGGACATAAATATTCCATACGATCACAAAAAATAAAGCCAATTCCATTTTGATGTATAGGAATTCATTCTTCATTGATTTAGGAGTATACCAGAATTAGCTATCTGTATACAAACACATAACCGACTCCTAGAGCAAAGATCAAAATTAATATAAAGTTTAAAGAAATAAAAAAATAAAATATATGACATGCAATTAAACAACTCCAACATGACATTTAAAATTTTTTTTTGATGTTACAAAATGGAAAATAGATGCAGGAAGGGACACTGGTGCTGACGATACTATTTTTGAGTAGTTTAACTGATGTAATTTAATTGACATAAGGAGACCAAAAGAGCCTAAAAATGGCTTCAATTAACAAGGACTTGAATTAGTTGCTCATTGGAACAATATGGTAACTAATGGCAACACCATTGAATATAAACTATGTCAATTGCTTTGAAAAACGATGGTGGAAGATTAATTGCAGTATGACCTCATAAACCTATTAGAAGCAGTAAAGGAAAAAAAAATACAGCTCAAGGAAAGCTTTAAAGTGACCTAAGGAAGATCTTGGAAAAAGAATAAAGGGAAAAGATAGAAAAGGTTTACAAATACATACATTTATATTTTATATGCTATATATTAAAGCACACACACACACACACATATATATATATGTATATGTATATGCGTGTATAGTAGGATAGTATAACTGCATTATTTGGAAACAAACATCATGTCCCAAATATACTTATAGAGGAGATAGAATTGGCACTAAAAAGAGTAACAATTTAAAAAAATTATCTGTACCTGGAGAGGTATGTGCTATAAATGACAATATCAATGGCTTTGAGAGATTGATTCTCAAAATAACTGACAGGAGAAAGAAAATACTAAAAGCATAGAAAAAAATATCAGCCTTTATGATACTCCTACCCTCCCACCCCCAAAGATAACCCAAAATATCAATAATTAGCCATCATTATATTTACTTTCCCTTTTATAGAAAGTATTTATTATTTGAGGATTGTTAGCAACAGAAAAAAGTTTCTTATTGTATCCACTTAAAATGAAATGCCACATCTCATAACAGTGGGGGCAGGGAAAAGTTTAGGCTTTTGAAAAGCTTAGGACAGCTTGAAAATGAAATTAGAAATTAATTTTAAAATACTTTGTCTGAGACAGCGATATTGTTTGATGAAGAACTGTGAAAGAATGAACTATTCTCAACAATGAAGTGATCCAAGGCAATCCCAAAGGACTATTGATCAAACATGCTATCTACCTCTAAAGAAAGAACTGATATTGATGGAACAGATTGAAGCATGCCATTTTTTGCTTTCTTTAATTGTTTTTCTTTTATTCAAGTTTTCTTATACAAAATGACTAATATGGTAATGTTTTACATAATCATACATGTACAACTTATATCTGATTGCTTACCACCTCAGGGAAGGGGGAGGGGAGGGAGGGAAGGAAGGATAAAAATTGGAACCCAAAACTATAAATAAAAATGTTTAATACTTTTTGAAAAAATATTTTTGTCTAGTATTTAACACAATTAGGTAATACACTACTTATTGGAATAAACAAAGAATCAATAATATTGATTTTTTAATTTTCATTTTTCCAGCAAAACTTTCTGATGGTGTAGTATGACATTAACAAGCATTTATTAAGCAACTATATGACAAGACACTGCGTTCAACAGCCTTCTCATGCCTACCACACACCTTTGCATTACCTTCTGGGGGGTGCTAAATTTCAGTTCTTCAGAGCCTACATTGTTTCCTGAGGCACCATCATGCATTAATACTAGAAGAATTTCATATTGAAAAAAATGCACTTTTGTTTTAAGAAGCTCAGGGTAATTTACAGAGGGCTGGGATCTTAACTTTCCAACTAATTCTCCATTTTCCATTAGTAGCTCTGCTTGGTTTGAAATCCAGGGAACATTGTGTCCCTCATCCCCACGTCCAGATGTATATACTCCAGAGGTTTCCCCTACCTTTCCATCATCCTTTTTTTTTTTTTTTTTTTTGGTGGGGCGATGAGGGTTAAGTGACTTGACCAGTATCACACAGCTAGTAAGTGTCAAGTATCTGAGGCTGGATTAGTACTCAGGTCCTCCTGAATCCAGGGCTGGTGTCCATCATCCTTTTATATGTTGTCTTCCTTTATTAGACTGTAAGCTCCTTGAGGGCAGGGTCTGCCTCTTTATTATTTGTATCTTCAGTGCTCGCTATAGCTCCTGGAATATAGTAGGAACTTAAATGCTTATTGAATTTAATTGAATTGAACATTACAAACAATGAGTGATGAAGGCAAAGCATGATAAAGGAGATTAAAAAAGAAATTTATCATTGAAAAAGATGATGGACCATTCATATGGTGAGAGGAAGGAATAACTGGTTGATTGCCCACATGCTCCACTAGTATGGCTGTAATATCAAGAAAACTCCTGGGGGGGGGCTCTAACACAGTGGATGAACTCCCTGTGGTGAAATTATGGGAGGACATGAGCAAGGGTGACATGGGACAGGCAGGTATGGAAAGGTTGTGATGTGTATCATCAAAGGGGACACCTCTATTGATGAGATCATAGAGTCATTCATATATTTGATGATTCAAGCAGTTTTTCTTGTGTGGATTATTTTGAATAATTTCAAAGAGCTGTAAATATAGAGCTGGAAGGCACTTCACTCTCATCTAGTCCAATCTCTTCATTTTGTAGATGAGGAGACTGAGACTCAGAGAAGTTAAGTAACTAAGCAGAGATCACATTGTGAGTACTGGGGGCCGGGGAGGATGAGAGCTGAGCCCAATTCCTCTGATAACCAAGCCAATGAGCTGATGTTTGATATAAAACTTACCGCAAATCAAAGCATCTGGTAGGCTCAATCGTCTCTTAAGAATCCCTCCAAGAGAGGCAGCTAGGTGGTGTAGTGGATAAAGCACCGGCCCTGGATTCAGGAAGACCTGAGTTCAGATCTGGCCTCAGACACTTGACACTAGCTGTGTGACCCTGGGCAAGTCATTTAACCCCTATTGCCCAGCCCCCCCCAAATAAAAAAAGAATCCTTCCAGAATTTGAACCATGAATAGGATATCCTCTAGAAAGTGACCTTTGGTGGGTATATGTTTCCAGGGCTTTTATCTGGCATCTCCATAGGTGCAAGCTGGAAGAAGGACATCAAATAGATTAAAAGCAAGACAGATTTGTCAATTTTTCTATAATAATTTATTTTTAAATCAATTTTGTTGATATCTTTTATATTTTTATGTCACTATGGCTTTCCCTAGTATCCTTTCTTCTCCCCCTTATAGAGGGCCATCCTATGTGACAAATAGCATTTTTAAAGACAAAAAATGAAAAAGAAGAGGAAAAATTAGATTAACTGATCAATAAATCAAAAATCTGAAATTTTGTGTGAAGTGCAACACTTGCAAGCTTTCCACCTCTGCAAGGAGCTGGGTGGTAATGTTTTTTCATGTCCTTGTTTTGAGCCATGTATATAATCTATCATTTTACAACATTCATTTTTTATTTTGTTATATATGTGGTTGCTCTTTCCATTTAAAATTCTGTAATCATTGTGTATGTTTCCCCCCCATCTTGGCTTAATTCTCTCTATCAGTTTATGTAGATCTTCCATGCCATTTATCACATTTGTAATTTCTTATAGCACAGTTATATTCCACAAATTTATTTTCATCATGAATAATGGCAGAAGAGCTACACTGGTACCCTAAAAATAAGGCTTTGAAAAATGCTTTACCTATGCTAACTCATCTGAGTCTCACAACAACCCCACAAAGTGGATGCTGTTATTATTCCCATTTAACCAGATGAGGAAATGAGGCATAGACCGTTGCCCAGAATCACTCATCTAGGCAGGATTCAAGCCCGAAGTCTTCCTGACTTCCAATCTTATGCACTATCCATTTTGCCACTTACAGCTGTCTAGAACACTTTACTCCCTAATGTACTACAAGAGAAGGTAGAAATACTGCTTAGGAAGATGAGATCAGGAGCGGTTAGACCTGACCACATACACACCAAGTAAAAATACAAGTTGTACATGAACCAATCTTGAAAGAATTAAGGCAGGGTTTCTTAATCTTTAGTGTCTCATGGACCACTTTGGCAAAATCTAGTCAAGGCTATGGACTCTCTTTTTATTATAATATTTTCAAATAATTGTAGGACATGCTAAATTTCAATTAGACATTAGTGAATATAATGGTGCATTTTTTTCCATTCAAGTTTACACACTCTTTGATATCTATTCACAGATCTCTTGGGAGGTCTGTGTACCCTAGGGTAAGAATCCTTGAATTAAGGATCATTCTACAAGATATTGCAGGGGTGGAAAACACAATGACAACACAATCCCCTGGAAAGTGGTGGAAAATAATACTACTCCAACAAAGGTAAAAGACAGCATCCATCAAGGGGTATTTGATAAAAACATGAGAAGGGTTTTGCAAATGATTTTCTCCAGCAGACTACACTCTTCTAGTCACACAATTGACTAAAAGATGAAGAGAATGCAAGATCCCACAGTAGTTATGTTTTGATGGTGGCAAAAGGGCAATTGATTCCATAAAACAAAAGTAGCCTTAAAATATCTCTCCTTTAATGAGGAGTTTCTCAAGTTAAGGTGGCCCAAGATTCCTTGATAAGTACAACCACAGAGATAATTCTCTTCGATGTTCCTCAGAGTACTATTAAAAGAACTTCTTGGGGGCAGTTAGGTGGCATAGTGGATAAAGCACTGGCCCTGGATTCAGGAGGGCTTGAGTTCAAATCTGGCCTCAGACACTTGACTTGGGCAAGTCATTTAACTCTCATTGCCCAACAAAAACAAAAAAAAAAAACAAAAAGAAAAAAAAAGTACTTCTTTACTCTAAAAATATTAGCATGTGCCCATGGATTTTTTTTAAAGGCTCCTCTTTTCTATTGGATCCTATTTTACTTAGAAATAAAAAAGTTAAAATAAACCAACATTAGTTATAGCATGTCTAGTTATATACACATGTTTTGTTATCAGTAAAAATACACATATACACACTCACCGTGATAACTGGAAACACTATAGAAATACACATATACATATTCCTTGTGATAACTGGAAATGCCAATATCCATAGATGCAGTTGCCTTTCTAATTCAGTATGAAATTAACTGTCGTATAGTACCAGAAAATAATTCTATGTAGTAGGACCAATTCTCTTGCCCATAAGACTTTCTTTTTTTTTTAATTTTTAATTTTTTTTAATTTATTTTTTTAAGACTTTCTAATATTAATAATCCTTGAAGTGCCTTATGGTTATAAAAAGCTTTAGAATGGTTTTATCCTTTGATCTTTACAGCAACCCTATAAGGGAGATAATGCAAGTAACCTTATCTACACCATAGAGATAAGGAAACCAGAGAGAGATGAAGGGACTTGCCCACAGCCATTCAGATATTAAACAGTGTGCTGGGACTCAAACACATACCATCTAATTTCAAGAGGACTGTTATCAAAACTATACTTTTCTGCATTAACTGTGCAATTTGTGCAGTTTAAAAAAATTCTGATTGGACTAATAGCTGATAGCTTTAGGAATCTAGGATTTATAGTTGAAAAGGCACCTCTTGGGCAGCTAGGTGGTTCAGTGGGTAGAGCACCTGTAATCAGGAAGAGTCTTCTTAAGTACAAATCTGGCCTCAGACACTTACTAGCTGTGTGACCCTGAATAAGTCAATTAATCCTGTTTACCTCAGTTTCCACATCTGTAAAATGAGGTGTAGAAGGAAATGGCAAACCACTCCAATATTTTGCCAAGAAAACTCCAAACAGGGTAACAGAGTCAGAAATGACTCAGTTTCTAAAGAAACTGAGGCCCAGATGGGAGAAATAATGTCTTGCCTGAGGTCACATAGCTATGAAGTGGTAGAGTCAGGATTTGAACTCAGATTCCAGAGATCCAAGGTTGTCACTCTATCCTCTGCACCACACTGCCTCCAGGTAGTTTTGCTCCTCAAGGACTAAAGAAAACTTAAAGGGAGGCAGCGTGGTACAGTGGGAAGAATGCTGGATCTGGAGGCAGAAAATCTGAACTGAAATCACTTCTAACCTGTGTGATCTTCAGGAAAACACTTAGGATTATAGATTCAGAGCTGGAAGGGATCTTAAGGGCTTTTCAGTTTAACTCTTGTTTTACAGATGAAGAAAATGAGGTTCAGACAGGTTAAATGACTTGCCCAGGATCATACAGCTAGGAAAGATGTGTCTGAAGCAAAAACTCCAAGCCCAATGCTATGTTGCTAAGAGTTTTAGTTTCCTTATCTAGTTTCTCTAATCCACTGTGTTACTCAGGGTCTCTGCACCTCAGTTTCCTCATCTAGAAATTCTCATCTGAAAAATGAAGGAATGGGACTACATAGCCTCCAAAGTTCCTCCCAGCCCTAAATGTACAAGGTTTAATTTATTTAATTATTTTTTTTTGTGAGGCAATTGGGGTTAAGTGACTTGCCCAGGGTCA
Source organism: Dromiciops gliroides (assembly GCF_019393635.1). Classification (NCBI taxonomy): domain Eukaryota; kingdom Metazoa; phylum Chordata; class Mammalia; order Microbiotheria; family Microbiotheriidae; genus Dromiciops; species Dromiciops gliroides. The sequence continues at coordinate 717,040,401 of NC_057861.1, forward strand.
CACAGCTAGTAAGTGTTAAGTGTCTGAGGCCGGATTTGAACTCAGGTCCTCCTGACTCCAGGGCCAGTGCTCTATCCACTGCGCCACCTATCTGCCCCAGTTTAATTTAATAAAAACTGGAAAAAAAATATGTTTTTTACAAGCCCAGTGTAGGAATAGGATGTGTTTTGTATTCTTTGAACACAAATAGATCAAAAGGACAACACATTGAAATAGTGCATTTTTAATGACCGCAAGTTTTCTTGGTTCAAAGGAAATTATATAGAAAAATCGTGAATAAGTAATTTACAAGCATCTCAGAGAGATGCATGTAACAACCCTTCCTATGAATATTGCAGGCTATTAACTCAGAAGAAAAGAAAGATGCATTATAAATTGTGAAATGGTCTATTCATATCCGCTTGTGTCATTATTGCTAATAATAATATAATAGGAATCTTTTATAAAGTCCTGCTTCATGGTGTGAAGGTGATTCTGAATCATTGAAAGCCAAGCCTGTGAGAATACAAGTGGATAAAACATCAGATATTGTTCCTAACCATCAATGTCCCTGAACCAACCTGGCTAAGTTTGGAGCGATAGCTAAATAAAGGTAAAGCCACCAAGTTATGGCTTCCCCTCCTCTGCCCCCTCCCCCGCCCCCACTACAGCAATGCACAGTGACTAAGGAATGGAGGAATCATAGTTTGGTGGAAAGCATTGTCCATGGATTAAATCACAGATTTTTGAAGTGTTACAGAATCATAGAATTTCAGAGTTGTAAGGGATCTAAGAGGCCATCGAGAGTCCAATTAACATTTGAAAAATGATTCTGTTTATAATGGACCCATCTTTGCCCAGACTTGGCTTAAAGGAATCAAGGACTGAAATAGGTTGTCAACTATAAGAATAATTTATATTATAACAATATTTTAAAAATGAACAATTTGGAAAGACTTAAGATTTTTTTTTAAGTAAGGCAATTGGGGTTAAGTGACTTGCCCAGGGTCACACAGCTAGTAAGTGTTAAGTGTCTGAGGCCGGATTTGAACTCAGGTACTCCTGACTCCAGGGCCGGTGCTCTATCTGCTGCACCACCTAGCTGCCCCAAAACTTAAGATTTTTGATCAACTAAAAAATCAATCATGATTCCAGAGGACCAATAAAGAAGAATGCTATCCAGCTCAAAGCAGAGAGATCATGAATCATACAAAATAAATGCATTTTTGGACTTGACCAGTGTAGGAATTTGTTTTGTTTGACTGTGCTTATATGATATAAAGGTTTTTCCTTCCTTCCTTCATTCCTTCCTTCCTTCCTTCCTTTCTTCCTTCCTACTCCTTTGCCTCCCTCCCTCCCATCCTAGGAAGAGGAGAAAAAGTAGGAGGAAAAGAAAGAGAATAGAAAGAAGAGGAGATAAAGGATAAAAAAGGGGAGAAAAGGGATGAAAAAAGGAAGAGGAAGAAAAAAGAAAAGGAAGGAGATAAATAAACAGAAAGACACATAGATGAAAAATAGAGGAAGAGCATTTATTAAGTAAGCTCTTACTGTATGCCAGTCACTGTGCACAAAAGCATGTATGGATGCCTGGGAAATAGCTGCAAGGTCTGTTTTCCTGACAAAATAAGGTGAAAGGTCACCCATCAGAGCTGGTCTTCCCAGGATCAGAGTCCAACATTACAGTGGGAGGGAGATGAACATCACCTCCCCAGAGTGTCCTAAGCATAGTGTGAAAATGGATGGTCAGAGGAGGAGGAAAAAGGGATAAGAGAGGAGGGGGAGAAAAAATGGCTTCAGTAAAACATTGCCTTTTATTATTGAAGAGACCTCTTGAATAATGAACATTGATTCAGTCCATTACTGCTTATATCACCTAAGGACAAATGACAGCCTTCTCCCCCACACCTGTTAGAGATGCAGAAGGAAGAAAAAATGAGAAAGGGAACATTGTGTTTGCTTATCTCTCTATTTTAAGTTGTCTAATCATTTTGAAAACTAAGTTCTTATTAAGAAGCAGGTGGATGGAGGGCCAGCCTAGCACAGTGCCTGGCACATGGTAAGCACTTAATCACATGCCTGTTGCCTGCCCCAGAGTCAAGAAGACCTTGGTTTGAGTTCTGCCTGTGGTGTTTAATAGCTGTGTGACCCTAGTCAAGTCATTTGACTTTTCAATGTCCTGAGGCAATTCTTTAATATTCTAAGTTACTGAAAGGTTATTTATCTTCCTCTTCAGGCTTCCCACACTGTGATGAAATCACAGATGTAGACTCATCCTTCCTTCCCCCATCTTATTAATATAGCCACTTAAAATAGAATGTGGGGGTGGGGGCAAGGTAAGAAAAAATTGAACTTCATCAGTGAAATGTGTTAACATTTATGAAATATATATCACAACCTATTGTTTTAACGACTGCAGAATATTAGTGAGCTTCAAATTTGATTATGTGAGAGAGCTGTGCTATGAGCCACTTATCATGGTTACTAAGAGCCTCAGGTGCCCAGGCCTCCAGCCAGGCTCACCAGTCATTACTAAGGAACCCTGGGATATTCTTGGCAAGGCAGAGAATGTGACAATTAGTTAAAAGGAAAGTCTGGTGCATTTTTAAACCTTTAAACACTTGGCTTCATAGATCACAAATTTTCAGCAATCAGGTACTCTTCTTTTCTCACTTCTTTTCTCATTTTCTACATCTCATTTTCTCTCCTACCTTTTTTTTGAAGATCTTTGCACTGACTGCATCCAGGCCATTGATATTTTGTTGCTGCTGCTGTTTGATCTCTCAGTAAAACCAACATCCCGAACTGCCTCCCCTTTGTGCCAAGTGTCAGAAAAAGTGAATTATTTTGTCGGTCATTTAGATTTCACAGTAGATTCCTTAGGATTGTTTCCAATGTGATCCTTTTCCAATTATTCAGCTGTACAAACTGCAGACAGGATGGGAACTCCGGCAGTCTCCCATTCCATTTTCTGCAGCTCTTTATTGCCAAGCTGAGCTTGTGTCTTTCCTAACCAGCTGCTTTGAGGGCCAGACTCCCAGGAATCACAGAGCGTGGGAAGTGGTAGCGATGGGGAACACACTAACCCTTCTCAGTAATGGTCACGTCATGCTCAGAGGGCCAATTTCACTGTTATTCAGGGATTTCAGCCCCCACAGAATATGGGGCTAGTGGCAGGGGGCGGGAAGAGAAAGATGCAGCAGGGAGATAGAGAACAAGAGAAGTCATAGTTCCAACTCTTCAGATGCTTTTTATTTCCACCCTAGTGTGGAATCAGTACAAAGCGCTCTGGGTCACCTTTCCAACTTTCCCTCTTGGACTTTATTCCCTGAGATGAGTTTGGACAAGCTTGGGAAGGTAACCCAGAAGGTGTTCCATGAGGGAAAGTAATGTAGAGACAACTGGTCTTTGAGTTGGAAGCCCTGGATTTGAATCCTGTCTCTAATACTTGCTAGCTGTCCCTTTGGGCAAATCACTTAACTTCCTTGAATTTCTGTTGCTTCTACTATAAAATGGAGATACGTGAAATACCTCACAGTATCAATCAATCAAAGAGTATTTATTAAGGATGGAGAGTCCCTTCCCCACAAAGAGCTGACTTTATAATGGGGGAGACAACATGGATATCAATAAGTTAATATAAGACAGTCTGGAATGTAAATCTGGGAGGGGGCACTAGAAGCTGGGGGATGAGGGAAGGTGGGATTTGAGATGAGTCGTGAAGGAAACCCGGGAAGTCAGGAGGTGGAGGTGAACAGGTAGAGGATTCTGGGCATGGTGAACAGTCAGTGCAAAGTCATGGAGACAGGAAGTGGAGCACTGTGTCTGAAGAGAGAAAGGGACCACCTTGTAAAGAGCTTTAAATGACAAAAAAGAGGAGTGTATATTTGATCCTAGAGGTAATGTGGTGGTGTTCAGTCATGTATGCTCTTCATGGTCCCATTTGGAGTTTTCTTGGAAGGGATATTGGAGTGGTTTAACTATTTCCTTCTCTAGCTCACTTTACAGATGAGAAAACTGAGACAAACAGGGTGAAGTGACTTGCCCAGGGTCACACAGTTAGTAATCTGAGGACAAATGTGAACTCTGGAAGATGAGGAGTCTTCCTGACTCCAGGCTCAGTATTTTATCCACTGAGCCATCTAGCCCCTAGAGGTAATAGGGAGCCATTGGAGTATATTGAGTATAGAGGTGGGTAGGTGACATATCTATTCTGTGCAGATGAAAAGGCATTTTGGCAGGTTGGGGAGGATAGATCAGAGTGGGGAGAGACTTGTGGAAGGAAGACAAATTAAGAACCTATTTTAGTAGTAAATGAGATAAGTGAGCTTGAAGTGAAAGGTTTTCTCTAGCAAGGGGTGTGGGGGGTTTCTTTTTAATGTACAAGTATGAATTGGGGATAGAACATCTAGTTTATTTCTAGAAAGAAAAGGGAATGTTCAGCAAAAAAATCATAGAATGATTAGAAGAAAATGCAGTGACTTATCACTACTTGTATATTTAGTTAGATGTCTAATGCTTAAACCTCATTAGAACACTGTTTTTGTTTTTGTTTTTGTTTTTTTGGTGGGGCAATGAGGGTTAAGTGACTTGCCCAGGGTCACACAGCTAGTAAGTGTCAAGTGTCTGAGGATCCACTGCACCACCTAGCTGCCCCCTAGAATACTGTTTTTGCAAAGCTGCCAAGGAGGTATTTCATATTTCACCTCTGTCTGACATTTGTGCATCAAACAACCAAGTGAGAACCAAGTATAACCATCTTTTCGGGGGGGGGGGGTCTTTTTAACAAAACCTAATCTTCCTCCTGCTGCTGTAACCACAACCACTCTGGTAGATGCTACCCTTGTCTCCATCACAAACCTTCCAGGACCTTTCTATGTTCTCAGGGTCAATGCTAGAGGAAAGAAAATGCAAAAGAAGAAGCCAGCCAGGAGGCTTGAGTACAAGCCTGGATGACTGAGTCTACACTTATGAGGTGATCTGAACCAAAGGACCTTGTCCTGCCACTATGCTGGGGTAGGGAAGGACCCTTCCTTCTTCCATGTCCAAAATGATGTCACACCTGTCTTCTCAAAAGCTACCTCTCAGAGACCTTGCCAGTCAGAAGCCTCCTGTCTTCTACCACGTATAGAAGCTCATCTTAACAGCTTTCCCTCCCCTTCCCAGCAGCCACTTGGGGAAGATTCAGCATAGCGATGAGTCATACCTGCCTAGAAGCAGCTCAGGTTTCTACGTGGTCTCTTGGTGGGAGTGGGGCAAACAAACAAAAAATAAAACTTTGTGTATTTTCCAAAGGGGGAAGGGGGTCCCTGTGACACATTTTAACCTTGGGCGGTTAGGCCCTCAATCTGTCCTTGTCAACATCACAGAATTCTAGAATCTTAGATTTGGAAAGAATACCAGAGATCTCCTGGTCTAACTTAAACCTGGCCAAGATTCCTCTGTACTCCGGAGATAGGTGACAGCTACTTATCTGATAAATGGTATAATATTTAGAGCACTGGGCCTGGAGCCAGGAAAACCAGGGTTCAAATCCAGCCTCGGATATTTACCAGCTCTGTGACTACTAGCAAGACACTTAACCTTTCTCTATTTCACTTTCCTTAACTAAAAAATGAGGACAATCATATCATCTGCCTCCCAGGGTTGTCATGATGATTTTATGAGGTAACGTGTAAAGTGCTTAGCACAGTTTCTGATACACAGTTATTATCATTATTTATTAATATTATTATTATCCTCAAATGAGAAACCCAGCACCTTACAAAAGCATTCCAAGCCCTTTTGTTGATGGGTCTAATCATCATACAAGTTTTCATGACATCAAAACTAATTTGACCACTTTGTAATTTACATTCATTGCTCCAGGGTCTGTCTTTTGGGGCCAAGCCAAAAAAAAAAAAAAAAAGCTCATTTCTCTTTCTTCCAATGACAACCCTTCAAATACTCACAGACAACCACCAAGTTATTTCCCTCATTTCTCTTTCCTCCTATTAATTCTGTAATCTGAGGAAGTCCTTCCTCTATCCCTTCCCCTGCCCCCTAGTCTTCTTCCATTTTCTCCCTTTAAACTATATGGAAGAGGAATCTAAGTAGCATAGTGAATCGAGTGCTGGCCCTGTATTCACGAAGATGTAAGTTCAGATTCAAGCTCAGATGCTAGCTGTGTGACCGTTGGTAAATCACTAAACCTCTCTCTCTCAATTTCCTCATTTTTTAATTGGACAGAACAGCAACCTTGCTGGTAGGATATTATGAGGATCAAATAAGGTATTTGTAAAGTGCTTGGCATAATGTTTGGCACGTAGTAGGCACTTAAATGCTTATTCCCTCCCCCCATAGATTATGTGTAGGAGGCCTTCTGTACTGTCTGATGATACAGCGGAAACATTAAAAAAAAAAAGCTTTAAATTGAAACAACAGGAGACCGGATGTTATAATAGCCCTCATTGGAATCTGGCCACATCAGCTCAGCTAACGACACTCTTTGTGCATGGTTGGTTATTAGATTTTTAATAGGCATCCCTCTCAAAACTTTTGATGGTCTCACATCTGGGAGAGCAGTTTGAAATCTGACCGCATTAGCCAAGTCATCTTTGTAGGAAGACATGCATGTGTCTACCTAATTTTAGTTGGATTGTACAACCAAGAGGCAGCTTTTGACCTGGACAGACTTTTTTTTAGCCATTCAGTTACCAATATTGATTGAGCACCTGCTGTGTCTGAAGAACATAACAGGGATCCAGCTCCTAGGAGATACAAAGGCATGAAAAGAATCTGTTTTGACTTTGCTTGGGCAAAACCACTGACACACAAAAAATCACTTTAGGAAAACTAAAAATGGATATGGTACAAACAGAATGTGAGTGCTGGAAGGAAGCAGGCTAAGAAAGGAATCAATCCCCTGGGTCATTCGCATTTCTTTGAGGTGAATTTAGACCAGGAGACTCAGGGAGGTCAGGGCTTAGCTCATTTTTGTCTCTCTATCTCCAGCACCTAGTGCAGTGCGTGGCAAAGAGTAAATCCTTAAAAAGCAATGTGCTGATTGAATTAAATAGAAACAGGGGCAGCTAGATGGCGCAGTGGATAGTGCAACGGCCCTGGAGTCAGGAGTACTTGAGTTCAAATCTGGCCTCAGATATTTAACACTTATTAGCTGTGTGACCCTGGGCAAGTCACTTAACCCCAATTGCCTCACTTAAAAAAAAATTTTAATAGAAACATACCCATTGCTCCTGTGTGCCCAAAGCCCTGTGGGTAATATGTAATACACCAGTTTGAGAGAGAAATGAAGAAGAAGCAACCATCCTGTGTCATACCTGTTGGTAAATTCATCTTTTCTGTGATCATTTTGCTAAAGCAGGCTGCATACAAAGCATTGGATATTCCAGGGACATAGAAGGAGTGCATTATGTTCTGCACATGACTACCTCTCAGGAGAATATTCTTGGAAGAAACTACTCTACTGGAAATCCTGAAACGGGGCAAATGTTGGATTCTTTTTTTTTTAATTAAAAAAAATGTTGGATTCTGAAACATTTGAACGTTAAGTGCTATTGGTGATGAGCACACTAGTGAAGTGCAAGATTCATTTAAATTTTGATAAGCCCATAACCACCGGTTCCCATACTAAACACAAAAATATGAAAACTAAGTTAGGGTGCTTATGGGGACATTTTCATAAGGATGGTGAATTGTTCTAGACAGAATGTGAACTCCTTGAGGACAGGGACCATGGTCTTTACTTGTATTCCCAGTGCTTAGCACAGTACGTAGCACACAGTAAGCTAATTGGTGAAAACAAAAACTAGGAATAAAAGAGCATCTTGTTGTATACAAGGGTTCACAGTGGTCTTTCCCCATTAGATTGGTGCTGAAGCCAGTTTCATTCAATGATTTATGAAAGTTCTTGAGGCCACTCCCATAATCAGGGATTATTGTACAAAGTATAGTACAAAGAGCTCTGCATTGGGAGTCCAAGGACCTGGGTTCAAATCCCAGCTCTTCTAAAGAGCTCTGTAACTTTCAATAAGTCATTTCTCTTCAGCTCTCACTATTTCCCTTTGGTAAAAAGAAAAAGGTGAGGGAATTCAATGACCTCAAAGGTCTCTCTTATAAATTGAATTAATGGTTTCAAAAAAGGGAAAGTATTCTCAGGAACAAAGGGGGCTGACAGTAAAGGTAAGGTAAAGGACATATGTGAAGACAGGAGGATGAAGTAATCCCATGTGAGTCTGATCTATGGAGCAGGATAGAGGAGGGGTCACAGAAGAGTTGAGGTTGCTGAAGTTAGTGGTTGGGGGGTGAAAGATCATCCATAATCATAGAAATTGCGGCCAGTTTCATGGCCTTTGGAATTGAGTTAGACTAGTCTGGAAACCGATTTCTGCTGATAATAACAGGGAAATGGCTTCATCCCTTGGTGGTGGTGGCCTCTCTTAAAGCAGCTAATGATCTTGGCTCTTCTGATACATGCAGGACGAGGTTCTTGGAGAATTCAGAGCAGCAACAGCTTCTGGGAGGCAGACATCACTCTGTGTGTGTGCATGTGCGTGTGCAGAGAGCCATAGAGCATGGGGACAGAGGGGAGGAGGCCACATATGTTAAGCACAGTGCACCACGCTGCCATTTGCCCCTAGGCAATTTCTTTTGATGTCTCTTGGTTTTCTCAGATCAAATGAATATTTATTAGGGTTGATCACAAACATGCATGCACACACACACCATACACGACTACACATGTCAATACAGGGTCACAAGGCACACAGAGATAGACACATGTGTACATGTATGCACATGCACACATACACACATACATAGCTTTATTTTCTCCCTTTCTGATTTGATTATCATTTGAAGGCACTAATGCCTAGTGACCCTAATGGTTAAGGAGGTCACTTGGCATTTCATGACACATGCAAGGCTTTGTGGGTTGCTGGGCACCTATGCAAAATGCAGTCAATAATATCTCTGACTCCATTTTCTCTCTTTTAGTCTTTCTTTTCTCTTTGTAATAGAGGCAGTATGCAAAATGTTAACATGCTTTGGAATCAGGCAGACCTGGGTTCATATTCCACTTCTGACACTTCATAGCTTTGTGACCTTGTCCAAGTCCCTGGGTGTCTTTGAAAAGTCTTGGGCAACTCCCCAAGACTTATAGAAAGCTCCTCATCCATGCAGGTAGAGGGAGTTCCCAAATACTGATAAAATCCCATATCTTTTCTGTATTCATATATTCTCTTTTTAGAGTCTGAGTGTTTGTAACTTATCACCCTCAGTTTATTGTTGTCACTTACTCTCTGGGCTCTCAGGCCACAGCTTCTCCCCATGGGAAATTTCTCTTCCCTTGCAGAGTTTATAGAGAGAAATTGGGCTTTTTTAAATGTATAGGAAACAGATTCTGGGCTTTCTCATCTTGGCTGCAGGGGTTGGGGCTGGGTGGAACTAGGTTCCACAGCCCAGTACAATGCTTCTGAGTGCATTTGTCCTTGTTCCCAGTACTAATTCACAATCTACTGGGGCTCCTAAACCCCCAGTACTCCTCCCCCACAGCTGACTCTTATTCACATCACTGTCCTCTAAACTGACTCATTTTGACTCCAAATATTAGTTCTTCGACTCTACTCCTTCCTTGGTCATGCTCAAGTGCTAGTTTCTCCTTCCAAATCCCAGATCTCAATAAGGGCAACTTCTGATGTTTCTTAAATCAGCCCAAGGCATCAGTGGAAACCAGGAGCAGCTGTGTGCCCCAGGAGCTGCCTCAGGGACACAGCTGCTCCCCTTTGCTGCCATTCCCAGTCACTCACACAAGGGATATTTGGCAGGAAAATCATTCCATATTGTGTTTTTATTGCTCTATTCATTCATTCAATCATTCTACAAATACCAATTAATTGTGCAAGGCACTGTGTCCCATGTGCTGGGGAGACAAAGATGTAATCAGTCGATCAATCAAAAGCATCTTTTAAACACCTACTATGTGCGTGGCTCTGTGCTAAGACTTGGTATTATAAAGGCAAAAGCTGGAAGCAATACCTGCTCTATGAGAGACCCCATTCTATAGGAGTGGAGGATGCAGCTAGGGTGAGGGAGGGAATGTGCCCATTTAGACAACATAGCCTTGACACTGAAGGATGTCACAATGTGATGGGGACAGGAGGAGAAGATATAAACACACAAGTCTCTTTGATAGAAGAGAAAGTGAGATCAGTGGAAAGGAAATGTGAAGTGCATGAAGACATGGGGTGGGAGGGGACAGCATTTATTAAGCACCAGCTAAGCTCTTTACAAATATTTCATTTGATCCTCACAACAATCTTGGATGGTAGGTTCTATTATAATCTCCATTTTACAGTTGAAGAAACTGAAGCAGTCAGAGGTTTAAGTGACTTGCCCAGGATCACACAGCAAATAAGTGTCTGAGATCAATTTGAACTCAGGTTCAAAGCTTTGCCCACCGCACCACCTAGGTGCCTTGTGGGTAAGGAAAACTCATTTTTACTTGAGTGTGAGGATCAGGGAAGATTTATTTGTTCTCACTGAGAATGAAGTCCGATAATTCAACAAAGCAGTAACAGGAATTCAGTATGAACCCACCCCCTTAAGACAAGATTCTTTACTCTAGAGCTTTCTGTATAATGATGATTTTTTTTCTTATATTTTCCTTCTCTAGAAATTGTGTGTGTATGTATACATACATACATAAAATATATGTCGGTGTATGAGTGTCTGTCTGTGTCTGTCTATGTATATCTGTATATCTGTGTCTGTGTGAGTATACACATACATACACACATATCTATCTGTGTGCCTGTTTAGGTGTATCTGTGTATGTGTGTGTCTGTTGCATGTCTGTGTGTGTGTAAAATGGCAGAAAATGGTGTTCTAGCTACGGCTCTTCATTAGTCACTCCCTGCTTGCTTTGTTGAAATCTTTCCTTTTCTTTATTACCTAACTCAGATGCTACCTTTGCCATAAAAGTTTTCCTGACCCCCCCAGGTGAAAGTGATCTCTCTCTCTCTCCTTATATTTTTCATAGAACTTCTTGTGACTCTCTTTTCCCCTTTTATCATGGGGTGTATGTGTGTGTGTGTATACATATATATATATATGTATGTATATGTGTGTATATATGTGTATGTATGTGTGTGCATGCATATTTTCCCCCCACATTATACTATAAGCTCTTTGAGGGCAAGGACTGTGTAAGGCGATCAAAGGAGACTGCCCTCACCCTTGTGATAGGGAATGAAGAGTATCTCCATGTTAGGTGACCTGGTCATGCTTTATGGACTTTGGATTCTGCTGGCAGAACCTTTGAAAACCTGAGGTCACATCCACACAACAATGATGTATTGGAGGAAGACTTCAGTGGAGACAATAGGAAAGCACTGTCCTAAATAAGCCTCCCACCATTCTGTCGTAGTTTTGCCCTCTTACCAATCTTAAGGTTACCATTTCAAAATCATTTCATTGGTGGTGAAGTGGCACTACCTCCAGCAGTTCTCTGTTAATATCTATGTGAATTTTTTTTTTAGTCCAGGGACTCCCCTGGGAGTATCTGCTTTTCTTGTTGAGTTGTTTCTCAGTTGTGTCTGACTCTTCATGACCTCATTTGGCATTTTCTTGGCAAAGATACTGGAGCGTTTTGCCATTACCTTCTCCAGCTCATTTTACAGATGAGGAAACTGAGTTAAACAAGGTTAAATGACATGTTCAAAGTTATGCAGCTAGGGGTCAGCTAGATGGCGCAGTGGATAGAGCACCGGCCCTGGAGTCAGGAGTACCCGAGTTCAAATCCGGCCTCAGACACTTAACACTTACTAGCTGTGTGACCCTGGGCAAGTCACTTAACCCCAATTGCCTCACTAAGAAAAACAACAAACAAACAAACAAACAAACCCCAAAGTTATGCAGCTAGCAAGTGTCTGAGGCTGGATTTGAACCCAGGAAGATGAATCTTCCTGACTTTAGGCCCAGCACTCAATCCAGTATGCCACCTAGCTGCCCATGGTATGTAGCCCTTTCCTAATAACATTGTCATATAAATGAATGTTTACTAGACTGTTTATTAAGACATTTCAGTTAGGTGACATAATGCCTATAGTGCTGGGCTTAGGGCCAGGAATACCTGTGTTCAAAACCTGACTAAGAGATTTACTAACTATATGACCTGGGCAAGTCACTTAACTTGTTTGCCTCAGTTTCCTTATGTATACAATGAAGGGATTAGACTTGACCTCTAAGGTCCCTTTTGGCTCTAAATCTAACTGAAATTATATTTGGAGCAGGTAAGTTTCTTTGTGGGCTGCAGACCAAAGGAATAACAAATGTCTTGATGGAGGATGGAGCACAAGCAAGGATGCAGGGCTCAGGTGGTTTGCCCCGGGGATGTCCTGGACCACTGAGATTCAGTACAAACCTACTTCTCTGGGGATAAGTGACCCAGGTTCTGGACTCTTAACCTTCGTGTGTCATGGACTCCTTTGTCAGTCTGTCAAAATCTATGTACCCCTTCTCCAAATAATGTATTTCTATTCACAAAATAAACTTCAGGGGCATCTAGGTGGTGTAGTAGATAAAGCACTGGCCCTACATTCAGGAGGACCTGAGTTCAAATCCAACATCAGACACTTGACACTTACTAGCTGTGTGACCCTGGGCAAGTCACTTAACCCCAATTGCCCCACCCCTCAAAAAAATAAACTTCATAGTATTACAAATGAAACCATCTATATTGAAATGTGGTTATCAAAATATTTTTTAAAAAAGGAAAACATATCCATGGCATTTAGTTTAATAACCCTGTGAGATGGTTGAGTATCTATTAGGGGGTAGATTGGCGAGGGGTAGATCCTTCTTGGCTATAGCTCCCCCATTTATCCTTTTAGCCATTATTAACAATGGCCTGATGTTTCTTAACTGATATGATTAGTGAGGTCATACCAGACAATGAGCCCATCTGGGAACCCAGTGAAATTCATCGTCATTTACATTTTTTTTTTTGCTAAAATATTTACAGTTGGATTTCTTTTTGGTCTGGCCTCATTTCCTTCAAACCAGCATCTCATTTACCGTCCCCAAAGAGGTAATTTGGTAAATGGGCCACAGTACCATGAAAGATGTGAGCCATTCTCTCCACTCTCAACAATGAGAGTAGGCCAGTCAGGTTACTGATTTTATTTTATTTTCTAGGAGCCAATAGATTCTCTGGTGAGGGGTGGCAGGGAAGGGGGAGGGCAAATGGGAAGAAAAAAAAAGTCTGCCATTGGAATTGATGGAATTGTTCAATTCCTGTTCAATGGGCCTAAATATTTGTCAAGTAACCTTCCTAGTGAGCAGGGACACTGACTTATTTGTATCCCCAGAGCTTTAGCAGAGTGCTTGGCACATAGTAGGTACTTAATACATTTTTATTGACTGACTTTGAAACCCCATGAAAGGAAACACTTTTATTACTTCTTTGGCCTGAGGAGGTTGGAGCTGGATCGTCCTCCCTTTGGTTCATCTGTGAGATAATTGGAGAGGAAGTCATGAGGTATCTCACAACAATTTCCCCAAACACATTGACTTAAATTTATTTAGTACTAGGGGTTCTCTGAATAGTCATAACTACATTTTAAATGACGATTCCTATAAATTAGTAATGCCATTTGTCTTCAGCCCGAGAATTTCAATGATCAAATTATTCAAAACCATATTTAATCCAGTGCATTTCCCCCTCACTCTTGTAAGTATGTGTTCCCTGGGACTAGAAGGAAACACCGTGTTTCAGTTGGGTTGGCTGAATAGAACTGATAGATGGTGCTGTCAGAATTTATTGCTAATTTGCCTCTTAAGCCTTGTAAGGAACTGACATGGTGCTGGTGCCTTACATGATGATATTTAATATCCACACTCAGATTTAAGTTCAGCTTTCCTCAATGTGGATTAATGTATGACTTTTCCTCCAGAATAGGGGTTTTCAACTTAATATTGGAAAGGCAGGACATGAGGAGTTCTGTATGTTTGAGTTGAGCAGAGGGCACTTTGGAAGTGTATGAATCTCCTTAGCAAATGCTAACTTAATTCTCATTGGATTCATGTTTATCATTGTGTTATATGAATGTGGATTTGAAACGGACTTCTTGCCAATACCCTCAATCTTCTCCCTTCCTGACACCTAGCTGCTTATGTAAGACTTTCTCAACTCCTGGGGAGGAAGTTCCTTCTACCAAAAAAATCCATAAATGGATCATAGATTTAGCCCAAGTCAAGTCAAGTCAAGTCAAGTCAACAAGCGTTTATTAAGCACTTACTAGATGCTTTACAAATGTTAGCAAATGAGATGATATTCATGAAGTCCTTAGCACAGTGCCTGGCACATAGTAGGGTGTTGGTCCTATTGAGGAATGGGAATACAGATTGAAGCAGAAACAAAGACTGTTACTCACTTCAAGGAGTTTACATTCTATTGGAGGAAGACAGGGCAGAAAATGAAAATGAAAAGCAGGTGGATAGAAAGAAGGATGTAGGTTTGCAGGGGCAGAGTACAGGGTAAGGGTACTTCCGTGGCTTGGTGGAGAAAGTGTGAAGTGGAGTCCAGAGGGGAAAGACTTGAAGTTAGAAGGAGGTTCAGGGACCCTCTGGTCCATTCCCCCTCATTTGACAAATGGGGAACCTGAAGACTAGACAGGGTAAATGATCCAGTCAAAGTCAAAGAGTTCACAAGTACCAGAGGCAGGATGGTTTATTAGCTAGTTTCTATGGAGTTGGCTGAATTACTTGGACATGACTTTAAGTCACTTGCCCAAGGCGAGTGTCAGAGGTGGGGCTGGTATCTGGAGCTTCCTAACTTCAAGCCCCAAGGTTATCCTCTATGGCAAACTTCTTCTCCACAAGAATATTTGGAAATTAAGCAAATATGAATCTCCTCACAGAGGAGTTACAGAAACTGTCATAGTGAGGGTATGGAAACTGCCGAAATTTGCTTAGCACCGTGCCTGTCACATAGTAGGAGATTTAATACTTGTGTAATGATTCCCTTCCCTCCTCCACCTCTTTGGCCCTGCTTGATCCAGGTTCTCCTTAGACTGAGCTAAGCAAGTGAGTCTGGAAAGAACCCCATCTATTCCAGAGCCTGAAAAATCTTCGTGGATGAAACTCCCAGCAAAGGACCAAGGCATCAGAGTCATTGTGTTACATGTTGAGCTCCACAACTTCCATTTCTCTTCTGTTTTAGAAAAGGGCAGGACTTGAGGGCACCTCAGTATTCTATTCAGAGCGCCCAAGTTCAAATCCTGGCACTGCCAGGCAATTCTACTATGACCTTGGGCACTTGTGACCTTTCTGCTCTGAATAAATGTCTAAGTGGATGAAGAGCATGCTGCTACCCATGATAGCCTTGTGTCCAGCTCTCTGAGCCTCAGTTTCTTCATCTGTGAAAGGAGTAACGTGTAAAGTGCTTAGCACAGTTTCTGATACACAGTTATTATCATTATTTATTAACATTATTATGTTCTGTTCCTACTCTGAGTTTGTTATCCCATGATCCTAAACCAAATGCAGAAATGCAAACCATTGGGCAAGAGGGGATTTGTTTGTTTGTCACCAATTATAAGAAGGCTGCAGATCCCACACTGGGCCATCACCCAGGTGACTTCTTGAGCCAACCAAGTCGGTGGGGCAGAGAGGCAGGAATAAAGGGGAGAGGATGGAAAGTAAGGAGGTAATAGAACCACTCCCCTCCTCCTGCCCCTGAGTAAGTGGCCTGGCCTGTCTGTTATCAGCCTGGCTTGTGTTGCTCTGGCTGTCCAATGGCAGCGCGACCTGTTTCAGCCTGAAGTGGGGGAGCACTTCTTGGTAGTGCTCCATGGGTCCCTGCTGCCAGCCAGCTGTGCTCACTGTGGAGGGAGGCAAGTTCTGGGCACTGATCAACTTGCTGAAATGTCAAATGCCTCAAAGCTCTGGAACCAGCTGAGTCAGTGGGACCAGAAGGGAATAATCCTCTGTAAGAAATCTGCTGCCTGGCACTCTACCACAGAGGCTGAGGGACCTTCTAATACTTCTCTGTGTGTTATTAGCTTTTGTGGCTTAGAGGGGAAAACATCCAGTTTTGAGTCTGGAGTGGGAGGCAATGGAGGCTTTAGCAAGGTTTGCACAGGCCTTCCCAAGGCTTGGCACCACTTGAGCCAAGGCAGAGAGATAGAATTGCTTCTGTCTTTTCTCTGGGAAATCTGAAGACCAAAAGAGGGATAGGACCGTGTGGTAGGAGAATGACATCCCCCCAAAACTAGTAAAGTGTCCTAGGTAATAGATTCTTCAGTTGCTTTCTGTATAACCCCAAGAAATGTCACAAATTCATTAAGCCTCAATTTCCTCATCTGTAAAATGAGGAGCTTGTATTAGATGTTATCTGAGGACCCTTTCAGCTCTAAATCAGTGATTGGATGATCCTACCTTAGAAATAAACTATTCACAGATTGTTGTCCTTGCTTGTCCTTCATTCTCCAAGGGAACCGATGACATCAGCAAGGTGATGCCTTGACTTGCAAGTGAATCGGATTTAAGCGAGGCAGGGCTGGGCAAAGTCATCAGCCTCACTCTTCTCCTCCAGAGTCTTAGGAGTTCAGTGGCAAGATGTAGATCAGGATGACTGGAGATGTCCCTGGATACAATGGGAGACCTTGGCTTTTTTAAGCTAAGGTCTTTCCCAGGTCTCAGTTTGTTTGAGGCAATGTCCATTCAGTGATTAAAGGCCAGGTAAGAATCAAGGCAAGAAAAATGCCCTGGTTTGCCTTCACAAAAAATCAACCTGGGGAGGGAGGATCCCCAGAGTTTCTCAAACTATTCACAGAAGCATTAACCATAAAGAGGGCATGTTTGGCTCTACAGGACCACAGTTCAGACTGTCTGTCCCCATCCCCTTCCTTTCTTCCCTAGATTGCCACCATGTTGTTACTTTTCAAATGTTTTTGAAAAAAACAACAACAAACGAACAAAAAAAACAAATTAACGTTTTTGGAGTGTTTCCATCTCTCTGGAAACTCTTGGATCCTTGAGTTTCTAACAGTGCTCAACTGCCCCCTTCTAAGAGAAACCTTTCTGGCTCCCTCAGGGTTGCCCATAGTTTCTACTTTCTCAAATTATGTCGCATTTATCTGTGGAAAGAATACATCTGCTCTACCTCTCTACAAGAATGAAACTCTTTGAGAGTAAGAATTGTGTTGATGCCTTTGTAGGCCTCCGGCCAACCACAATGCCTTGTCTATGTGTAGTAGGCGCTTCACAAGGACAATTTGAATTGAATTGAATTGTTGCCCTGTCCCCTTCAGGCCTCCCCTTCTTGCACCTAGTGAACTGAGGCAGGGTTTGCTCAGGCGGGCCCTGTTGTCCACATCTGAAGCAAAGTCATAGCTGATTCATTTGAGCTGAGTATTTTTTGGGACACAGTTTGATTCATTTGACGAAATCACATTTTGATTGTAATTTGGGATCCCAGACTGATCCTCCAGGTAACACCTGAGCCTAGAAAAAATAGGAACATTTAAGCATTGGTGAGGTCTCTGGGAGCAGGATAGTGAATATATGGGGTAATTTTTATGAAGCCTTAGACCATTCCCTCTTCCGATTAGATTATGACTGAAGAGGGTAGGAGTGTTTGAGGTTGATAAAGTGCTCCCTGCTCACTGATAAATGATACTCAGGCTCTGGTGAAGTGTAAAGATGCAGCAGAGCAGAAAGGGAGGGTATGGGAAAGTCTCCAGATCCTGTCTGGGAAAAGACCCAGGTCATGCATTTGTCATTTGGCTTCTAGGTGGCATTTGCCCATTTTGGGAAAACAATGAATCTGCATGAGCTTCAAGACAAAGGCAAAAGTAACAACCAAATAGCTAACTCTTTTTTTGTGAAATTAAATTTCATTTTTTTAAATTAAAAAGAAATTATTTTCTCCCCCCTTTCATCTCATTTTCCTCACTGGAAAAAAATAAAAACAAAATGCATAACAAATAAGCACAACCCCAAATACCAAATTCCCACACTGATCATGTCCAAGAAGGTGTCTGATTTTGTGTATTAAATTCATCACCCAAGGTCAGAGAGCTATAAAGTAAATATGGCAAGACCCCAACTCAATCTTTCTTACTCCAAGTCTGATATTGAAGTCAGAACTGTGTTTCAATTAAACCTCTGATTATTACTCTCTGTGTGACCTTGGAAAAAGTCCCTTAACCTCCTTAACCAAAGGAAGCCCAGATCAGTTTGATGAGTTCTTTCCTTTCTTCCTCAATTAACTTGATTAGAGTTCAGGAGGTGGACCTTTGTTTAAATATATCTCCCATGGAGGGAGACATATACCCTAGCATCTTACTGTTTGGGACTCAGAGACCAGAGATGCATTCTTATAATTGGTTAATGGATGCTCATGAGGATGGACTCTTATATGAGAAGCTGTTCTCAGAAATCTATAAGAATAAGCTAAACTATACATTTTTTCTTGCCTTTTTCCATGCTTTCTCTACTTTGGATTTAGACAACAGAGGGAAATAAGGAGGAGGGGAAAGGAAGAAAGTGGTTTCTCCTTTGCTACTTGAGGAGCAGAATGATGACACACAAAAGAAGCATGGGAAAAAGTAGCAGGTACTTTCCAGGTGAGCTGAGGGAAAATCTCTGGAATGCAAGTTCCTCTCTGAACAGATCAGAGACTAGCAATTATCAAAATGTATGGTTCTAATTTTGTAGGTTATCTCCTGAATAATCTTAAATTCCACATATCCTAAGCTATTGAATACTCCCAAATTTGAGAGTAGATCACTGGCTTCCTGAGAGAGCATATTTTTTCTTGACAGTATGCTTTTTTGGAAGAAAAAGATTGTTAACAGGATCACCCTGCTACTTGAAGGACTATATGCCATATCACAAGGTGTCAAGAGGTCAGCCTTTCATGATTTTGCTGAAAGTGGCTCCAGTGGGACAGAGGCCAGGTGAATGAGTATTTTTGAATATTTCTACAAATTACTTTGCTTTGTGGGGGATTTAATGAGCTTCATGGGCTCATTAGTTGAGTGCTTTGCGTTTCTGCTTTTTTTTTCTTTATGTTTCTTCTATTTATAAATGCTAACCTATGAATCCTTTTCATCTTTTGCATTCTCTGTGGCAGAGGAAAGAAAAAGCTATGTGATGTCCAATGCTCATGTTTTATACTGAGGACCCTCGTGGAGGGGAACCTTCTTACCTAAATTTGGGGAGATGTAGATGCAAACTATACTTAGGATTTATTTTATAGATTTTTTTTCTGGGAAAAATACACATAGGAGCAGAATAGACTAAAAAGAGGAAAAACTGAGCCTTGGGGTTTGTAAAGAATTAATTGTTATTTGAGGTTTTTATACCTCAGCGGGCACTGGACTGGGGCTCCGCAAACCACACTGTGCTCCACCCACTGGTTGTAGCTGTTGCCAGGGCTCTGGCACCTCATGTCATCACCACTCACTGACGCCTACATGGGCCTGGCAAAATTATAATGATTGGAAGCCTAGTGAGGGCAGTCATGTGACTGTCAGAGCGGCCATCCCATTGGCTGGGGCTGTATGGGGTGTTTCTAGGTTTGGGGGAGGAGAATTGGGCATTCTAGGTGGAAGCTGGAAAGCGACAGGTGTTCTACTGTGTATTTTCAGCTGATTCCTGGGCGGTGGTATTTTTTCAGGTATTATAATTTCCCTTTCCCCATTTTATTTCCTTTCCCTTGATCCTACTGATCGTGTTTGTGTTTTTTTTTTTTTTTTTAAGTTCGTTCTTGTTAAAATAAATCTTGTTCTGTTTTGAGGGAGGCTGCCGGTCTCCTTCCTTGCCCCAATATTGCGGTGAGCCGCTTAGCTAGCACTCCCCAATTAAAAATTGGTCCCCACAGGTTGGATCCAATCCAATCCATGTGAGCCCAGAGTACTTGGTTAGGGGACACGGTATGGCCCATCTATAAAATGAGGAGATAGTACAAGATGACATCTGAGGTCCCTTCCAACTCTAAATGTATCCTGCCAACCGTAAGCTTAAACTCCAACACGAAGGCACCCAAATGAGCACGAATGGTGTCACAGAATTCCTTCTCTTCCTGGAATCAGATAACTTTGTTAATTTAGGTACTTTCTAAACATATTGAGTAGTTGGAGGGGGGAAGCTCAGCTAGTGGAAACTACAAATAATAGTTTTGGACATCTGGGTCAACTTTTTATCCATTCCCTCTCCTACACCCTCCTTCCAGTAGGTTTATTTAATTTATTATTTGGGAATTCTGTTGTTACTCTCATGAAAACAAAACAAAACAAAACAAACCCAACAACAACCAGAAGAGGGTTACTTATGTTACTAAGTTCTTGGAATTCTGGTGTCTGTCTGTCTGTCTGTCTGTCTCCTTTAAGGAAATCATGACATCTCTGAATCATCAGCTGAAAATACACTGAAAAACTTGACAGTTTTGTACCCATCCATCTGTAAACATTATAAAAAAATGTTCACATTCAAGTGTGTCTGAACTTTGGACAGCTGTTTGGTAGCTTTCCTCCAATTTCCTCTTAGGTTGGGATAAATTAGAAATTGCTAAAAAACAAAAACAAAATAACTTTCCCATTTGAAGTCCAACCTAAAACCCAGGATAATAGGGATCAACAAAGTGGGAAATGGCATCAACACGAGCAACTTTGCTGTTGAAGATTAACAGGCATCATTAAAACAGGCCACAAGGACATGGGGTTATTCAGTCTTCTTTATGACTAGGGCCTTGACTCTTTTGTCATTGCCTTATTTTGAATTGGTTCACCACTGCTCCCCAGTCATTCTTGAGAACAGAGACACAATAACACTACCAATAGATTTTAGGGTGAATCATTGAAGAGGCTCTTATCACCATCTCAATGATTAAGCAAGACGGCTTGGCCTAATAATTTTTGAACCTTTTGATCCATAGCTTTCCTTTTTCCTTCTCTGTCATGTCTTAGTTCTGGAAAATGTCTTCCTGATTCTTCTTTCTTGATAGATGGTGTATGTGTGTGTGTGTGTGTGTGTGTGTGTGTGTGTGTGTGTGGTGTAACTAGCACAGACAAGTTGAGATCTCTGCCACACTGAAATCACATTTCCTTAATTATTTTTTTTTCTGGTAACATTTCATTTCAGAAAGCACTTTACTGTGCGAAATACCAGAGATGCAAGGACAATAATGAAATAATTCTTGTCTTCAAGTAGCTTAACTTCTACTGGGATGATATCATGCACACAGAGATTTTGTAAATACAAAGTGATTGGGGGAAGGGGTGCCAATAACTGGAGAAATCCAGAAAGGGCCCTTGATAGAAGCAGTGACTTCCCAGAGGCAGCGATATGAGAAGGGGGCATACCTTGGCATGGGATGCACCTGTGTAAACATGTGGAGAAGGGAGATGCAATGTCATGTATGGATACTGGAAAGTAGGCTTATTGAACTAGAATGCAGGGATCAGTAGAATATATTTTTGTGGCTGTTTTTCAGGATACTATCTATGAATGATAGAAAAATGCCACATCAAACAACAATTTATTAGATAATTGAATCCATAAATGACCAGTGGTCAATTGTGCCTGCTACAGTGATGAAGAAAATGAAATCTCATTCTTTAGAGATGAGGAGAGGCCATCTCTACTGAACTAGTTACATATAATGACCTTTTCCCCTTCATTTAATTTTGATATCTTTGATATTGAACTTGAACATCATGGAATAAAAAGGTGAATTTGAACAGAAAGATGAGGAGATTAGACTCTAAGTTCCCTTCTAGCTCTCAATCTAAGATCCTATATTCCTGTGATCCATTGTGAAAACCATAGTGTTTGCCTACAAAGCTTCACAATCATTCTTTCCCTTAAAGGAACTCAAGCAAAAAGAGGACCAAGGGCCACTTGGCCAGATAAATGGCACCTGATCAAAACATCAAACATATGGAAACTATTTCAGCACACAAATAAATTTCTCATACATGTGGCCAATGGAATCAGAATACATGATTATGTGCTCCCAAAGCCACTGAACCACTCTTTTTATTTGAGAAAAATGGCCAGTGCTTCCATCAAGCAAAAAGAATTCTGTCCAAATTCTGACCACTATCTCTCAGTCCCTTAGCTGAATTACGTTTTGAATTAAAATGCTGAGCATCTTAGAGGCACAGCGATTTTGTAGCCAATCATTAGAAGGTGACTGAGTTGGAAATGAAGTTTTCTAACCAAGTCTAGTTCATGACACCCAGTTTTGTTGTTAGACTCTCCCCACCCCAAAGTCTATTCATAGGGCACTTGCTCCCCATCAAAGAAAAACAGACAAAATACCAGATAATGTAAAGAGCAGAATAGAAAAGTCAAGTAGCAGTGATAATTAATGCCTTAAGGGAAAGTAATTCTCTTTGTACTGCTTGTTGGGTGAAGGGTATTTCTACAAACTTAACAAACATGCAGTCTGCATTGACTGTGGAAATGAATTTTAGATGTAACCTCATCAGATATTAGTTTGAAAAAATAAGGTAAAATTACTCCCCATAGGTGAAAAAGACATGTTTCAAATCCCTCTTTAGGAAACATCCTGATACTGGTAAAGGTAGGATCAACAAACTGGCATCAAAAATACAGTACAACCTTTGTGGTCTTTGAAGAAAGGCAGCATGAGAAGTAGCATAATAATGGAGAGGGAACAGGGAAGACTTGGCTCCAACTCTCCCTTTGGAGGAAAAAGGTCCAGAAGAGTGAAGATAATCCCTAAAGTAACATAAGAGATGAATGGCAGAGTCAAGACCCAAACCCTGTTGTCCTCAGCAGCAGGCAATGCAGGGCTCCTCCTGTCATCATATATTGCTTTGCTAGCATTTGTAACTTGTAAGGTTTTCAAACACTGTACAAATATACTCTCATTTCACCCTCACAACAACCCTGTAAGGCAGTTGCCATTATTTTCTCCATGTTATAGATGAAGAAGCTAGGGTTCACAGAGGTCAAGTTACTTGTGGCTAAAAAGTATCCAAGATGAAATTTGAACTTAGGTCTCCTTGACTCCAAAATTATTACACTATCCACTGTGCCAGGTCACCAAACTTCATTTATTTGGGTCAGCCTTGTCAGGTAGATAGGGTCAAGATATTATGGTACATAGGGGAAAAGAATGGACAAGTCATGCAGCTATCTTTCTTGTTAGTGACTCTAACAAAAAGTCTATTCATATTGTAATGGTTGTTGTTCAGTCATTTCAGTCATATCTGACTCTTTGTGACATCATTTGGGGTTTTCTAAGCAAAGATATTGGAATGGTTTGCCATTTCCTTCACCAGTTTGTTTTGCAGATGTAGAAATTGAGTCAAACAGGGTTTGCTCAATGGCACGTAGCTAGACTGAGGCTAGATTTGAACTTATGAAGATGAGTCTTCCTGACCCCAGCCCCACCACTCTATCCACTGTACCACCTAACTTCCCATTGGTATTGCAATACCTGAGTTCAAGTTCTAGCTCATTCCTGTGTTAACCTTAGAGAAGCTATTTCAGTTTCCAGACTTTAATGTTCTTCTCTGTAAAATGAAAGAGTAGGACTAGATTGCATCTAAGATCCCTTCCAGCTCTCAGTCTATGATTCTGTGAGGTTAATTGACCTCCCTAAGGTAGTATTCATCAGAAACAAGAGTTGGACCCTGGTCCTTCAAGAGGACTTTGCCCACAATAGGCCCTTAGTACTTGAACGAAGATAAATAATCTAAATACACGAACATAATCACAAAACATAAATTCATAGAATTTAGAGCTGGAAGCATTGTTAGAGGACAAATAGCCCAGACCCTTCATTTTATGGATGAGGATATTGAGAATTGGAGAAAGGAAATGATGGACACAATTATTTTGGTACTGAGTGGCAAGGCAGAGGAGAATAATATGTTCTAAAGGAATGGAAAGATGAAAAGAAATTGAAAGGAAGGCTAGGAGGGATTATCATGGGCTGGGCTGGCCATGGGAAAGTGAAAAAAGCTCTGCCTTGAAGAATTAGAAGGAAATAGGGAATAGGAGAAGAGACAGCAATGCATTTGGAACAACTCAAAATAGTTGGGTTGTGCCTACTGTCAGCAGCCTGAATTTGCTATAACTGACAATAGGAAAATGCCCTGAGGCTACAGAGCACAGATACTCAGCAGAAGTAAACAAACTCACATGTACTCTGCTAGAGTCATGCTACCATGCAATTATGGTCAGTAGAGATGCCATTATAGCAGAGGGTTGTGGGGGAGTGAGGATGTAAGCATGTGGCAAGGAGATAGTAGCCAGGTACCCAGTGTAGCTGGAAATGAGCCTCCCTGAGCTGTTGTGTCTATGGAAAGTAAGCTAGCCTGTGGCTATATTTGCCAATGTCAAAGATTCCACTGATGTTGGTGATATGATGGGTGGTAAAAAGTCCTTGCAGTACAGTAACCCTGGGCAATCCCATAGCCACAACACTTATAAAGGATCTTGAACTTCAGGAATTCTAGGAATTCAGTTTTAGGGATTTCTTTCTCAACTGAACCTTTGTATGGATCTGTGTATTTTCTAAGACATGGCTTAAGGAAAATTTGTACTTGAAATCCTGAGTTAGTAAGAAAATCTGGGGGTGGTGGGGAAGTGGGAAGGATGCTAGCCTGTGTTTATCTGTGGGTGATAATAAGAAACCAAGAAATTGACCTGAGCTGGTTAGACTGTTAGAGTGTCAGTCACTGATGACAACTGGCCCTAGAATAGGTTAGGTTCACGAGTGTGACTTTATGGCAGAGAAAAATAATGCCCTAAGTATTGGAAGCCCTCTGCTTATTTTGGTTATCCTTATCCTTTCATGTTCCATTCCCATCTCTTGTCCAATCCCACCCCCAAAATAAGCTAAAGTTTTCATCCCAAGAATGCTGTGATTTTCCTAGCCTCAAAGACTATGTTCTCTTTATAGATTTAATTATTAACAAATCTCTCTGTATGTCTCTGTCTCTATCTCTGTCTGTCTGTCTCTCTCACTGAATTATAGCTAGGTGGTACAGTGGCTTGAGTAGAGTAGGAAGATTTGAGTTCAAATATTCCCTCAGATACTAAGTTAACTTTGTGATCCTTTAAGCCTCTTGGACTCATTTCCCTTATCTGTAAAGCAGAGATTATAATAGCCCCTACCTAACAGGGGTGTTGTGAAGATCAAATGATATTACTTCTATAAAGCACTTTGCAAACCTTAAAGTGTTATATAAATGCTAGCTATCATTGTTATATCTAACAGAGATTAGACTTTAATTACAAAGATCTTTGAAAATCGAATTGTTTCTTTTTCTCAATACTGGCCCATAAGATACTAAAGATTTTATTTTGTAGGCAAAAAAAAAAAAATCACAACAATGTAGTTGTTTCTGATTTTCTGTACCAACATTATGATTCAGGCCCATGGAATCAGAAGAGAACCTTAGAAGTATTTAGCAAATGGTGATGTTAATATTTACTCATTTAAAGTAGCATACCAATTGATAGAAAATTAGAGAATATTGGTGTTATTTATACTTCCTATAAATGCAATATCTCAGGTAATTAATTCTGTTAGATTAGGAAATTGTCTTTTGGGTGGAGATGCCTAAGGGTATGAAGCCTTAGTGTCACATGTTCAGGTAAAATAGGAGAGTCAGAACTTTTTCTTTTGATAGTTTCACAAGTTATCTTTTTATAGAATATAACATGGCTGACTAGATGGCTTAATTGGGACAGACATTGGCAGAATGACAAGATTATAGCTCAAAGCTTGACCTTACTTCCCTCACCCCACTCTCAAATTAGGAAAACCTTGAGATGGAATTTTGCATATTTTTGGAAATGGCCTATAGCTTTGGTACCCCCAAGAGTGAATATTCAGAGTTAAAGACTAATTGTGGACTCTTATCCACACTTAGCAATTTCCAGAATTATGCTTATGTCCCGAAGGCTAATTATTTGTTAGTTGAACTGGGCCCTTAAGGCTTAATTAGAAGTGTCAGCACATGAAAATTTTACTTCTGCCTGAGTCCCTGTAGTGAAGTACAAAGTTTGGGAAATTACAAATTATAGTGTGGACATGCACATTTAATTTACTAATCAACAATAAAGGCAAGAATAAGGCAATATCTTTCAATGAACAGTAAATTTTGGGATAAGACTGGTAAACAGAAGCATATAGTTCATCACTGGAAATCAACCCATTTGCATTGACCATGACATGTATGTAACATTAACTTGAAAAGTGAGTGTTTCCCACTTTTGGGGGCAGAGCCAAGGTGACAGAGCAGAGAAAACACTCATCTATGCTTTCATGACGCTCCCCTCTAAACAACTTTAAAATTTAATTCTGGAGTGGCAGAGCCCATGAATGGTCAGAGTAAGACATCCTTGCAGCCCAAGACAAGTTAGGATGTCAGAAAGAGAGACCTATGACATGGGGATGGAAGCTTCCCCAGAGTCCATGTGAATTGGACACAAGCCAATAAGAATTTTTGAAAGAGCTAAACATGATATCCAAAATCAAATAAGAGTGGTACAGGAACAGTCAGGTAAAGAAATGAGAGCAAAGGAAGAAAATTATGAATGGACACTTAACAATTGCTAAAAGAGGCACAAAGCCACAAAACCCCCCATCCCAACATAAAAACAGAATTGGCCAAATGCAAAAAGAGGTACAAAAATTCACTGATGAAAATAACTCCTTAAATAGCAGAATTGATTATATGGGAAGAAAAGGTACAAAAGCTTATTGAAGAAAATAATTCTTTAAAAATTAGAATTGATCATATGGAAACTAATGACCTTTTGAGACATCAAGAACTAATAACACAGTCAAAAGAATGAAAAAAATAGAAAGAAATGTGAAACATCTCATAAGAAAAACAATTCCTTTGGAAACGAATTTGAGGGAAGATAATTTAAGAATTACTGGAATATCTAATGCAATGATCAAAGAAAAACCGTAAACATGATATTTGAAGAAATTGTCCAGGAAAACTGCCCTGATAACCTAGAACCAGAGGGTAAGATAGAAGTTGAAAGAATCCACCAATCATTACTTAAAAGAGATCCCAAACAAAAACTTCTAGAAATATTATAGCCAAAATCCAAAGTTCACAGGTTAAAGAGAAAATACTTCAAGCAGCCAGAAAGCAACCATTCAAATACCATGGAACCATAGTCAGGGTCACACAAGATTTACCAGCTACCATGTTAAAGGAGTGGAGGGCTTGTAATATGATATTGTGAAAGGCAAAAGAATGCGGACTATAACAAAGAATAACCTACCCTGGGGCAGCTAGATGTCACAGTGGATAAAGCATTGGCCCTGGATTCAGAAGGACCTGAGTTCAAATCTGGCTTCAGATACTTGACAAGTACTAGGTGTGTGACCTTGGGCAAGTCACTTAATCCTCATTGCTCTGCAAAAAATAAATAACCTACCCAACAAAACCAAGTTTAATCTTTCAAGGAGAAAAAAAGGAATGCTAATGAAATTGAGGACTTTCAAGTATTCTTGATAAGACCAGAGCTGATTAGAACATTTGAATTTCAAATATAAGACTCAAGGGAAGCATAAAAAAGGTAAACATAAAGAAAAAATATAAGGGAGTTTACATCTCTATATGGGAAGATGATATATGTAACTTCTAAAGCCTTTATCATTAGGGTAGTTATAAGGATTCTACATAGAAAGAGGGTGAAGGAGTGAGTCAATTATGTTGAAATGATGTAAAAAATGGATAGATGAGATAGAAGGATACACTGGGAAAAGAGGGAAGGGAGAGGAAGAATGGAGAAAATTATCTCACATAAAAGAGCTTTTACAGTGGAGGGAAAAATGTTGGGGTGGACAATGCTTGAACCTCATATCTAAATTGGTTCAAAGAAAGAAAATATATATGTATATGTGTATACATACATACATACATACATACATACATGTACTCACTTATTAATAGAAAACTATCTTGCCCTATAGGGAAGTAGGAAGGGAAGGGGAAAAGAGAAAAGAGGATGTAATAAAATGGAGGGAAGATAAAAGAAGGTAGTGGTCAAAAGTAAAATAGACTTTGGAGGAAGGACAGAATAAAATGAGAGGGGGGGATGGAGAGAAGGGTAAACAGAAGAAAATACAATGGAGAGAAATATATAGTAATCATAACTGTGAATGTGAATGGGTTGAATTAACCCACTAAAGAGAAGCAGTGAGCAGAATGTATTAGAAATCATAACATAACCATATGTTGTTTAAAAGAAACACATGTAAAACAGAAAGACACAAATGGAATTAATATAAGGGACTGGAGCATAATTTATTATGCTTCAGATGAAGCAAAAAAAATGCAAGGGTATCAATTGCGATCTCAGACAAAAAAAAAAAAAGCAAAAATAGGCCTAATTAAAAGGGATAAACAGGGAAACTACATCTTGCTAAAAGGCACCACAGACAATGAAGTAACATCAATAATAAATATATATGCACCAAATGGCATAGCATCCAGATTCTTAAAGTAAAAGTTCAATGAGTCACAGGAGGAAATAGTGAAACTATACTAGTGGGCAACCTCAACTTTTTTGTGTCAGAGCTAGATAACTCTAATCATAAAATAAATAAGAAAGAAGTTAAGGAGATAAATAGAATCTTAGAAAAGTTCCATATGATAGACCTCTGGAGAAAAATGAATGGGAATAGAAAGAAGTATACCTTTTTCTCAGCTATACATGGCACCTTCACAAAAATTTATCATGTGTCAGAACACAAAAAACCTCACAACCAAATTCAGAAAAGAAGATATATTAAATGCACTCCTTTCAGTGTAAAAATTACATTCAATAAAGAGCGATGGAAGCATAGAATAAAGTAATTGGAAACTAAATAATCTAACCAGAAATAATAAGTAGGTTATTGAACAAATCATAAAAATAATCAATAATTTCATTAAAGAGAATGACAACAATTGAAAAACATTCCAAAATTTGTGGCATATGGTCAAAGCAGTACTTAGATGAAAATTTAGATCTTTAAATACATTCATCAATAAAAAGAGAGAGAAGAGATTAATGAATTGCACAAACAATTAAAAAACAATATCTTATTTCAAAACCAAAATGGAAATACTGAAAATCTAAGGAGACATTAATAAAATTTAAAACAACAACAAACCATTGAAATACTAAATGAAACTAGGAGCTGGTTTATGAAAAACAACAACAATAAAATAGATAAACCATGTGTTAATCTGATTAAAAAAAGAACAAAGAAAACCAAATTATTAATATCAAAAATGGAAAGTGTGAATGCACCACCAAGGAAGTTGAAAATAAATCAATTATTAGAAGTTATCTTGCCCATATGTATGTCAGTAAAACTGACAATCAAAGTGAAATGGATGGATATTTACAAAAATATAAACTGCCCAGATTAGTAGAAGACATAGAATGCTTAAATAACCCTATCTTAGAAAAGGCAATTGAACAAGCCATCTATGAGCTCCCTAAAACTAATCCTAAGGACCAGAAGAATTTACAAGTAAATTCTACCAAACATAGAAGGAACAGTCAATTAC
Source organism: Dromiciops gliroides (assembly GCF_019393635.1). NCBI lineage: Eukaryota > Metazoa > Chordata > Mammalia > Microbiotheria > Microbiotheriidae > Dromiciops > Dromiciops gliroides. The sequence continues at coordinate 717,069,953 of NC_057861.1, forward strand.
AATATTATATAAACTATTAGAAAAAATATGTAAATAAGGAGTCCTACCAAATTCCTTATATGACACAAACATGGTTTGGATACTTCAACCAGGGAGAACAAAAACAGAGAAAGGAAAATATAGGACATTTTCCTTAGTGAATATCAATGCAGAAATTTTAAATAAAATACTGGCAAAAAGATTAGAGCAATAGATCACAATATATAGCAACGTATCAAATATGACCATGGAGCATTTATGCCAGGAACACAAGACTGATTCAACATTAGGAAAACTATCAAAATAATTGATGACATCAATAACAATAATAAGATTATAACAATAGATGAAGAAAACGCCCTTGACAAAATATAACCCCCATTCTTATTAAAAACACTAGAAAGCATAGGAATGAAAAGAGACTTTCCTGTATGTATCTAAAACCAAGAGCAAGCATGATTTCTAATGGGAATAAACTTGAAGCCTTCCCAATAAATCAGGGGTGAAGCAAAGATGTCCATTATCACTCCTACTATTCAACATTGTACTAGAAATGTTATCTATAGCAATAAGATAAAAAAAAAGAAATTCAAGGAATAAAAGGACACAATAAAAAAACAAAACTACCACATTTTGCAGATGGCATAATTGTATACTTAGAGAACACTAGAGAACCAACGAAAAAACTAGTTCAAACAATAAACAAATGTAGCAAATTTGCAGGACATAAAATAAACCCACCAAAATCATCAACATTTTTATATACTGCCAACAAACACATCAGGAAGAAATAGAAATAGAAATTCCATTAAAAGTAACTTCAGAAAAAATAAAATATGTGGGAGTCTACCTGCTAAGACAAACCCAGGAACTATATAAACACAATTAGAAAACACTTTTCACACAAATAAAGTCAGATCTAAATAACTGGAGAAATGTTAATTACCCATGGGGGTAGGCCAAGTCAATATAATAAAATGTCAATTCTACCTAAATTAATTTACTTATTTAGTGCCATGCCAATTAAACTACTAAATACTTATTTCATAGGGCTAGAAAATATTAACAAAAACCATCTAGAACAACAAAAGATAAAAAATAATAACAGAAATTAATGAAAAAATATGAAGGAAAATAGCTTAGCAATTACAGATTTCAAACTATAATACAAAGAAGTAATTATCAAACAATCCTGTAATGGCTAAGAAATAGAGTAGTGGATCAGTGGAATAGATTCGGTACACAATATACATGTAATGTAGTTTTTGATAAACCCAAAGATCCAAGTTTTAGGGTTAAGAATTTATCATTTGACAAAAATTGCTGGGAAAACGGGAAAGAAGTTTGGCAAAAACTGAGCACAGACCAGCATCTCCCACTGTATACCAAGATAAAGTCAAAATGGATTCATGATTTAGACACAAGTAAATTAGGGAAGCATAGAAAAATGTAACTGTTAGATCTATACATATAACCAAAGGAGAGATAATGGATAATTTTGATTACATGAAACTAAAAGGCTTTTGTCCAACCAAAACTAACAATCAAAATTAGAAGGAAAACAGGAAAGTGGGAAAAATTGATAGCAAGTGCTCTGATAAAGGCCTCATTTCCCAAATATACAAGGAACTGAGTCAAATTTATAAAATGAAAAGTCATTCCCCAATTGATAAATGGTCAAAGGATGTGAACACCCAATTTTGAAGAAGAAATCGAAGCTATCCATAGTCACATAAAAATGCTCTAAATCACTACTGATTGGAGAAATGCAAATTCAAACAACTCTTGAGATACCCACTGACACCTATCAGATTGGCTAATATGACAGAAAAGGAAAATGACCAAAATTGGAGGGGATATGGAAAAATTGGGAATGTGTCATTGGGGCAGCTAGGTGGTGCAGTGCATACAGTGCTAGACCTAGAGTCAGGAAGACTCATCTTTATGAGTTCAAATCTGGCCTCAAATGCTTACTAACTATGTAACTCTAGGCAAGTCATTTAACTTTGTTTACCTCAGTTTCTTCATCTGTAAAATGAGCTGCAGAAGGAAATGGCAAACCACTCCAGTATCTTTGACAAGAAAACCCCAGACTGGGTCACAAAGAGTCATACATAATTGAAAAATGACTGAACAAAAAAACAAACAAATAACAATGTACTATTGGTGGAGTTGTGAACTAGTTCAACCATTCTGTACAAACAACAATTCCACTAATAGGTCTCTATCTCCAAGAGATCAAAGAAAAGGAAATGTACTTAACTAAAAAAAAATATTTTTGGCAACAATTTTTGTGGTAGCAAAGAATTGGAAATTGAGGGGATGTTCATCAATTCAGGAATGGCTGAACAAGATGTGATATATGATTGTGTTGAATACTATTATGCTATAAGAACAAATGAGCAGAATGGTTTCAGAAAATCCTGTTAAGACTTACATGAACTCATGCAAAGTGAAGTGAGCAGAAACAGGAGAACATTATATACAGTAATAGCAATGATCAACTGTAAGACTTAGCTACGCTGATGAAGACAATGATCTAAGACAATTCCAAAAGACCCATGATCAAAAATGTTATCCACTTCTCAGGAGAGAACTGATGAACTCTGAGTACAAGGTGAAGCATACTTTTAAAACATTTGTTTTCTTTTATTTTGTCTGTGTTTTCTTTTGCAGCATGGAAATATGTTTTGTGTGACCACATTTATAATTGATATCAAATGGCTTGCCGTCTCAAGCAGAGGTGAAAGGAGGGAGGGAAAAAAATGTAGAACTCAAATTTTTTTTTTTAAATGAATGTTAACTTTTTTACATGTAATTGGGAAATCTTTAACAAAATAAATTAAAATGTATTTTTAAAAGTGAGTGGGTATTTTATTAACTATAGTCATGACACAGAGTACTCACGGTTAACGCAGAGAACCTGAAAACCGAACTAGAAAAGACTTAGGTGGCACAGTGGATAGAGAAGTGGACCTAGAAGCAGGAAAACCTGAGTTCAAATCAAGCTTCAGATATTTACTTGCTGTGTGATCCTGGTCATTCACTTAATCTTTATGTGCCTCAGTTTTCTTATTGGTAAAATAGAGATATTAATAGCTCCTATGTTTCAGGCTTGTTGGGAGGATAAAATGAACTATTTGCAAAGCATTTAAAATCACTATCTATCTATCTATCATCTATCTGTGTATATATCTATATCTATATATGCTATTATCATCATTATTGTTGATCTAGAAGGGATCTCAGAAAGCATCTAATATAATACCATCATTTAGCAGATGAAGAAACAGCCTGTTGGAAAGTAACTCTCTTACCCAAGATCCTAAAAACCATATGCACTTTTAATTAAAAAAACTACAACATCTATCTATCTATCTATCTATCTATCTATCTATCTATCTATCTATCTATCTATCTATCTATCTATCTATCTATCTATCTATCTATCCATCCATCTATCCATCCATCCATCTAGTCATTCATTAATTTTTTTTTTGTGGGGTAATGGGGGTTAAGTGACTTGCCCAGGATCACACGGGTAGCAAGTGTCAAGTATCTGAGGCCAGATTTGAACTCAGGTCCTCTGAATCCAGACCTGGTGCTTTATCCACCCGATCATATGCATTAGAGGTGGGTTTTGAACCCTTGTCTTTTGATCCCAGAGTTAGTTCTCTTTTGGTCCAGGAGCCCTCTTCATCTTCTTTTCATATGAAGTAGGTTGGGGGGGGGGTCACTTCTACAGTTACATTATAAGTTAGTGAAAGAGAAAGATTAGAATCCACATCTCTTAGCTTCCAGTCTATAGGCTCTTTCCACTAAACCCAGGGAGTCCCAAGATGTGGAGTTATGTACCCAGCTCAGCACATATCTATTTATTAGGGGACAAAGGAGTAAATCTAAAACATAGTTGCAGGCCCTCCAAAGTCATAGAAACTTTCTGTTTTCTACCCATCCCTACTCAAAGTTAATTCTAACTTTCCTCCAGGATTCCTTTTCTCCCTCTTCTTTGCTGTTAGCTGCCTATTACAGATCTCCAATTCCTCTTCAGTGATTTCCCAGGCCTTTTTAAAGTGTATTTCAAACATCACCTCCCCCCAGGAGGCTTGGAGCTCATGTCAGCCACCTTCTCATCAGAGCTGGCACTGATTATTATATTAAGCCCACACACCTCCCCAGAGTGTCTTTCCCCACCTACTCCAGCCTTATCACATGGGATAAATCTGCTTTCTCCACCATGGCAGCTGGAAGACCTGTGTAAATAGGTTCTAGAATTAAATATATTTTAAAACAACCTTTTATCTTTATTTCTTCTAATTAATAAGCCTTTATTTTCTATCTATTCTATTCCCTTCTCCCCACTGAACAATTAAAAAAAAAGAATCCTGGTAAGAAATATACTGAATCAAATTAAATAGATTCCCATATTGGCCATGTCCAAAAACATATTTCTTACTCTGAATTTTAAGACTATCACCTTTGGCAAGAGGTGAATAACAGTCTTCACCTCTGATCTTCTGAAATAACAATTTTTTTTCCTTGCACTGATCAGAGTTATAAAGTCTTTAATAACAATGTTGCCATACATTATGTAAATTGTTTTCCTGGTAATGCTTGCTTCACTCTGTATCAGTTCATATAGGTCATATCATTTTCCTGTCTGAAACTGTTCATTTTGGTTTTTTCTTATGGCATAATCGCATTCCATTACACAATAGTCCATGATTTGTTTAGCTATTCCCCTTTAATTTTCAATTCTTTGCTACTACAAAAAGCTGCTACAAATATTTGTGTTTATGTGGGTCCTTTTTCTTTTTTTAAAAAATCTATTTGGGGATATATGCCTCATGGTAGTATGTTTAGTGATTTTTTTCACATAATTCCAAATTGCTTTTTCAGAATTGACTCAACCAAGTCATAGTTCCACCGATAGTGCATTAGTATACCTGTTTTCTTTCAGGCCCTTTGATATTTCCTTCTTTTGTTATCTTTGTCAATCTGATGGGTGTGATATGGAACCTCAGAATTGCTTTAATTTGCATTTCTTTAACTATTAGTGATTTGGAACATTTAAAAAATATGATTGTTGGGGTGGCTAGGTGGCGCAGTGGATAAAGCACCAGCCCTGGATTCAGGAGTTCCTGAGTTCAAATCCGGCCTCAGACACTTAATACTTACTAGCTGTGTGACCCTGGGCAAGTCACTTAACCCCATTGCCCCGTAAAAAAATATATATATATATATATGATTGTTGATAGTTTGAATATTAGAAGCACTTTAAATACCTAGTGAAAAAGTAAAAATGATGTCCTGTCCCTAATCCCAGTGGCAAAGATATCAGGAATCAGAGAATTTCTGCTCTAATTGACAGTTTGGTCTAGATTCTTTTCTTTTTGTTTGTTTTTGTTTTGTTTTTGGTGGGGCAATGTGGGTTAAGTGACTTGTCCAGGGTCACACAGCTAGCAAGTGTCAAGTGTCTGAGGCCAAATTTGAACTCAGGTCCTGCTGAATCCAGGACTGGTAGTTTATCCACTGCATCACCTAGCTGCCCACTAGATTATTTTTTTCTAAGGTCATTGTATAACATTCCATGAGCACTATGCTTAATTCAGTTCAACAACTATTATGTGACTACTATGTGTGAAGTCCAGAGGCAGAATAGTGTGGTGAATAGAAAGGTGGTCTTAAAGTCAGAAACACCTACATTCCAATTTTGCCTTTCACACATACAGGCTTGCACTGGAGAAGAGATTTCCTCATTGGGAATTCCTTAAAATGATGAAATTATGGGTTGGGTTCCCTATTCTCCAATACAGTGTTGATATTAAAAAGATTTAACTTTGTTTCTGGAGAAATTTGGGAGTCTATAAAAATTATAAGTTTTCCAAGGAAATTGAGCCAAGTATTCTTGGCCTGTTTAATTCTGGGCCCAACTTATCCATCTCTATCTTTCTATCTATCTGTCTGTCTGTCTGTATAAACTGTATTAGTCATCCGTATAACTGCATATATCTGGATAACTACAAGTCATAGAACAAAATAGTCTTTGAAGAATTAAAAATTATTACTAATCAATCAAAACACATGTATCAAGCAAGTGATAAATACTCTGCTAGCTGCTAAGGATACCAAAATGGTCCCCATGCTCAAGAAGCTTGTATTCTATGGGAATAGACACCATATCCATGCATAAATATATAAACAGGTATAACAGATAATTTTGTTAGGGAAGGTGCTGGCAGTAGCTGAGGTGAGCAGGAAAGGCTTCCTGTAGAAAGTATATCTGAGCTGAATTTTGAAGGAAATGAGGGATTCCAAGGAGTGGAGGTGGGAAGGAAGGGCATTCTGGGTAAGAGGGTGATCAACACCAATGAACACAGTTAAGCATAAAAAGGCTATGGCATAAAATAAAGTGTTATGGAGTTAAGGATTCACCAAAAAGATATACAATCGAGAGAGATGGGCTGTTCAGATAGTGAGAACAGGAGGACATTTGTAGACAGCTGCTATTTTGATATCAAGGGGAATCAGGACTGGTCCCCAGCAGGTTGGGTGGTCTCTCTGTGATGAATCTATGGGTGACTACGGCCAAGAATTGCAGGGGTTAGATAGGCAAAGATGGATTCCAACCTGTATCACTGTAGAGAACATGCAGATCCTTTTTTGGGACTTGAGTACACACCAGACTCCATGTTTGGTGCTAGGGGTACAATGTTGAAAACAATTCCTTATGTCAAGGAGCTTAATCCTACTGAGTAGAGAAAACATGAGGAAGGATATAATATGTGCACAGATAAGTAAGCACAATGTATATACAGAATAATATAAATCAGTTTTGAGGGGAGAGAGCAGCACCGACAGGGGTGTATGGGGTGGCTCCTGAGCTATGCTTTGAAGGAAGCGGGGGATTCCATGAGGCAGGTGGTGAGAAGGGAGAACATCATTGGCATGGCACATCCTTGTGTAGAGGGATGAAGGAGGAAGAAGGCTCAGTAACCATTCCTCTTTGATGAAGGCCCTTTAAGGTGGGTGGATGTGCACATGTTTACCAAGAAGTCTTTGGTTTTGAAGGTCCTTTAGCAAGAGTCTGACCACCAGAAGGATAAAGGGTCAATGCTTAGATCTCTAGGGGAAATGATTAGTCAGCATGCCAGGTGGGAGGAAGGCTCCTTTTAATATTCTACCGACTGTGAAATCACACTGAGTGAGCATGGTCTGAACACAAAGTCTTACAAACTCATGGACCATCTCACACCTGTGAACCCTCAGCTGATGCTGGACACTTCTTCAATTTGATAGGGGTGCAACTGTAGGGCTAGTGGGCAGGAAAAGGAGGCATCACATAGAAGAATTAGACTGAGTTAATTTGTTTGCCAGTAGCAGAAACAGGGGAATAGATGATTGTTGCAAAGTTGAAAATTTAGCCTCGATATCAGGAAAAAAGAATATTAATAAATAGGTTTGTCTAAAAAGCAGTCGGGGCAGCTAGATGGCGCAGTGGATAAAGCACCGGCCTTGGATTCAGGAGGACCTGAGTTCAAATTCGGCCTCAGACACTGACACTAGCTGTGTGACCCTGGGCAAGTCACTTAACCCTCATTGTCCCACAAAAAAAATAATAAATAAAAAGCAGTGGTGGCTTCTTCTTCCTTGGAGGTCTTCAAGCAGAGAATTGATGACCACTAGTTGTGTATGTTATGGCAGGAATTCCTTTTAAGTTGAGAAAGATGACCACAGAGACCCTTTCCAACTCCCTAATTATGTGATACTGTGAGGTCAATATTAGTTTATGCTGTAATAGGAGATATATGACAAAATTACCATCACATAAAACAGTTTATGAAATACCAATAGTAATAATAACTAGCATTTACAGAATGCTTTAATGTTTGAAAACACTTTACAAATATCTTATTTGACCCTCATAGCAACTCTGGGAGATATTGTTATTATCCCCAATTTACAGATGAGGAAACTGAGGCAGACAGTAGTTAAGTGATTTGCTCAGTTACAAAGCTAGTGAGTTTCAGAGGCAGGATTTAGATTCAGTCAATCTTAATTCAAAGTTTAACTCTATCCATTGCACCCCCTAGCTTCCTAATGAGTAGCACTTAAGTGATGTAGTAGGAGTTCTGAGGAGAAAGAGACCACTTATTATTTGGTTGATCAGGGATGGCTTCTTAAAGAAGGTAGCATTTGATCTGGTTCTTGAAAGATGGGTAGGATTACAGGAGGCAGAGATCAATGGGGAGGGCATTCTAATTAAAGAAGGCGTGATCTACTTTCATGTATATTCACACTGAGGAAACCATCGATCCATCATAGTGTCCATGTGTGGAAACTGAAAAAGGTATTTGCGAATTGCAGAAACAAGAAGACCTGCAAATGTTTCAAGCCATTAACAATGAAAGTCAGGTCATTGCTCAGATACTGTGGGCTAATTGCTATTTAAAAGGATAGTTGTCTCCTTGATGGTAGAAAAGAGAACCTGGAAACAAAAGCTAGCTTTCATTCACAGTTCTAACTGTAGGTTTCCATCTAATTAAGAAAAATACAGTCCAATCCCAATCGATTATAGGCATGATGGTGAATTTAGTACAGCAAAGTGAACAGTTGGCAAATGTGATAAATGAACTCAAGCCGAATGACTTTTTCCAGAATTAGCTCAAGAATATCCTAGAGTGTTAGTACATCTGGGGTGAGTCTATAAACTCAGTTATTCAGTTAATTTATAGCCTCATAATTTTACCAAGGTGGTCAAGGTTATGTGGACCTATAGTCTGAAGAATGTTATCCCTTCCATCTATTAGAGAACCTAAAAATAACAAGGAGAAACAGAATTCTCAAATTCTTAAATTAGAAGAAACCCTTAAAGGGACGAAATCAGCCAGCTCTCAGTCAAGTAGCATTTTGTAAGCACCTATATTACAGATCAACACTGGGGGTAAAAAAAGCAAAAATCAAAACCAAACCACACACATGTACATACACCACAAAACCCAAACCAGTTCCTGTTCTCAAAGGTGCTCATAATCTATATGGTTCTCTGACTTTAATTTACCATCCAATATATTTCAGGGCTCAGGCCTAGGAAAAATGGTGCCATAGGCTATGTGGATTAAATATTGACTTTCTTCTTTGATACTTACCTCACTAGGAGATCCTTCTTGGCATCCTCATCCTTTATTCCCTGATCATCCTGGATTATCCATTACCATTCCATCCAAACATTCATGAAGGTTGGTGGATATGATTGGATCAAGATGGAAAATAATGATGGCTCACATTTTTCTAATGATCTAAAGTTTACAAGGTCATTTGCTTACAAGACCATTCTAATGTAGGTAAAATACATTTATCCCCACTTTATAGATGAAGAAATGAGGCTCAGGGAGCTCAAATAAATTGGTCACAAAAATCTGAAGTAGCCAAGATAGTACTTAAACTTGGGGCTTCCATGGTCATATCCAAAATTCACACCACTACTTCCTGCTGCCTCCTGTTTTTGAGAGCAGGACAGAAAACCTCAAGATTTTCCACATTTCACCATGTGGATAAGCCTTCAGTGGTTTTCGGTCTTAATCAGATAGATCTAGGAATGGACAATCTGCCAGCTAATTGTAGGGTTAGTATGAGATTTGGACTTCTATCTAACTTTAGTCTAGTTTGTGGGTTGATATCTTCCACGGGGTTGAAAACAACTTCTTAAGAAAATCTTTATAGCTTAGTTGACAGCAAATTACTCATCTTTCCCAGACTAACAAATTCTGACTCCTTTAGCTTTTTCTTAGAGATAATATTTATGCATTAAAAGAAATCTTGTGTGTGTGTGTGTGTGTGTTGCAATATGGACACTTTAATCTTTCCATTTTCTTTAGAACAAGAGTTCTGAGCCTGGGTTCTACAGACCCCCAAAAGGGCAGTGGGTAGATTTCAGAGGGTCCAAGAACTTGAATGGGAAAATATCACATCTTTATGTTTACTGACCTCTGGTTGAAACAGCATTTCCTTTATTGATATAAAAACATTATTGTTAGGTGTGATGATGTGGGCCTGTCATCTCCTGTGCCTGGGGAGGTTGAGACTGGTAGATTACTTGAGCTGGAGAGTTCAGAGCTTCAGTAGATGTGGCTGCTCTGTCTGGCACCAATATGGTAACCCCTCCATGGAACATGTAACCATTGGAATGACGCCACCTTCTGGAGACTTACTGTAGGAAAGCTCCAACATGAGGAGAGGGCCTCTGAGGGCAGGACCATGTGTCTTTTCTTTGGTGTCAGGAAGTGACGTTTGCTTGTGAGAGGAAGAAGCAGGAGGCTGGTGCACTGGCTCACTCTCTTTCCTGACTGGTGGAGAAGGGAGCCAGAAATGCGCTCTCCCTTTAATAGATAGATGAATGTAGGCCTTTCTCTCTCTCTTTACCAAATTCTTATTCTCCTTAATAAATGCTTAAAAGTCTAACTCTTGCTAAAGCTTATAATTTATTGGGGACCACTCATTAGATATTTTAGACAGTATAGCTAGAATGTTAGCCCTTACAAACATCAGACCATTAGATTGCCTAACAATGGGGAAACCAGACCAATTGGAAACAGGATGGGGCAACACCCCTGTGGTGATCAGTAGTGGGATCAGGTCCATGACTGGCTACTGTACTTCTAGCCTGACTTGAAAACACAAAACTAAAACAACAACAAAACAAAACAATTATATTGAGAAGGGGTCCATAGATTTTACTAGAGTGGCAAAGGGACCTGTGACACAAAATACTATTACCATTATTACCATTAATAATAATATATCACATTCATATAATTATGTAGTATTAACATAATTTAGTAGTAATAATAACCAATATTTATATAATGCTTTAAGGTTTACAAAATACTTTACACATGTTAATTCATTTGATTAAGAACTCCCACTCTAGAACATATTTAATTTCACTTAATGTTGAAATTAAACATCTTTGCCTATAGTAATAAAAAATAATAATGATGAAACAACCTAATAATTTTACTCCACTATAAAAGGCAGCTATTTTATCTCTCTATGCAAGTACTCTTAAGAATATTAAATCTGAAAGAATAATAATAGGAAAGCAACTTCTCCCCAGACTGTTTCTATCTGAATTTGATTGAACAAGATGAGAATAAGGAAAAAAGTAACTCCCATTTGGGGGTCATTTTAAGGGTTGAAAAGCCCTTCATATACATTATATTATTGAATGCTTATGACAACTCTATGAGGTAGGAGCTCTTTTTTCCATTTTACATATCAGGACACTAAGGGTCTGGGATTAAGTCCAGGGTCATGCCATTAGTAAACATCTGTCTTAGAATCTGAATTCATATCTTCCTAATATTAATACTAACATTCTGTAGTTGCATGCAGACTCTTCTTCCATCAGGTTTAACTGGGGTTTGAATGAGAGAAAACATCTCCACAGCCGATGTCCCAGAAGACATCACAACCTGTCATGGCTCTGCTACCAATTCACCCTGTGACCCTGGGGATGGTAGATAGAGCACCAGCCCTGGAGTCAGGAGGACCTGAGTTCAAATTCAGCCTCAGACACCTACTAGCCGTGTGACCCTGGGTAAGTCACTTAACCCTGATGGCCTCCAAATGCTTCCACACCCCAATAAAAATCCCCCCAAACAACCAACCAAACCAAAAAACCCCATTGACACCTCAGTAATGCTCATTTTCCAATAGAGAGAACCTTAGAAATCATGGAGTTCAACCCCCTCATTTTACAGAAGATGAAACTGAGGCCCAGATGGGGCTAAAGCTTGTACAAAGCCATACGATAGTAAATGCAGTACTGTGGTTTGAACCCAGGCTCTCTGACCCCAAATCCGGCATTCTTTCTAGGATACAATTCTGCTTTCTGTACTGTGTCCTTCTCTTGGGAAAATGCAATTAAAAAAAAAATCCAGATGGGGTGGTGGAGTCTCTTCCTTAATGACCTTTCGAAAATGACCTTTGAGGGCATTTCCATATTTCTAATTAGCTCATTAACCTCTAAGAGAAGGAAAGGGCATAAAAAGGGCAGAATAGTAATAGGGAATGGCAATTAACATTTCATCCCTGTGAGAAGATGAAGTCAAATGATACAAAGTCAGCACTTGGTCTGAATTGGGCAGGACGAAGACCGCTGAGTGGGGTCTGGTGCCTGCCTTAGTTTTACAGTCTATGGAGAAGCCATTTCATGGCATTATTCTGCACCGAGGCCTTACCTGGATTCTCCCACGCCAGGCCTTCTCATAGCATGACATTTTCTAGGTATGCGATAATCATGGAGAATAGTTTCTAGTCTGGCATAGACTACCTAAAAAATGGGATGAAAGACTGATGTGGGAAAGCCAGTCTTGGTTTTGGAAAAGCCAGATCATCTTGGAGCTTGTCTACCCTACCCTCGTTCCTCTGCAAACTCCACTCCTGACTGGGCAGACTTTCTCCACCATTCTACAGCAGTCTTCTCACCCTCCTTCTGCTCCGGACCCTCTCACACTGGAAGTGTGCTTCATGTCTGTGGCTCCATCCTCTCTCTCATTGGTTGGTTCCCAGGAATCTCCATTTCAAGGAAAGTTCCCATGCCAGCCATATATTCATTCCTCTTCAGGCTCCACTTCTGACTCTCTGGATGATCTTCCCTGATTAATCTCCCTACCCATTCTCTCCCATAGCACATATACTCCAGCTTCCTTTTATGTGTTATCTTCTCCCATTTGAGTGTAAGCTCCTTGAGGACAGGGAGTTTTATCGTTTCTGCTTGCATGTGTATCCCTTGCAATCAGGATGTTCCTGGTACCTTGAAGGCAAACAATAAATTCTTGTTACTTTGGAAGAGAACTATTCCTTTGTTTTTTGTTTTGGTGAGGCAATTGGGGTTAAGTGACTTGCCCAGGGTCACACAGCTAGTAAGTGTTAAGTGTCTGGGGCTGGATTGGAACCCAGGTCCTCCTGACTCCAGGGCTGGTGCTCTATCCACTGCACCACCTAGCTGCCCTGGAAGAGAACAATTCTAATAACTTTTTTTTGAGAAGTTATAAATGTAAGGCATTGCTATTTTTATTATTACTAGTACTCTATTATTATTTCTATTACAATATTACTAGTATATTCAATTCAATTCTGGATTTGAACTCAGGTTTTCTTGACCTGACTAATCTTCCTGAGTTCAAATATGGTCTCCGACACTTACTAACTGTGTGACTCTGGGCAAGTCATTTAACTCCTTTTGCCTCAGTTTCCTCATATCTAAAATGAGCTGGAGAAGGACGTGACAAATTTCTCCAGTATCTTTGCCAAGAAAATCCCAAATGGTATCATGGAGAGTCAGACATGACTAACACAACTGAACAACAAACAGCTTCTTGACTCCAGATCCAGCACTCTATCCATTGTACCACCTAACTGCCCGGGCCACTAAAACCCTCAATATTTTTTTCAGACAAACTTCAATCTAGCCAGGTCTCTCTCATTCTGTATTTGAGGGTTTTTTTTTAAATCAAGTAGGGGATGACACATTTATCCTTATTAAATTTCATTCCGTTTGGTTTGACTGGGGTTAGAATGAGAAAAACTATCTCCAAAGCCAATGTCTCAGCAAATGTTAGAGCCTGTACTTGCTCTGCTACCAATTAACTCTGTGACTCTTGTTGACATTAATATAGTGCTTTAAAGTTTCCAAAATGCTTTCCTAACAATTCCCTGACATAGATAAGGCAAGTGTCATTATAGATGAGGAGTTTGAGATCCAGAAAGTCTGAGTGAGATAAGTAGGTATACTGAAGAGTACTGTGGCTTTGGAGTCAATACTACATGAATGACTAGAGGTATGTCACTCCCTCTCACTGGACCCTGATTTCCTCATACATGAAAGAAGAAGATTATATTAGATGATTTCTAAGATCCCTTCTATCTAAAAATCATTGCCTTATTCAGGACTACCCAGTTAGTAGTGAGTGATTTATCTAAGCCAAGATTTGGACTCAATCCTTTGACTCCATCATCCTACTTTGAGTTAGAGCTTCAAGAAAAGATACAGTTCTACGGATTTTACTGGACAGCAAACTCAATGTGAGTTAGCAATAAGGTATGGTGGTCAAAAAAGCAAATATGATCTTCGGTGACTGGTCCAAGAACAGCTGAGCTTCCTAGGATGAAAATGATGACCTCTCTGTACCCCATCCTGCTCAGATCACATTGGAAGGATTGTGTTCTATGTGAGTGTCATAGTTTATGAAGGATAGTTATATCCTTGGATGGCACCCTAAATAGGGTAAGCAAGATGGTGAGGGTTTTGGGTTAATTACAATTAAGGATTGATGGAAAGAATTGCTCATATTTGACCTGGATAAGATGATATAGAATGGGGACATGATTATTTTCCTATGGTATTTGAAGGGGTGCCATTATTTGCATGACTGTCATGAGGAGGAGGAATTAGATTTGTTTTGTTTGGTTCCAGAGGATAGGAGAAGGGATAATGGGTGGAAGCTGTAAAGAGAGAGATTTAAACTTAATGTCAGGAAAAAAAAAACCCTAAACCTAAAACAACTTCCAAAAATTAATGCAACTCAGAAATGGAATCAGCTGCCTCAGCAGGTGGTGGGTTCCCTCTCATTGGGTGTCTTCAAGCATTGACTGGATGACTGATTTTCCACTATGTTACAGTACAAGTTCTTTTGGGGGGCATGACTTGGATTAGTGTCCTCTGAGGTTGCTTCTTACTTTAAAATGATGTGATTCTATGATCTGCCTGAGATGTCATTAGAGAGAATGAGGCCACAAATGGTATATTAACCCCAAATAGCATCAGCGGCAGCTGCTTATCATATGTAACTGTATTTCTCTGGCAACCTCTATGTGTCTGGTCCTAGAGCTATTTCACTAAACATCCCTTCTCAAATTAAATTGTTCTTGTTCTTTTTTTTTTCCACAACCCCTGACTATATTAAGGTCCCTGATGTCATACTGAAGAGACAAAAGGTCTCCCAGACTGAAGTCTTCTAGCTGGTACAAGGAGTTGTTTAAATTTAACCCAAGAATTCCTGCATGAAATCTGCTAACTGATAGGAAGAATGCTTCCAAACTTAACCCAAGCATTCCAGAATTTGGTCTTCAACTTAAATTAGGTCACTTGTGGGGTGGGGAGTGGGCAGGTGTCAGAGTATTTCCATCTTCTCTGGAAATAGTTATCTGGAGAAATGTGAAACATCTTTCTTCCAGTTTCCTTTTAGACTTCAGAGGCAGCTGTCAATTTCAATTCAGTGCCCCCTGAAGCACCAAGTATTGACTTGTGAATAATTTAACTGGCTGTAAACTCTCAGATAATCGGCTCTCTTTGGCAGCAGGGCTCCTGGTTGTTTAAGAATAGAAAATAGAAATCCTGCAGTCCTCAATTTCTGATTATTTAAAATAATAAAAAAAAATTAAAAAAAAATAAAGATTGAGGGTGAAATCATTAGGGCAGAGTAATGCTGTGAGGATTGAGAGCTATCAAATCATTAGCTCCAAAGGGGCAAAGACCAGGCATTTCAACTTGATCTCTCTCCCAGAGTCCAAAAGAATTTGAGTCCTAGACTAGACTGTGTTTCTCAGTGATAGGATGGCAGAACTAGAATGAATGAAAGGTGTCATCTAATAGTCCAACTCCCTCACTTTACAGAAAGGGAAACTGAGGTACAAAGAGAAAAAAGGTACTTGAGGTTACATGGCTGATGAGTAGCAGAAAGTGGACCAGAACCCAGGTGTCCTGAGTTAGTTGATTGCCAGCTCTTGCTGGTGTGGATTGGGAGATTTGGAGACATATCTCTCCAGCTGAGCCCACTTTGCATTGTCTATATACCAGCTGTACCCTCAATGTGGCATGATTGACTATAGCAAAGAATAATAAGTGCTGGCATTTCTATGGAGATTTAGGGTTTGCAAAGCTCTTGGATGACATAATCTCATTTGATTCCCTATTTTGTTGATAAGTAAACAGGCTGAGAGAAATTAAGTGACTGGTCCAAGACAGAATTAGTAAACGTTTGAGGCAGAATTTGAACTCAGGTCTTCTGACCCCAAATCAGTCACTTTATCTACCATACCACCTAGCTGCTTCAGTCTATTTGAAATGATATCGTGACACTAGGTGACTTTAGCTCTGCAATTTCAGCTCCCTTTTATGGGTTCTCTTCCTCCACTCGAGTGTAAACTCCCTGAGGGCAGCCTGTGCTTTGCCTTATATTTGTGTCCCTACCATTTAGCAGTGTCTGACACATATTAAGCACTTGATAAGTGTTTGTTGCCTGCCTGCTGGATTCCAATGACTCATATTCTTTGGGAAGCAAGGGAATAATAAGTTTTTGTTTACTTTTTTTTTTAAGTCTTTATGTCATTATGAAGCAGTGGAAAGAATGCTGTTATTTAGAGACATAGATCCTTGGTTTGAAACCTAGTTCTGCTGTTCATTATCTTGAGAAATGTTTGGAATTTAGCTTTCTTATCTGTAAAACAATTATCTGAGGGACTCTGAGAACCCTTCTGTGTCATGGGGCATCTAGGGGGCTCAGTGTTTAGAGAACTGGGCATAGAGTTAGGAATATCTGAGTTCTAATGTGCGCTCAGAAACTTCCTGGCTGTGTGATCCTGGGCAAGTCACTTCCCCTCTCTTTGCCTCAGTTTCTTCGTGTGTAAAATGGGACTAATAATAGCACCTACCTCTCTGGATTGCTGTAACAATCAGATTAGACAATAATTGTAAAACTCATAGCACAGTAATTGGCACAAAGTAAAGTGTTATATAAATTTTTTTATCATTCAGTTGTTTCAGCCACGTCTGACTCCATGACCCCTCTGCGATTTGGAGGTATTCTTGGTAAAGATATCAATTGGAGTGGTTTGCCATTTCCTTCTCCAGCTCAATTTGCAGATGAGGCAAATGGGGTTAAGTGGCTTGCCCAGGGTCACAAAGCTAGTTTATGAGGCCAAATTTGAGCTCAGGTCTTCCTGACTCCAGGCCCAACACTCTATTTTTTGTGCCATTTAGCTGTCCTTTTATAAATATTATCTATTATTATTATAGACCCCTTGGGCAATCTGATAAAATCTATGGATTCCTTCTCAAAATAATATTTTCAAATAATTGAAGGAAATATTACATTTCAATCATAGGTTAGTATTTTTTATCAAAGTTAATGGACCCCCTAAAATCTATATATGGGCCTTTTAGTGGGGTTCATAGACCTCAGGTTAAGAATCCTGCTTTAGACCTATGGTCCTGTAATAAAAGTCCTGAATCTGATCGAGTGAGCAATTCCTGGAGGATGAGGTCCAGTCTCACTGTATATCAAGTCTTGAGTCATCCCTAATTATTTGAGAAAAATATATTATCACAGTGGATGAAAAGGTGACTAATTTATCATGTGATAAAATGTCTGTTAAGTGGTATAATGAAACTTTATGACTCCCTTCTGCTTGGAGGGCTTCCTGAGCATTTGCTTGTCTCCAGAAGATGTTAATTGCTAATTGTCAATGTGTATTTCAGGAAAAGTGGCGAGCTGCCTTCCTGTGCCTTTGAGTTTCAGGAGAGGCTCATTTCTGTTCTCTCCATTTCTTTGTAATTACATTTGAACTTTTAAGTTGGGAACCATTTGGATTAAGACAGTATGACTTAGATGAGCTAATAATATCTGTGCTTCTACACAAAACTATTATGTTTCATGGAATCATGGAATTCTAGAGCTAGAAGGGACTTTACATATCCTTGCTTCTGACCTCATTTTTACAGATGAGGAAACTGAGGCATACAATCATTCTTCCTCCCTTCTGCTTCCCTGCCCCTGCCCAGGGTCATACAGCTGAATGTCTGAGGCCACATTTGAGCTCAGGTCTTCTTGACCTGAGAACACAGCTCCCTATCCACTATGCCACCTCGCTACCTTCAGTAAATAAAAACCTTTGCCCTCAAACTGGGGCCTTTTCTTTACACCCCACTCATTCTCACACCCTTCTCCATCTATATTTCAAGAACAAACCAAAAGGAAGCTTGCATGTGTTGAAAATAAATCTGGTCATAAAACATATTCTGGAATCAGTCAGTGCATCCCAGTCCTAACCAAGCAAACATTTATTGAATACTTCCTGAGTGCACTGTCTTAGGTGTTGATAATACAAAGACAAAATGACATTCAGGTCTTGCTTGCAATGAGCTTACATTTTACCAGAAGTAGCTGGTAACAGTTCAGAAAGAGAAAAGCATATGCATGATAATTTGAAGACAGAGGGAGAGACAGAGAAGGAGGGAGGGAGACAGAAAGAGAGAGAGAGAGAGAGAGAGAGACAGAGACAGAGACAGATAGAGACAGAGACAGGGGGGCAGCTAGGTGGCACAATGGATAAAGCACTGGCCCTGGATTCAGGAGGATCTAAGTTCAAATCCGGCCTCAGACACTTGACACTTCTAGCTGTGTGACCCTGGGCAAGTCACTTAACTCTCATCTTCCTGCAAAAAATTCTGGTTACAGAGAGAGACAGAGGGACAGAGACAGACAGAGACAGAGGGAGACCAAGACAGAGACAGAGAGACACACAGAGATATACACACACGCAGAGACAGAGACAAAGAGACAGAGAACAGACAGAGACAGACAGACAGAGACAGACAGAGAGAAGGAAGGAGGGAGAGATAGAGAGAGACAGAGAGAGAAGAGGGAGGGTAAGAGAGAGAGACAGAGAACAAGAGAGGAAGGAAGAGAGAGAGACACAGAGGCAGAGAAAGAGAAAGAGAGAAGGAAGTAGGGAGAGACAGAGACAGAGAGGAAGGGAGACAGTAAGACAGAAAGAGAAAGAAAGAGGGCAGGAGAGAGAGAGAGATAGGGAGACAGAGAGAATAAACAATTATAAGGGTGAGGAAAGGATTCCTAAAGGATGGTGCACATGAGTGAAATTTTGAAGAAAGCTAAGGATCTTTTGGGGTAGAGGTGAGAAGGAAATATTTTGCAGGAACAGAAGACAGCCTATGCAAAGCTATGGAGGTAAGACATAAAACAAATAAGTGGCTAAAAAATCAAGGGGACTAATATGAAAACAGAGAGTTTAAAAAGGCATTTAAATGCCAAGTTGAGGAATTTATAGTTTTATCCTAGAGGCAAATAGGATCTAATAAAAATTCTTGAATAGGAGAATGACACAGTCAAGCACATGGCCCATGGGCTACGTGTGTCCCACAACAAACATATTAAAATGTAATTGGGGAATATTTAACAAAAAAATCAATAAAACATAAATGATCCCACATTTTAAAACTTTGTTAATATGAGGTTTACGAGCATCGTCATGTGTAGATCAGTGCCCCCCCATTTCTAGTTGAGTTTCATATGACTTCTATAGGAGATGATTTTTGGTGGCTGCATTAGAGACAGATTAAAAGAGTGGATATTAGGAGTAAGGAGTCCAATTAAGAGGCTGTTAGAATAATTCCAGTGGGAGGTAATGAGATCCTGACCAAAGGTGGTGGCCATAGGAATAGAAGGGGATAGATGTAAAGCTTATGTCCTTGAGGCAGAATCAGTGAGACTTGGCAATTGACTGGATTTGTGGTCTGAGAGAGAGTAAAGGTTCCAGGATGGCTCTAAGGTTGTGAAAATGGGTGACTGGAAGGATAGTCATGCCCTTGTCAGAAACAAAAAGTGCCAAATGTATATCTGCCTCATTTTCATTACCCTTCTTCCATTGCTGTCCCTTATTTCTCTCTTTTGTCCTTTAGTGAACAAAGCATCTGTGTGGTAGTAATCATAGAGTTTTCTAACAATCAGGAACTCTTATGGAAAACCTTCCCATAAACTAATAGAAATGCCTTAAAAAACTTCATTCAACTGGACACCACTAATGTAGATTTTTGTGATCCTTTGGATCTAGGCCTAAATGAAGGTTACATTTGTGCTATCTGAAAATACCAAGAAAACAAACAGTGTAAAGTTTGTGTGTGTGTGTGTGTGTGGGGGGGGGATATTTAACCTACTCAAGAAATAACTGTATTAAGCACTTAGCAGAATCCAACTGGGCACAAGGAATTAATGTGCTGATTACAAACAATTCTTGATTATTCATTAGAGCAGTTTTCTCCAGACCTCCACTTGGTCTCCAGCATTTAGCACTTTAGTCTAATGTACTCAGATATACTTGAAAGTAATAATATTGGATTGCTTTCATAATATTATATAACAGAATTTTCTCAAATTCAGACTGGTTGCATCCCAGAAGAGTTTGAATGAGTTAGGTTTGATTATATAATCCATGAATTGAACTGGACCTCTCTTTTTCCATGGACTGGATCTGTTATGGAGATGTTCTCACAAGGCGTTCTTTGGTTAACGTCTCATCTGGAGTTTGGTAACATTAGAATTTGTCTCAGCTAGGTTCTTCCCTGTGCACATCAGGATAGAGCCAATATCTAGGTATTTGTAGAAGAGGCAAAGTGGTTCTCAGACCTCATGAAAGTTCTCAAGCTAACAATATGTTGAACACAAGATAGGTTTTATTTAACCTGAAAACACACACACACACACACACACACACGCACACACACGCACACACACGCACACACAAAGAATTTATACTTGCGCCCATGAACAGTTCAAACCTCTCTCTAGTGTGGAAAGTTTGACCAGGAGGTACCCGGTCAAATTTAATGGGGTTAGAGGATGAATTCTTCATTCAGGCATTTAATACATCTCCTTTAAATATTGTATTTTCCATTTTACAGACAGAAAATACTGGTACTGCTGCCATTTGGTGCTAACCAAAGGTGGAATAAGTTTGTAAAAAAGCTATAATTCATAGTAGACAAAACACGTCCAATAAAAAGTCCTTTAATATATAAGAACTGTTGTCTCCTTGCCCTGGCTATTTGTTGAGCCATTGCGGCTACAATTTGGATGATTGATTCATGACTAATTCACTGGTCAGTGTGGCTAATAAAACCATCCTGCTTAGCTTATATCCTTCAGCCTTGTCTTTACAAGAGAAAGAGCCAGGTGATGAGAACTAAAGCTGATAGACATACTTAGAGGGGCAGCTAGGTGGTGCAGTGGATAAAGCACTGGTCCTGAATTCAGGAAGACCTGAGTTCAAATCTGGCCTTAGACCCTTAACACTTACTAGCTGTGTGACCCTGGGCAAGTCACTTAACCCTCATTGCCCTGCAAATAAATAAATAGATAGATAGATAAATGAATGAATGAATGAATAATTCATTTGTATAGACATACTTAGAGACAACACTGTTAAACAGACACATACTGGACTTTCCCAAGGCCAAGCCTGCACATCTGTGAGACCCCTACAGTGAATCTCACTTTCCCAAGATAGGAGAAAACTATGTCATCCCAGTGATGACAGCACATGGAGGTATGGAGAGAGGAAAGGAACTCCTGAACAAATGGAGAAATTACAGGGCCAAGTCTCTTGGACATAGAGGAGAAATTCCTAGACAAATCTCAGTTGCTGTACAAAGTAAGACATTCTAGGGTCAAGCAGGAGCCAGAGCTAAGGGGTAATAAGGAGTTGAGAATGAAACCCAATTCTTTTAAAAATAAAACAGATTTTATTGATATGTTTTGTTTGTAAATAGCCAAGATTTCTGTATCCATCCTCTTCCCCTTTCCCTTCTAGAGAGCCATCTCAAATAAATAATTTTATTTTTGCAAATAAGGGAAAAAGAGGAAGAAGAGAAAAAACACTGATTATACATATTGTGGAGACAAGCATTTATATAGTGCCTACTATGTGCCAGGCACTGTGATAAGTGTATTACGAATATAATTTCATTTGATAGTGACAAAACCCCCAAAATGTTGTTGTTTGTCCTCTTCTCAAAGAGGACCAGGACATTGGGGTGATGCCATGACCTGCACTGAATTAGATTTAAGTGAGAGAGGGCTGTGCAAGATCACCAACCTCACTCTCTCCTCCAGAGCCATCTGTGTCGAGTGGCAAGATATACATCAAGATGACTAGAGATGGCCCTGGATATTTAAGGCAATTGGGGTTAAGTGACTAGCCCAGGGTCACAAGGCTAGTAAGTGTCTGAGGTCAGATTTGAACTTAGGTCTTCTTGACTCCAGGGCAGTGCTCTATCCACTGTCACCTAGTTGCCCAATCCTGAAAGGTATGTATTATAGTTATCCCCATTTTGCACTTGAGGAAACTGAGGCAGGCAGAAGTTCAGTGACTTGCTCAAGGTCACACAGGCTGAGGTCAAATTTGAACCCCAAACTCTGTTCACAGTGCCATCAGCTGCCTCATAAAAAATTATGATGTAGGCATGGTTTTTCAGGCATGGATTCCTCACTTAAATAGTGCAGTGGAGGGAGAGGTAGCTTCTCATATTTCTTTTATGGAGCCAAGATTCTTAATAGTTTCTCAACATTCAGTTTTAATTATTTTGTGCTTGTTTTTCTTTCCATTTGCATTGTTACATTCATTGTGTAATTTGCTTCCTTGGTGTTTCTTATTTCACTTTGCATCAAATAATGAAAGACTTTTGGTGCTTCTCTGTGTTAATCACATTCATTATTTCTTATAGAAAGAAATAACATTCAGCACAGAAATACTCCATTTCATTCATATGCCACAATTGGTTAAGCCATTGTCCAGGTCATGTTTCCAGTTCTTTGCTAACATAAAAAGTATTATAAATATTTTGATGCATATGGAGACTGTTTTTGTCAGTGACATTGTTGGGGTATGTACTTAGCAGTGGAATTTCTGGGTCAAAAGATATGGGCATTTTAGCCATTTTTTCATAATTCCAAATTGATTTTCAGAATTGGTGTACACAATTCCATCAACAATGAATTAGGGGTCCCAATTTTCCAAATCCCCTCCAACACTGACTGTTCTTGTATTTTGTAATATTCTGAGTGGGGCAGCTAGGTGGGGCAGTGGATAGGGCACCTGGTCTTGGCATCAGGAGAACCTGAGTTGAAATCTGGCCTCAGACACTTGACACTTACTAGCTGCGTGATCCTGGTCAAGTCACTTAACCCAGATTTCCTCAAACATCTAGGGCCATCTCCAGTCATCCTGATGTATCTCTTGCACTGAACCCAGATGGCCCAGGAGGAGAGAATGAGGCTGGTGACCTTGAACAGTCCTCCCTCACTTCAATTCAATTCACTGTAAGTCATGACATCACGTCCCAATGTCATGGTCCTCTTCGAGAATGAAAGACAAACAACAACAAGAATATTCTTGGTAAGGTTTTGAAATGTCAGGGATATTTTGATTTGAATTTCTGTTTTATTAGTGATTTGAAACATTCTTTGGTATGATGGCTAATAGTTTATAATTCTTCTTTAGAGAATGATTTCTTCAAATCCTTTTACCACATGTTTATGTATATGTTCTATACTTTATAAATTTTGTATATTTCTATTATTTGACTAAGTATTTTGGATTCATAGAGATATTTTATATAAAGATATGATTAAAAACAATTCCCAATAGACACATGGTAAAGGGATTTGAAGAAATCATTCTCAGAAGAAGAAATGACTATTTCCCTTCTTATCCTAAATTAATTAGTTTTATTTGTGCAAAAGCTTTTCAATTTTGTGCAATCAAAATTATCTATTTTATTTTTTATAATTGACTTTATCCTTTGTTTATTTGAAGATTTATCTCCTGCTCATAGATGCAAAAATATGTAATCTGTTTTTCTTCCAATTTTTTGTAGTATGATATTTAATATTCATGTAGCACATACATTTTGAACTTATTGTGTAATATGGTGTATTCTATACCATGGTCTACACATTGTTATTGGGTTTTTAAACAATTTGATTCAATTGTGTTTGACTCTTCATGACCCTATTTGGGGTTTTCTGGCAAAGATACTGGGGTGGTTTGACATTTCCTTCTCCAGTTCATTTTATAGATGAGAAAATGATGCAAAGAGAGTTAAGTGATTTGCCCAGGGTCACATCGCTAATAAGTGTCTAAGGCCAGATTTCAACTCAGGAAGATGATTCTTCTTACTCTAGGCCTGGCACTCTATCTACTGTGCCACCTCACTGCCAGTCTACACATTGGTCTAGGCCTAATTTCTGTCAGACTGCTTTGCAATTTTCTCAGCAGTTCTTATCAAGTGGAGAGTTCTTTCCTAAGTAATTTGTGATTTCAGGTTTATTTAATACTGGACTACTGAGTTCCATTATTTCTAATTCTCCCTTTTCAAATCTGTTCAAACCTTACTCTTGGGGCAGCTGAGTGGCTCAGTAGATAGAGAACACTGGGCCTGGAGTCAGGATAGACCTGAGTTCAAATCTTGCCTCAAATCCTAGCTGTGTGATTATAAGCAAATCACTTTACCCTGTTTTCCTCAGTTTCCTCATCTTTAAAATAAGCTGGAGAAGGAAATGGCAAACCACTCCAGTATCTTTGGCAAGAAAACCCCCAGATGGGGTCATGAAGAGTTGGACACAGTTAAAACAACTGAACAATGAACAAACTTTACTCTTAACTAATAGTTAAGTCAAGTGGACTATGCAGCTGTGGGAAAGGTGGTGAACTTCAGACAATGAGTCCTTTCTCCTTTTTCTTGAGGGCACAAGGTTAATACTATAAGTTTAAAAACTAACTTCCTTGGTAAAATGTGTTTCACCCACTGACTTCTCTTAGTGAGTCTAAGTGTTCTCCTTTCTATGGTGGAGAATTCAATTCTAGAATTCAACCCACTAAAAAGGGAATTCATGTTTTTCCCCTGTTTATGGGCTTGAGTATGAGTATTTTGTGATTTCTAATTTTCATTTGTATTAAGTCAGCCTGTTTTATATTTAATACATTGTTAGATTTAGTGCTTGCATGGCAGGGATCTAGACACGAGCGAAATAGCTTGTTGTTCCCATGTGAGACCTTTGGTGGTTGTAGAATACCCAGAGGAAAACCAGGGTTGGGACATAAGTCAAAGAGGAAACAATTTGTGAGATACTCCCAAAGTTGAACCTGGTCTATGTAATTTCAGAACTATGACTCTAGGAGAGTGGTGACAACTGAAAAGGGAAAGTCTAATTAAATCATCCTTAGTCCCAAACTATTCTTTTTAGACCATAACTATTTGTCACATGTTAGACCTATCTGAAATGTATGTGTTACTAAAGGAAATTCCTTTAATGATCTTAATTTGTACATGAACAAAAGGCCTGAATATTGGAATAGAATAAGAAATCAGAAGGCAATCTGAGAATCACTTAAAAGCTCTACTGTCCTTGGATTTATGGAGGCATGTTATAAAAGGTGGATTTTGCTTTTAAGAGCCTGCCAGTAACCAGAAGGGCCAAGAACAACCTTTGGAGTTATTTATCTGAGGTCACAGTCTACCCTGCTGTTCCAGGTCTCAGCAAACTTAGCCACAAAATGGCCTTTCAAAATGAACAATATTTACAAATGATTATCCTGTCCTCTTTTTCTCTGAAAAACTATTACTCATAGTGTATTTTATTAAGAAAGCATTGAAATCAAGGTTAGGCTTCCTGGAAGTTTTAGGGTTTTTTTAATGCTTAACCTTGAATTTGAACCTGAAAGACAAAACTTAGAAACAGAATCAGAGTGTGTCCCTCTAAATCCATTTTTAACATAGCTTTCTTCTTTCCTGGTCACTATTCATGGAAAGCAGAGAATCAGATTTTAAGAGGAAAATTAGGTTTGAAAAAAACATGTGAACATAAGTCAAGATGATTTTTCCTTAGAGAAAGATGACTTCGAGATGGTCACATAAGCTTACTCACATACCCACACATCCGCAATTCTCATCCTGACATATCAGACTTTAAAAGGATGGGGGATAATCTTAGGATTCAGCTCTAGTTTATGGAAGAGCTGCCAGAAATTTAAAGAATGTCTTTTTAGAAAATATTATGGAAGACCTGTAAATAATTCTGTCAAAGCAACTTGGCAAAAAATTTAAAGCTATGGACTTGAACTATTAGAGCAGAATAGACAAGTATCCCATCTATTTTTGTATCTGATCCCTGCTACTTGCTGAAGGGTGTAGAAGTAGCCAAGCTCTGGTAATGAGAACTGTGCCTTTTAGAACTGTGGGATATGGAGAAGGATACCACCAAATAGGCCAAATGTGTTAATAGCTTTGGGAGGGTTAGCCAATGTGAATAGATAAAAGCACCCCATTTTGGGACTGAACTTTCTTATGAAGCTCCGTCCAGTGTTTGGGGCCAGGTAAATATAGTTGGCCTGTTAAGTTTGCACTTAGTCACCATACAAGATGGCTAAATAAGGAAGTGTGGAGGTGGGGTGGGAGGGGGGGGGATGAGTTACAAAATTGGAAAAACTTCCTTAGGGAGTAGGAACATAGATTCTGGAGGTTCTTGGTCCAGGTGAGAAGTAAGGATGAAGCAGGAGGATAGGTGACAAGATGGTCAGTGAGTGCAGCTAGATAGAGTATAGGCACAATGCCTATGATTTCATTGGCATAGAGAACTCCAAAATTTCTTCTGCCAATTCCTTCTACCAAATCAGGTCAGCACCTTCTCTGCAATTTCACAATCATCTTGGGGGATTTCCTAGAGTTGTCACTTAATCTCTGTTGGTTTCTTCAACTGTTAAATGGGGATACTAATAGCACCTACCTCATAGGATTGTTGTGAGGATAAAATGAGATAATATTTGTAAATGCTTAGCACAGTACCTGGCACATAGTAGGCACTCTATAAATGTTTATTATCTCCCTCAAGCACTGAAAGAGAACAACCAATATGTGTAAGACATCTTCCTGAATCTGAGGCCAGCTCTCTATCCACTATTCTATTTCTTCTTTATGTAAAATATATACAAATAAATACAAGGTAATTTTGATGGGGAAGGCAATAGTAAGTTGAGAGTGGGGAGATTAGCAAAGGTTTCATGGAGAAAATAACACTGGAGCTGAACCTCAAGGAAACTGGGGAGACTAGGAGATGGATGTAAAGAGAGAGTACATTCCAGGCATAGTGGACAATGAAGGTCAAACTATGGAAAAGGAAGATGGCAGGTCATACCTGAGCAGCAGTGAGGTCAATTTGACTGGATCATGGAGTGTGTGAAGGGCTTCAACAAACAAATTTGGGAAGGTAGCTTAGATTCAGACTGTGGATATAATTTTAGATACCAAACAGAGACGTTTATATTTATCTTAGAGCTAATAGGAAGTCACTGGAGTTTACTGCATATGGTGTGATATGACCAAGCTCACACCCTTTTAGGGATGTCTATGGGCTCTGCTCACCTCCATGGACACAAAAAAACCCATTCCCCAAGGCACTGATTTCTGTGTATTCAGAAGTATAAAGTTGGATTTGGGACTAGGCAAATCCTTGAGAGACACTAATAGTTCTACCTCCACCATCACTGTGTTGAACCCTTCCCATACAGCATCACTGACTTGGGACCTTCTGTTTTATGTCTCACAATCCGTGCTTTGCAAATGGTTGCTTGCTAAATCTAATTTGCTGGCAATGTACTGTGTAAACAGTCTTCCTTCCTCCCCTACTTTATTTGACTTATCACCAGTTCTCAATTTTATTTCTTTAGGCAAAATACATTCAATTTTCCTAATCTTTCCTTTAAAATTTAATTCTTAACTCCCAGAACTACTGTGGTTCTATATATAGAACAGGGAGAGAGTGAAGGAGAGAATTGGAAGAACTGTCCAATTATATAGAGCAATGCAGGGGTGAGCTTGTTACTGTAATTCATGGTATAGGATTCACAGAGTTTGTCAAGTTATATAAGGGATTTACATCTCCATCTCCCCCCACTCCGTGCATAATACTCAACTCATATCATTCTCTCTTAACTATGTTATTCATAAACTGCCTATACCACTCAAACCTGGCCATGCCATTTGATTTTAAACTTTTACACTTAATAATTATTTTTTAGATATGGCTTTCCTTCCCATTCAGATTAAAATCCTCTCGAGGTCAGGGACTAGACCTTCTTTTTCTATAGCATCATCTATTTAGAACTAGAAGGGACCTTTAAGGTCATTGAATCCAACCCCCTCATTTTACAAGTGAAGTGGACGACACTTGGAAAGGTGAAGTGTTTTATTCCAGGTGACACAGGGAGTAAGTGGTAGGACCATGACTCGAACCCAGCTCTTCTGATTTGAAATGCAACAGTGTATACTCTACCACATTCTTTTTATTCCTCATCGTGCTGGGCACTTTTAAGGTGATCAATGAATTAAAAAAATCTTCCAAAACAAAAGCAGCCTCTATCCCTGGAATGGATGCACTAGAGTGGCTGACAAAGGCCAGTGGGACCAAAGTTTCCAATTACTCACTCATTATCCTTGCTCAACATTTTCTAAAATAATAATCCTTTGTTAAAACTATGGCAGTATTTTAGGGTAATTGCATTCATGCTATATTTAGGCAACTGCTCTTAAATAGAGAAGGGGAATTAGACTTCCTTGGCTCCACAGGGTAAAACTAGAAGCTGTGAGTAGAGTAGAGAGGCTGATTTAGGCCAGGCCAGGTTGAGGTAGATTTATGTCAGGATAAAAATTTCTAACATTTAGAGAGCTGCCCAGTAGTAGAATGGGCAGCTTCAGGAGGTGACTAGACATCTTCAATTATAGGCTAGTTGATTGCTCGTTGGGTACATATATACACTGATCCGAAGATGGAAGGGAACTCAGAGGCGATCTAGTCTAAACCCCTCAGTAATGAGGAAACTGAGGCCCAGAAAGGTCAAGTGACTTACCTGCCCAAGGTCATATGTGTAGTAAGTGCCAGAGGCAGAATGTAAAACCAAGTCCTCTGACTCCATAGTCAATTACCTACCATACAGTGCAGCAGGGTCTTGTACATCTATGATTTCAACCAATTGACCTTTGAGAGATCTTTCAGCTTTGAAATCCCGTGGAATGTTTTTAACTCATATTCTCATTGCACTTTAAGTTTTATGAATCACTGGATAGTGTAGTTTGTTAAAATGAAAGACTTAGACTAACCTGGATGCTAAGAGAACTAGAGTGGTGTGGTCCAATTTGATCTAGTTTCTAATGCTAGATCCTAAAAGAAGAGGGTAAAAGAAGAAATTAGCAACACTGCTTGGAATAGGTAGGACAGTGATAACTCACAACTGTTAAGGCTAAAATTCTAGCTAGTCTGTCTAAAATATCTAATGAGTGGTCACCAATCAATTACAAGCTTTAGCAAGAGTTAGACTTTTAAGCATTTATGAAGGAGAATAAGAATTTGATAAAGAGAGAGAGAAAGGCCTAGATTTCTATCTATTAAAGGGAGAGAGCATTTCTAGCTCCACTCTCCACCAGCATCTTCTGGAAAGAGCGTGAGCCTGAGCGCCAGTCTCTTCCTTCCTTCTCCCACCAGCCCGCTTCACTTCCTGACGCCAAAGAAAAGACTCCTGGTCTTGCCCTCAAAGACCTTTGCTTCATGGGTGGAACTCTTCTACAGTTAAGTCTCCAGCAGGTGGCATTATTCCAGTCGTTACACAACAGAGAAAAGGCAGTATTGCTTAATTTTCATTTTGCTTGTGTTCTCTTCCAAAGAGAAGAATCTTTGGACTTGAAAGGAAAGAACAAAAACATATAACTGGGAGTTGATAACTAGTTGTCCTTGATAAATTTATCTTTATGTTTAGATAAACTAACTACATTCTTAGATACAGAAACACCTGGCTAATATAACTACAGAACCACTCTCAATGATAATTTAAAAGATCATAGGGGGCAGCTAGGTGGTGCGGTGGATAAAACACTGACCCTTGATTCAGGAGGACCTAAGTTCAAATCTGGCCTCAGACACTTGACACTTACTAGCTGTGTGACTCTGGGCAAGTCACTTAACCCCAATTGCCTCACAAAAAAAAATACATGGAGATTCTAGTGTTCAACTAATTCAAAGAACCAATACTGTGATATGTAGTAGTAGTAGGCTTCCACCAGTCAGGAACGACCATGGATAAACATCTTGAAGAGCCACAGGCCACAGTGTGGCTGTGCAGTCCCATACAGGAGCCGCAGCTCCTGCCACAACGAGGACATTGGAAAACTGCACTCTCTGTTGCCCATCGGTTCCTGTGTCTCATTAGTTCTTCTTCCTCCAGAGCTTGGAGGCCCATCTCAGCTGCACGAAAGCTGCTCCTGAGTACTGAACTCCATCAGGTGCGGTCCTTGGCCATCTCCTCCCAGCTGCTGGTCTATTCCCAGAGCCCTCAAGTCTCGCTTGCATACATCTCTGTAGCGAAGCTGGGGGTGTCCAGCAGGTCTTTGGCCTGAAGCTAACTCGCCATAGAGTAGGTCTTTAGGAATGCGCCCCTCTTGCATGTGGTGCACATGACTGACCCAGCACAGCCATCTTTGTTTCAATAGTGTGTAGATGCTCAGAAGTTGCACGCGTTGGAGCACTTCTGTGTTGGTGATCCTATCTAACCAAGATGTGCCAAAGGCAACGCATGTGGAAACTGTTAAGCTTCTTCTCTTGTCTAGTATATGTAGTCCATGTTTCGCTGACATACAGTAAGGTACTCAGGACGCATGCTCTATAGACAGCAAATTTGATTTGTCTTGTCAGTTTACTGTTTGCCCAGACACACTTGGCAAGTTTAGCCATGGTTGAAGTAGCTTTCCCAATCCTCTGATTGATCTCAGAATCAAGTGACAAATTGTCACTGACAATAGAGCCAAGATACGAGAATTGGCTTACAGCATCCAACTGGTAGCTACTGATGTGTATCAATGGAGGCTACATAGTACTCTGACACATGACTTTTGTCTTTTTAGGATTTATGGTTAGGCCAAAGTCCATGCAAGCTTGGGAGAAGCAATCCATCAAGATCTGAAATTCATGCTCTGAGTGACAGGCAAATGCGGCATCATTGGCAAAAAGCAGGTCTCTAAGGGTGCTACCTCTCACTCTGGTTTTAGATCTCAGACATGAAACGTTGAACAGGCCTCTGTCCAACCAGGAATGCAGATAGATGCCATCAGTTGATGAACCAAAAGCATGACACAACCCCATGGAGAAGAAAATTCCAAACAGTGTGGGAGCAGGCATGCATCCTTGCTTGACTCCGCTGTTTATGCTGAATGCTTCAGAGGTGTTGCCTTCGAACTGTACAACACCCTGCATGTTGCAATGAAAGGAGCAAATGATTCTATGGAGGGCAACCAATTCTCGAGAGAATTTTGAAAAGACCTTCTCTGTTAACCATATCAAATGCTTTGGTCAGGTCTATGAAGGCAGTGAAGAGGGGTTTTCTTTGTTCTCTGCACTTTTCTTGCAGTTGGCAAAGCGAAAAAATCATATCGATATTTGACCTCCCTGCTCGAAAGCCACATTGCGATTCGGGGTAAACACGGTCGGCAAGTTTACACAGTCTTAGCAAGATGACCTTGGCAGACATTTTCCCAATGACAATGAG
Source organism: Dromiciops gliroides (assembly GCF_019393635.1). Lineage (NCBI taxonomy): Eukaryota > Metazoa > Chordata > Mammalia > Microbiotheria > Microbiotheriidae > Dromiciops > Dromiciops gliroides. The sequence continues at coordinate 717,101,378 of NC_057861.1, forward strand.
AAGTGAAATTCCTCTGTATTTGTTACAGTCACTGTAATATTTGATATGACACTTATTAAAGAGCTAATGTGTTCTTCACTGGCATTAAGAGAGATACAGCTAGAAGTAAGGAGGCCGTAGTCCTTGTCTTCTACCTGGCTCATTCTACACCTGTATAGATACCGTAGTACATTAGACCTAGAGTTACTCGTATGATCCGTAGTTTAAGGCAATGAGTATGTTTAACCTGGAAAAGACTTAGAGGGCACATGATAGATGTATGCAAGCATTTTAAAGGTTGTCCTGTGAAAGAGGGCTTGTGTCTGTTCTGTTTTGCCTCAAAGGGTAGAATTGGGGATAATTTATGGAGCTTGCAAACAGGCAAATTTTGACAAATTTCGGAAAAACCAAGAACAAGAGCTGTCCATAATACACCATCCACACCAGTAGGTAGTGGGTTCCACTTAATTGGATTTCTTCAAGCAGAGACTGGGTAAACATTTTCCAGGCATATTGTAGCAGAGTATCCTCCTTTGGGTTGGATTGTCATAGAAGTCCCTTCAAATTCCGAAAGTCTGGCATTCTGCGGCTTTTTCACTGATTTTTCTCTCTTTGACTAGGTCTTCTTATTTGCTTGGATTATACAGACAAGCCTTCCTATGATGCTATTTATGTGGCCCTTGCCCTGCGAATTTGAAACAGGAAAAGATCCTTTATGTGTGCTGCTTCTTCTTTTTGTGCTTGAATAACTTAACTCCTTGATGTTGGGTCCAAGAAGTCCCCTCCTTAAGCTGAATTTACATTTGTAAACCAGAGCAGGTCTCAAAGAGGGCAACCTGGGTTGGTGAGGGGTCATATGAAAATTGGTTGACCTGAGAATGTTTAGCTTGTTGAAGAAAAGACTTAGACAAGATAGTTGTCTTCCTGTATTTGGAGGGGTGTTATATGAAAGAGGGATTACACTTGGTCTGCTTGACTCCAGGTGGTAGAACAAAGAACAATGGGTGGAAGTTGAAGCGACATAGATTTCAGCTCAATGTAAAGGGGAAAATTCTATCATAATTAGAGCCATACCAAAGCTGACCCCATGTAGTAAACTGAAAGTAGCTGCACAGGATGGAAAGGTATGAATGGGCTATTATCTGTATTCAAAAAGAACTTTCAAATTAAATGAGACCGCAGATCAATTTGAATTTTTAAGGTAGGTGTGTGTGTCTGTATTTGGTTGTATTTGCATGTGTATGTATGTGTATGTGTGAGAGAGAAAGAGACAGAGACAGACAGACAGAAACAGACAAAGAAAATTAGGGATAAAGAAAAGGAAGGAGGAAAATAGAGAAAGAGGGAGCAACAAGAGAGACACAGAAATATACAAAGAGAAAGACAGAGAAACAATAGGACAAGGCATTGTTGTAGTAGCTAAAGCATTGCTTGGAATGCTCCTGGTTATCTGTAGTTACTAGATACAGATGACTTTACAAATGCCTGTGATGATATATGACAGATGAACAGTATTCACACCACTGATGAATATTTAAAACCATTGTGTGTGTACGTGTGTAACAAATATATCCTGTAAGACAAGAAGTTGGGTCTCAGCTGGTTAATCTATCAATCCTTGGGGCAATTGGAAGCTCCTTATTTATAGTGAAAGCCCAAATGGTCTGTGGGAAACAGCTGTAGAAGTGGGAGTCACAGGATCATGGAAAGGGAACTTAGAGATCATCTTGTCTTGACCTTTCATTTAACAGATAAGGTAACTCAGGCCCAGAGAAGTGACCAAGGTCACACAGCTCATATGTTGCAGAGTTGGACTTAGAACACTGCACTCTTTGGCGAGTCCTAGATGAAGGGTGTTTCAGGACAGACACTATGTTGTTTGTAGTCAGAAGAGTATGATCTGGATTCAAATCTTGCCTCTCATTCTTACCACCTATGTGATGTTGGTCATCATGGGACTCAGTTTCCTCACCTTTAAAATGAGGCTGTTGGGCTAGGTACCTTTGAGGCCCCTTACAGCTTTAACTCTATGATCCTCAACACAGAATGTGATTCTCTAGACTAATCATGTTTTTAAAGAGAAAAGATCATTTTTGAACCCTACTTGCCTATCACAAGCATCACACTCATGAGTGGGGGGACATCTGCCAACTAATATAGTTTTTTAATTTTTAAACATTTTAAATTAACTTTTAAAATTTTTAATAGTTCAATACTTTATTATTTCTAGTTACATATAAGGATAGTTTTCAACATTTGTTTTCATAGGATTTTTAGTTTCAATTTTTTCCCCACCCTCCCTTTCCTCCCTTTTCCCCAAGACAGAAATCAATCTAATATAGGTTATATATGTGCAATCACATTAAACATATTTTTGTATTAGTCATATTGTGAAAGAATAATCAGAGCCCAAGGGAAAAGTCTCAAAAAAGAAGGGAAAAAACCAGCCCCAAAGTAGAAACAGTATGGTTCAATCTGCATTCATAAACCACGGTTCTTTTTTCTGGATGTTGAGAACATCTTCTATCATGAAGTTCTTTGAAATGATTTTGGACTGTTGCATTGCTAAAACGAGCCAAGTCTATCATCATTGTTCATCACACAATGTTGCTGTTACTGTGTACAATGTTCTCCTGGTTCTGCTCCTCTCTGTCAGCATCAGTTCATTTAAGCCCTTTCAGTTTTCTCTGAATTCCTTCTGATCATCATTACTTTTCACACTGATTTTTTAAAACTTTGTGATCTAGATTTTCTTCCTACCGCTCTCCTTGTCCCTCCCTATGAAATCCAACAATTCAATATAAGTCTTACATGTACAATTATGAAAAACATCTTCTCATTAGTCAGGTTGTGAAAAAATAGACAAAGTGCCTTTAGAAAGAGGAGCTAACAAAATTATATTTCAATCTGCATTCAGATACCATTAGTTCTTCCTCTGTTGATGGTTTGCATTTTTCATATGTCCTATCATCTTGCTTATCATTTATTTCACAGTTACTATTGCTAACTGTATCACCCTCCATCTTATTCCCTCCCCTTGATATTTACTCTATTTTCTATCCTCCACCCTATCCCTCCTTGAAAGTCTTTTGCTTTTTACTGCCCCCTCCCCCAATCTGCCCTTCCTTCCTTTGCCTCTTCCTGATATCTCCTTCCCCTCCCACTTTTCCACAGAGCATAATATATTACTATATCCACTTGAGTGTGTATGTTATTCCCTCTTTAAGCCAATTCTGATAAGGTTCATTCACTCCCCCACTCCTTCCCCATCTTCCCTTCCACTCCATAAGCTTTTTCTTCTTTCTTTTATGTGAGCTACTTTCCCCCAGGCCACTTCTCCCTTTCCTTTTCTTCCAATGCTTTCCTCTTACCCCTTAACCTTATTTTGAAGATGTCATCATGGGTCAGCTAGGTGACACAGTGGATAAAGCACCAGTCCTGGACCCAGAAGACCTAGAGCCCATATCTGGCCCCAGACATAAGCCACCCCACCCTGCCTGCCCCACAAAAAAAATGGATAAACAAAAAATAAATGCTTTACAGATATCATCCCTTCATATTCAATTCACACCTGTAAACTCTAAGTATATTCCTTTCAGCTGCCCTAATACTGAGAAAGAGCCTATGAGTTAAAAGTATTTTCTTCCCATGTAGAAATGTAAACAGTTTAATCTTTTAATATCCCTCATGATTTCTTTTTCCTGTTTGCCTTTTTATGCTTCTCTAGGGCCTTGCATTTGAAAGTCAAATTTTCTATTCAGTTCAGGTCTTTTCATCATGAATGCCTGGAAGTCCTCTTTTTCAGTGAAGTCCCACAGTGGATAAAGCACCAGCCCTGGATTCAGGAGTACCTGGGTTCAAATCCGGCCTCAGACACTTGACACTTACTAGCTGTGTGACCCTGGGCAAGTCACTTAACCCCCATTTCCCCGTGAAAAAAGAGAAAAAAAAGATTATATACAGTTTTGCTGGGTAGGCGATTTTTGCCTGTAGTCCCAGTTCCTTTGCTCTCTGGAATATCATATTCCATGTAATGTATATGCTGCTAGATCTTGTGTTATCCTTACTGTAGTTCCACAGTATTTGAATTCCTTTTTTCTAGCTGCTTGCAATATTTTCTCCCTGAACTGGGGTCTCTGGAATTTGGCTATAATATTCCTGGAAGTTTTCCTTTTGGGATCTCTTTCAGGAGGTGATCAGTAGATTCTTTCAATTTATATTTTACCTTCTGCTTCTAGAATATCAGGGCAATTTTCTCTGATAATTTCTTGGAACATGATTCTAAACTCTTATTTTGTTCATGGTTTTCAGGTAGTCCATTGATTTTCAAATTATCTCTCCTGGATCTGTTTTCCAGGTTAGCTGTTTTTCCAAGGAGATATTTCATATTGCCCTCTATTATTTTATTCAATTGGATTTGCTTTCCTGTGTCTTGGTTTCTTATAAAGTCACTAGCTTCCATTTGTTCAGTCCTAATTCTTAGGCAATTATTTTCTTCAGAGAGCTTTTGTATCTCCTTTTCCATTTGGCTTTTCAAGCTGTTGACTTTTTTCTCATGACTCTCCTGCATCACTCTCATTTCTCTTGCCATTCTTCTCTCCACCTCTCTAAACCATCCTTATATCTCTCCTACTTTCTCTTCAAAGTCCCTTTTGAGCACTTCCATGGCCTGAGACCAATTCATATTTTTCTTGGAAGCTTCAGATGTTCGAGCTTTGACTTTGTTATTATCTTCTTCTGAGGTTGTATTCTGGTCTACTTCTCCCCCTAAAAAGCTTTCTATAGTCTGCTGCTTTCTTTGCCTACTCATCTCCACCCTGAAGCAGATGTCTGATTGAAATCTGATTCTCTATGGTTGGAAGCTTGGTGTGCCTGTGCCCCTCCCCCACTGGGCCACCACCTCTCAAATCAGCCCACTGGTTCAGAACTAGGGCATTTCACCCCAACTCCAGCAGAGACCGCAGTCACTTCACCCTGGCCAATTGCCAAACTCCCTCACTGGTCTGCAAGCTGAGCCTCATAAGAAGCTGCTGTCTCTGAAGACACTGAGGTGCTGGAGGGGTGGTCTGTTCTTGACTGGGTCAGGACCAAGTGCTGAGCTCTCCTCTCAGCCCAATCAGCAGGTGATCCCAGTTGCTGTCTTTGGCTGGAAAATAGTCTCACTCTGTTCTTATGTGAGTTAGGCTGATCTGGGGAGTGTTTTATGTCATTATTTTGGAGTGAGTAGATGGGTTTATTGGGAGCTTGTGAGAGTCACAGCCTTCCAATTAATATCTTTTACAAGGAAGATATTTGAGTACCATCATCACCACCACTACCATCACCACCACTGCTGCCACTCTCATCATCAATCATCATCATCCTCTGATGGGACTGATATTTTTATAAAGCAGTACTGGGGGACAAGGGTCTTGTAATTAAAATGATCTTTTCACATTGACAGGGTAAAGAAGTGCACTGTGCTCACTGGGGTAGGGGGTGAGGTCAGTTGGGGAACACATTGAGATCTGCAGTGTACTCAAATCTCAGTTTTAATGAGGTGCTTTGTGACAGAGTTTTACTAGATGATGAAGAAGAAGATGATGGTGGTGATGGTGGTGATGATGATAGCTATGTTTTCAAAGGCTTATCATTAAAAGCTTGGCCATTCCTCTTGGATGATTTATATGCCTATTGCTCAACATGGAGTAGGTATTTCAGAAATACTTATTGAACTGAATTGCTATCTATGAGCTTCAGTTTCCTTGGCTGATGGCATTACCTATTTCAAAGGGTTCCTGTGAAGAATGCACTTTGTTATCCTTAAGGCATTTAAAAATATGGGTTCATGTGTTGTCATTGGCTCTGTAATTGATCAGTTTTAGGACCTAAAGAAACATCTCTCTGGACCTTCATTGTCCCTTTGTGTAATAGGTGGCATTCTCCTATTGACCCTCCCCCAGTGGAGCATTCTGAGAGTCACCATTCCTGCTTCTGGTTGACCACATAGAAGTTTGGAGGCAGTAAAATATTTAGCAAGAGGCATCATTAGGACTGAATTATGGCTAGAACACCTGACGGGGGACACAGCTGGGCTGGATAAAGGCTGAGTGAGCACAACAACTCGTAAGACCCATAGCAGTTCTTCAGTGCTAGACTTGTCAAATCAACCATTTGGAATAGATTATTTCTATGATCCCTTTCAGCTTTAAAACTCTAAAGTCTTTTTATTTTGTCTCTCAATAAGACTTGATGAAACAACATAAATTACTTGTAAAAGATGTTTTTCTTTTAAATGAAGGTTAATAATTGGTATAGGAAGGATTGACCTAGTCGATACATGGAAGAAGGTAATATTTATGTTTGGGCATCCCTCTCTTTTCCCCTGAATACACTGTCACGATTTGGGCCTACTCTTCCTGGTCTGCTCCTCATATTTCCCAGGCCAACCAAACCTGGATCAAAGGAGATCAAATTTGTAAAGCACTTAGCACAGTGCTTGGCATATAGCATAACCAGGGTTTATTGCCTCCTTCCCTTTAGCAAAAGACCATGAAGTAATTCATTAATATTTTTGTTGTTGTTGGTCAATTGTTTCAGTCCTGTCCAACTCCTTGTGGCCTCATTTGGGGTTTTCTTGGCAAAGATACTGAAGTGGTTTGCCATTTCCGTCTGCAGCTCATTTTTACAGATAAGGAAACTGAGGCAAACAGGGTAAATTGACTTTCCCAGGATCACACAGATAGTATCTGAGGCTGGATTTGAACTCAGGTATTCCTAACTCTAGCCCCAGTGCTCTATCCACTGCACCACCTAGGCCCACCAAACATTTAATATGTGTCAAATACATGCTAACTGCTAAGGAAAGGAATTCAAAAGCAGGTCTCTGCCCTCAGAGATCTCATTCTAATGGGATAGACAACACATGTAAGAGAATGGAGACTAGGGAAGTGAATTGTGGTCTGGGAAGTCATTAAGTTGCTGAATGGAACAAAAGGGCAATCCATTGACATGCCATTTCCTGAGGTTGTTAGAGACCTGACCTCAGAACCAATAAGACTTAGGCAGAGAGGTGGCATGGTGGTATATAGAGTGGTGGGCCTGAAGTCAGGAAGACCTGAGCTCAAATACAGCCTCAGGTACTTACCAGCTGTGTGACCTTGGGCCAGTTGTAAAAAGGGATAATAGTATCATCTACCTCTCCCCGGTGTTGTGAAAATCAAATGAGATAATATTTGTAAAGCACTTATCACAGTACCTGGCACATAGTAAGTGCTGCATCAGTGTTAGCTATTTATTATAATTAAAGATTCATTTCTACCACATACTGGGCATGTCATGTTCAGTGCCCTGGGAAATTCCACATGCACTTGTCCCATAGAAGAGTGAAATCACAGGTAAATTCTGCATCCCTGGGTCATTCCTAGATTTCTAGAGGCACTTGTAGTGGTGGTTTGATTATGGTTCTCAGAGCAGGTGGTGTACATGTGTCTGGGTACAAGATGGCTGGGCTAAAGATGAAGCTGTGAGTTTCCTTGGAATGCAGAATTGAGTCTCTTGACTTCTCCCAGGCATGGTGTCTCATGACTCAGTAGCAACAATGGGTCTCATGTTCCCAGAACATTCATGCCTTTTCAAGGGGATGAGGATAATACATTGCCAATGAGATGTAGAAAATGGTAGGAAAACACTCCATTTCCCATAATGCTGTGGGTTGAAGGTGCAAGACAGAAAACTGTGAGTCACTCTGATTCTTCCAGGAGAAAGAAATGGGAGGAAGGAATGAATTAGTGAACCAGGAGGTAGAAAGAGATGAGTTTCTGTTATGTCACTGGCTTGGGGATAAAGAAGCCTTGCTGGGGGCAGCTAGGTGGTACAGTGGATAAAGCACCAGCCCTGGATTCAGGAGGACCTGAGTTCAAATCCGGCCTCAGACACTTGACACTTACTAGCTGTATGACCCTGGGCAAGTCACTTAACCCCATTGCTCCACAAAAATAAAAAAAAAAACAAAGCCTTGCTAAAGGTGGGAGCCTGGAGAGTTGGGGATGGTAGTGTCCCTCCTCCTACTACCATGTCTATATCTATTGTTGTTTTGTTGTTGTTTGTCTTTCATTCTTGAAGAGGAACATGTCATCAGGACGTGATGTCTTGACTCGTAGTGAACTGGATTTAAGTGAGTCAGGACTGTGCAAAGTCATTGCATTCTCTCTGCCGGATCCATCTGGGTCTAGTGGCAAAATATACAGCAGGATGACTGGAAATGGCCCCAGATATTATGAGGCAATCAGAGTTAAATGACTTGCCCAGGGATACACAGCTAGGAAGTGTCTGAGGTCGAATTTGAACTCAGGTCCTCCTGACTCCAGGGCCACTGGTCTATCCACTGCACCACCTAGTGGCCCATTTATATATATAGACATACACACATACACATATACATATTTTATATATATATACACATATACACACTGCTTTGTACACTATGTGCTAGGTGCTCTAGAGAGAGAGAGAGAGAAAGAGAGACATACACACATGTATATGAATATATAGAGAGAGCCAGGGGCTATTTCATTTCTGTCTTTGGATCCCTAGCATGCAAGTATACACAGTAGGTGCTTAATAACCACTGATTGATTGGTGGCAGCAACAGCAGGTGGTGATACATAGGAGGAGCTCTGAGAGATAGAGGATGGCAGCTGCAGAAGCAATGACAGCTTCTCAAAGGTTATCTGGATGGCAGATTGGAAGATAAACCCTCCATTTGTCATGGGCCTTGCTGTTTCATGCATTCTGGTTGCTGGGACTTTCCTATTAAAGCTGTAAATTTGCTCTTTGCTACTTGACTTGGGTCAGAATTCTATTTATGCCCCTCTCTTATTTGGTTTGTAGTAAATATATTTCAGCACTCCAAATGCTTATTAGCTACCTTAGTTGTTGGAAGGTGAGCTGCTTCATATATCCTAGATTTGAGCCAAATTCAGATGTTCCCAGGGGAAACTTGATGTGGGGACAAGCATGAACAATACAGAGATATGATTTCTAAAACGCCTCCAGGATGGAATCATTACTTTGTCCTTAATAGTTTACACTGGTAAATTAATTTCCATTGAGGGGCTAGCAGAGGGTCTCTAAACAGGAAGGAGTCTTTGAGGATCCTAAGTGCTTTATAACTATGTAAACTGAATGTCTTTGTTCTTGTCTTACCTCAGATTCATTCCTTCCACAGGTGGGAATCTCAGGAGAGGTCAGTAGGGAGGCAGGGTCATGGCAGACAGGTGGGAGGATAGCTTGGTGGTTTCAGGGCCTTGGTAGTGCCCATCGAATCACATCACCTGGGAGAAGGCCAACTCTATTTATGAATGGGATTAACCTTTGGGAGTAAGGTTCTGTTTTGTTTATGGGGGCAGAAAACAGAACAACTCAACATTCTGATCTCTCTGAACAGGGGGATTAACAAGTTGTATTATCTTAACCTTAGTGGGATGGAATACTACTAAGAAAAAGGTTTGTGAGCATTGTTCTTTGCAACAGCCCTATGAGATTGGGAGCCTGAGAACTTTCTTTCCCATTTAATAGATTGGAAGACTGAGGCTCCAAGTGATCTATGTGACCCGGGTCATGGTCACACAGCCAGTCAGTATTGGAATCAGGATTTGAAAGCAAAATTCAACCGACCCCCTAAGTAGGCACAGTCTAGTGCTTACAACATCATGGGCATTCAATGCAAAATTAAACAAGCACAGACCATGAAAGAGACTTGTCCAAACAGATGTCTGTGGTGGGGTTGCCTTCACAAAGTTGGCTGGTTTCCTTGGACATTGCCCATAATGCCAGAACAGGATATAGAATTTCTAGGAAGTATGAAAATTCAATTCATTTCAACACAATAGCAGGCTATCCCCATGGCCTCCTGCCTGACTGCTCTCTGCAGTGACCAGCTTCTGGGAAAGTGCATTGGACAACTTACTTAAGAATTATTTGGATAATGCTCAGAAACCATGGGAGAGTTTCCCACAGATGTGACTTGATTTGGTGGTATGGACAAGAAGCAGATGAGGGCCCCCATCTCACAGAATCTAGGAGCTGGAATGACTCTCCAAAGTAATCTAGTCTGATTTGACACATCTAGTCCAATCATGTCTCCTTTCCCCCTTTTCAAGTCCCCTTTGTGTGTAGTCTTTCTTATTAGGTGTCAGATCTTTGATAGTATAGTCCTTTTTCTGTGTATTTGTATCTCCAACTCATTCAGTGCCTGACATACAGTAAGTGCTTAATAAATGCTTGTTCCCTATCTGTCTCTCCTACTTGACCAAGAATCCCTCCTACAACATGCTCAATAGTCATCCAATCTATGCTTGGAAGTCTCTAATGAGGAGACAACATTGCCTTTCAAGGCAGTCATTCCATTTTTGGATAGTTCTAATTGTTAGGAGTTGTTTTTCTAATATTGAGTCGAATTGCCTTTTGGTAATGATTCCTGTTGCTCTGTCCTCCTGCACCAAGAAAAACAAGTCAATTCTCTTTTCCACTAACTTGAAGACTTCTATAAAGCCCAACACTTCTCTTTGCTTGGCATGTCATGCAGTCTTCTCACCATCCTGGTTGCCTCTTCTAGAGTGCTCTACTTTTTTCAACATCTTTCTTAAAATAGAGTCTCCAAAGTGGAATACAGTATTCCAAATGCAATCTTACTGGGGTAGACATAGTATAAGAGGAAAAATATTGGCCTGCCGATAGATACACATCTATAAGTTAGAGGCAAAAACTGAACCCAGGTTTTTCTGACTTTAAGGATGGTCCTCTCTCCACCATGTCACACCACCTCTTCAATTTATTTTTAGGCAAAATAAAACGTAATGAAGTAATTAAATTGCTGCTTCTAAAAACATATTCATTTCAAAGTCAACTGTAAGAGAGTACTGGTATTAAAGTCAGGAGACCTAGGGTCTATTCCTACTTTTGGGAAAACCTCTTTCCCTCTTTTGGAAGTCAGTTTCCTCTTTTGTAAAAATAGGAGATTGTACACAGTAATTTCCATCTCTAGTATTCTATGGATGTCTTTTTGGGTTATCCAGGGTTTGGAATTGTCCATAACACTGTACTTCCTTTAGCTATTTAGATGATAATATAGAGATAAATAAGGAGATGAATAAAGTTCATGAGAGACAGAAAGGTATAGTGTAGAAAATGCTAGATTAGAAATCAGGAAGATGTGGGCTTACATCCTTCCTCTGTCTTCCACTAGTTGAGTCACTATGAGCCTGTCACAATTTCCCAGAGCCTCCCTTTCCTTATTTGTAAAATTCAGATATTAATAAATTTGTCTCAAGTAGTAGGATGCAAACATAAAATGAGGGAATTGGACTGGATGACCTCTGAAGTCCCTTGTAGCTCTAGAACTACAATTCTATGTAGCACCAAGTATAATAATCCTTCCCAAAGAAATTAAAAATACTATTACTGTCTTTATGAAAGAATAAAATTTCAGAGGAGTTTAATTGTCATCTGGAGAGAGTCAGCTGTCATGGTGAGAGAGACTGAAGAGACTTTTTGAGAGAGCTGAGTTTTGCACTTACCCTGTAAAGATGCTATTGTGAAGAGAATTCTTGAGAGATTTTGTCATTCTAAGATAACTGGTTTGTGTGTTGAGGAAAAGTCAGCAGTTGCAGTCAATGATCAGAATTGACTCTTAACTATGATCTTTCTCAATCTGATAAAGTGTTGAAATATGTCTTTGTATTGGTTATTACACCATTAAGGATCATACAGCTAGTAACACTGCTATTTATTTAAGTCTATAGGAGCTCAGGGGGGAGAGAGAGAGAGACAGAGAAACATAGAGAGGGAGGAATGGGGAGAGAGAGAGAGAGAGAGAGAGAGAGAGAGACAGAGACAGAGACAGAGACAGAGACAGAGACAGAGAGAAAGAGAGAGAGAAGGTTCACTTATAAACTAAAGTGGGGGCTCAGGGCTAATCAAGAGATAGGTACATTTTTATTCATTCATGAGGAAATATCAGACTAGATTCCTTGCTTACCCAAGAACTCAAAAGGAGAATTAATAAGAAAGTCAATTAGTTAGAGAGGGGAGGTTAGCATGGGTGTTTAGCAGTATAGTGTACCACACAGCTTACCAGACCTCATCAAGTCTACACATGAGGTACCATTCTCTAAACCTGTCACATATTTAAAGCATTTTATAATACTAGCTATTATATTGTCAGCCCATGGGGCAAATTGTAATTAAAGTAGCTCCAAGATGGCGGTATAACTTCTTTACTCTCACAGAATTAAACAACACAACTTGGTCTCTTGAAGCTGAAATTTATCTTAACTGGACAGAATGAACCATTTTTTTTTGTTTTTAAAAGGCAATGGAAGTAAACCCAACATACTCAAGGGCACTGCTTAACAGCAAAGAGAGGAAAAGGACTCATTTTCCTTTTTTGGTGTTATTCCCAACTTGGGAATTGAATCGGTTAAGAACTGAAGTTGAAATTCTCACAATGGGACCTTGTATCCATGAGTCTACTCATTGTGTTTGTACTATAATGCTTCTGCCCTATTCTATTTGAAAGGCTGTGTGGTACAGCGGATGATGCAACAGATCTTGAGTTAGGTAGACCTCGGTACAAATCCTTCCTCACACAATCACTACTTATGTGACCCTGGGCATGCCCTTTAAGACCTCTGAGGAGTCTGTTTTCTAATCTGTAAAAGGGGTATAAAATAGTATCTCCCACTCAGCATTTTTATGAGACTGACTTTATGCAACACTTTGAAATTTACAAAACATTTGTACGTGCATTACCTCATTTGAGCCTCACAGCAACAATGTAAGATAAATAGGAAAAGATGTGATTACCCTGGTTGGTGGTTGTTTATCCTTCATTCTTGAAGAGGACCATGAAAAATGTCATGACTTGCACTGATCTGGATTTAAATGAGTGAGGTCTGTGCAAGGTCTCCATTCTCACTCTCACCTCCAGAGCCATTTGGGTCCAGTGGCAAGATCTACATCAGGAGGACTGGAGATGGCCCTGGATGTTTAAGGTAATTGGGGGTTAAGTGACTTGCCCAGGGTCATAGTAAGTGTCCGAGGTAAGATTTGAACTCAGGTCCTCCTGACTCCGGGGACAGTGCTTTACGCACTGAACCACCTAACTGCCTTTATGCCATTTTGTAGATTAGGAAACCAGAGCTTAGTATAAGTAATTTGTCCACCATCACCTTGGGTATAAGTAGCAGAGTTGGTATTTAAACCCAGCTCCTGTGTTTCTGTATCTCTCATGCTTTTGAGTGTGCCATAATACCTACCCTTTGATGTAAGCTGTTGCTTTGGGTGCTGATGGGTGATGGGTGAAGGATGAGATGGATGCTTAATAGTGTGTTCCCCCGCCCCAGACTTTCAGTCTGGACTGTTACTGAGATGCTAAAAATACAAAAAAAGGCAACCCACCACCCTGATGCAGGAGCGGGGAAAAGTTCCATTTTTTTTTTGCATAGAGCAAACAAGAGGCAAGGGACAGGATTAATGTGGGCTTTAAAACCTCACAGAATGGGTTTTAATTTTCCAGAACAACATGCATTTCCTATTTTCTTGACACTATACCCTACCACGACAAAGCAAAGTGTCTTCTAACTGCAGGCCACTGCCTGGAGCAGCCTGAAGTAATTAGTACAATCTTCCATCTGTTTGGCTATTAGTGTGGGAGAATATGAGGACAGCTGAGATTCCAAATTGAGGCCCTAGGGGTTAGGGAGGGTTATGAAGTTGCTCTCCTAAGAGCAAAGCCTTCCTGTTCTCAGCAGGAAGCCCCTCTTCGAAGTGATTACATGTAGCAGCACAAAATTCGAAGCCATCCAACACTACAAAATTTCATCTGGGCCCCCAGGCTGGCTCACTTTCCTCCACTTCTCCTGTGATCCCACCCAACCCTTTGATGGTTTTAAACAAATAATTTGGCCACCCTGTCTACCTAGTTGCCTCTTTTCAAGCAACAGTCTGCACTTGCAACTCTGGGAGGGGAAAGAGCACTGGAACTGGCATCTGATGGCTTGGGTTTGAATTCTTGCTCTGGCCATGATTACCTATGCCATCTCACATCTTGGGGCCTCAGTTTCCTTCTCTGTAAATGAAACAGTGTGGTACAACGGAATGAGCACTTATTCACATCCCATCATTGACACTTCCTGCCTGACTTGGGCAAATCACTTAACTTTTGTGGGACTCAGTTTCTTCATCTATAAAATGAAGAAAATTAATCTAGGTGGTCTCTAAGATGGTTTCCACATACAGGCTTGCGATGAAACTATGGGACTATGAAACTATGGGACTAGACGCCATCCAGTTCTAAATCAAATGATACTATGACCACCTTTATTGTCCTTGACAAACCATTCCCCATCACAGCTCAAAAAGCACCATGCTCCACAGCAAGACATCAGGCGGGGAGACACGTACACATCAAAGGTTAATGTAGCGGGATGGATGCTGAATTTGGAGTCCAAAGGCCTGGATTCAAATACCACTTATAGAATTCATGTGACCTTCAGCAAGTCACTTCTCTCTGGGCTTCTTCCTCACCTGTAAAAGGAGGATATAAAACAGAAAGACTCTAAGGTCCCCTTTAGTTTACAAATCTATGGTTCATGAAGGAAGGCCTCCTGGACTTATGTTCACTTGTCCACAAGAATCTAGTTCACAATAATTAGGTCATTGCTTTAAGCATTATCGGTTTGTTTTGCCACTATAGGAAACTTTGGTTTAGATAAGGTGTTCTTAGGTTTTTTATTTTAATGTATCATAGACTCCTAGGAAGCTTGTAGGCCCTTCAAAATACTGTTTGTAAATGCACACACATATGTAACACTATATATGTGTATACATGCATGCACATATATTTGTATACATACAAGCATATATATGTGCCTACATATACATATGTATATATATATACACACATTTAAATGACATGAATATATATATATGTATATTACATGCATATATATAACAGGATTACAAAAATTATGTTGAAATATAATCATTAACGAAAAAAGAATCAAATCATTAATTCAAAGTTAAGAACCTTTTGTTTAAATGTTTCACCTTAGAAGATTGTTGTATTTGATTAACATTTTTGCTGCAGACCAGAGTGTATTCTATCTCAAGCCATCCTGTTCCAGGGCCTCAGCTCTGTCTACATAGTCCATGTGACCAGGGTAGAAGGCTGAATGGATTGTTTTAGACCCAAAGAGAACCTTTGATAGTTTTTTTTTGTGAGTTCCTGTCTTTATTGGGGTGGAGGGAGGGGGGGTATCTGGTGTTAGCCCTTGTGTGCTGGGCCCCAGGGGCTGCCTGCACCTCAGTCCTGGGCTCTGGACCAATACTAGTCCTCACCCTCCGAGCTCTTCTGTGTCTTTTTCTTCTTTTTCTTGGCTGGAGTTGGAGTCACTGGCTCTGCTACCCCATCTTCTTCTGAGCATATGAGCTTTTTCTTTTTCTTGGGCTTGGGGGGTGTGGGCAGTTCCTGGGTGTCTTCTTCTGTCTCTTCCACCTGCCATTTTTTCTTCTTTTTTTGGCTTCTCTTCCCCATTCTCCTCAGTTTCCTGTCCATTCTCAGGAATGCTGTTTTCTGCAGCTGCCAAAGCCTCAAGACGCTTCTTCTCTTTCTTTAGGCGTTTCTTTTCCTTCTTGGCCAGCTTCCTCCTAATCTCTGCAACTACTTCCCCTGACTCATTCACTGCCTCCTTCATGACATCCAGATTCTTTCAGGGTGGGTCCCCTGTCTCATAGAATGACAGATGTTCTTCTACCTGTTCCCGTAGCTTCTCTCCAAACACAGTTGTGGGAACCTCAGAAAAGCAGTTGATCCGGGATGCAATGCTGCATTTGTTTGCCAGGTATCGGGAGATTCTGCCTTTATTCTTGGCGGCCACACGGCCAATGAAGGTTGAATGGAATATGAGTCCATATTTGGGGGTATTTCCCTGAGTCTTCAGGGCTCTGGAGTCTGCATCCCCTCGTTGGGGCCATGGGGGTCACTCAGAGGCTAGGGTTGAACTATCACAACCGAGGCCAAGCCTTTGGATCAGGGTGCCCCAGCGCTGCCATCACAGTGAATCTTTGATAGTTTTAATCTGCCCAAATTAATTAGCTAGACCCATGTAGATTTAGATGTAGACAAATAAAATTACTGGGCATGCTGGAATCAGTTTACACTGGCTTGAGAGAGCCAATTGTGAAATTTTCAATAGAATCATTTATGCCTTGGTGCTACAAATCAAGGCTTGATTTATTGTTTTCCTAATTGTCTGGACTGAAGAAAGTGAGAGAGAAAGTATTAATAATGAAGATTAAAATTAAAATTATGTATTGTATATATTTGTCCTCCTTCCTCTCCCACATCATTTACCAGCACACCATTAGGCACAACACATCAATGCTGTCCTCCAAATAATCCCATGCAGCTTTTCTTTAAAATAAAAAATTTAGAAACTCCCTTGTCCCTGATGTATTCTTTATTTTATAGCTGTTTCAGTCCTGTTTTTTCTAGATGAGCAGAAGGTGATTTCTGGGTGATAACTGATTCTGTTTGTGGGAATCTTTTTTTTTTTTATAAAAATGATTGATATTATAGTAGACTTACACATAGATCATTGCTGAGGCATTTTATATAGAATCATGGAATTTCCGAGTTGAATCTTCAGCCTAGTATTTAAAGCTCATCATAATCTGGCTTCCACACCTACTTTTCTAGTCTTATTTCCTATTACTTCCTTTCACATATTCTCTGTTCTAGTCTAACTGCTTTACTGACTCACAATATGTGACATTTCATGAACCTTTGTGTCTTTGCACAGGTGGCCCTCAATTTGGGGGATACAGACTTGGAATGCCAACCCTTCTCACCTCCAATCTGCAATCTCCCTTGTTTTGTTCAAAACAGTTCGAGTGCTATCACCTTGATGAGGCCTTTCCTGATACTCTCCAATGCTTTGTGAAATTGCTTTGCGTAATTCTGGATGTATTTGTATCCCTCCAACAGAAGGTCAACCCCTTGAGGGTGGGTTCCATTTTTGTCTCTTTATCTAGATCACTTCCCTGCACATTGTAAATATTTAATAAATGTTTAATTGAAGGAAAGGGAATTAGAGGTCTTCTATCCCAGTGGTCTCCAAAGTGGGGACACTGGCTTTATTCCAAGAAGTGTGTGATCAACCAATCACCCTTCCAGTGAAAGCCAAGCATGGAAATTGTCTCCAAACAAACACATCTATACTTATTTCCAACATTCCCCCACTGCACCCCCCAATCTTGTACAGGATCCCACCCATCTGCCTTCTGAATCAGGTGTCAGCCCTTCAGAGTATGTATAACTTAATTGTTCATTGGCCATTGGGCCATTGGAACCTATCCTAACATACTTAGCCCTTGCCCTACAGATCATCTAATGGCTTTCATAGGCACCCTTTGGAGGGCAGATCCCCACCTCACTCTGGGGCAGTGATTGATAAATAAGAGCCCCATCTATCCTTTTTCAATGTGGGTGAGGTAGAATGAGTTGCACAGGATGAGCAGGTATGGATGGGTTGTGATGAATTGCAAAGATCATTGAATTATGTTTACTCCCAATCCCATTCCTTTTCCAAACTTTGCTATGACTGTCCAAGCACACCACCTGCCTTCCAGTCCCCCAAGTTCACAACCTCAGTGTTCTCTATGACTCCTCCCTCTCCCTCTTCCCCATATTCATTTACCAAATCTTTCTATCTCTGTAGCATCTCTCATATCTTCCCCCTTCTCCTTACCTATATGTCCACCACTCTAGTTCAGGCCTTCCTTGCCTCTCTTTTGGATCCTTGTAATAACCTCCTAATTGGTGTCCCTGCCTCAAACCTCTCCCCACTCAAGTTAATTCTCCACTCAACTACCAAACAGATCTTCCTGCGGCAGAGGCCTGACCATGTCACACCTTTTCAATAAACTCCAGTGGCTCCTTATCTTCTCTAGGATCAATTGTTATTTCATCTTTATCCCACCCTCTTAATGTTTCTTATATCGTCTAAGTTTTTCTAAGCAATTTTAAATATAGCTTCATGTTTATATACTTTATAAATAAATATACATATGCTTGGGGTACATGATCATTTAAAAAAATCATAGTGTTACATGATAAAAAATTGGTTTTATATCAGGCCTTTTTCTTTCTTTTTTCTTTTTTGCAAATTTTTTATGTATCATGGAACCTCCCCCCTCTCCCTCGCCCTGCCCCCCAGAATCTGGTAGAGACTATGGACCCCTTCTCAAAATGATATTTTCCAATGCTTACACTAAAATGTACAGAGTTTCAAAGGAAACCAATGATATTAAAATACAGTTATCAAAATACATTAAAAAGTAACAAGTTCACACATCCTACATTAAGAACCTAAGATCCTATGTTTAGAGCTATTATTTTATGGCAATTATCTTGTATCACTGTAGCTTTCTTGTTTCCAGAGTAAACATTCTCAGGTCTTTTTATTGTTCTTCGGAAGCCTCACCATCTTTGTTTTCTTTTCCTGGATCAACATATGTTTGCCTTCTAATTGATGGCCTTTCCTAAGCAAAGTGGTGAACAGCAGTCGGGGACTTACCTCTGTGAGTAACTAGCTGACTGTCAATCCCTCTTGGAGAATACATACCTAAGTACTTATCATATGTGGATGAACGTGGGCACAGTAGGTTAGAAGACTACTTGAAAGGGAATTTGGGACCAGCAGCAACACTCTTCCATGGTATATCTGGGACAACCTGGGTGTAGCAAGGGAGCCCAAGCTGGTCAAGGTTCAACATGGCTCTGGCATGTGGAGACAACATGGTCAAGTATGACCTTTGGCACATAGTAGATGCCAAATAAATAATTATTATATGAAGCATGCCACCTTACCTGGAGAGGGAGAAAACTTTATATGCTATTGCTCCTTTCAAAGTACTTTTACAACTATGGCTGTGACCCTCAAAGTAATTCTATAAATTAGGGCAGGTTATGAGGAATTCATTTTTTTTCAGATGAGAAAAGAAAGATGCAGACACCTTAGTAAATGGAGGAAGCATGATCCACTGTGAAACAGAGCTGGAAAGGGAACTAGCTTGGGTTTCTAGTCATGGATCTATACTCAGCATAGCCTGGATGAGTCATTTAACTTCTCTGTACCTCAATTTTCTCATCTACTAAATGAGCAGATGGAAGAAAGTTCTTGCCAGAGTCCTTATCAGTTCTTATATCTGTCATTCAGTGCCTATCCAGGATGACAGACCCCATAAGTGTGAGATGCTCATTTATTACACTGTAATTAGAAATACTTCCCTATTCGTGTTCCCTTTTCTTTTGGCAGAGAGCCTGATGAAAGATTGTCCTAGGGTATTGGCAAATTGAAAATTGGAATGCAAATGCAAATGAAATGAAATTGTGAGGGGTATTGTGGTGTCGTAGATGGAATCATCTTAGGAGTCAAGGAAGACCTAATTTAAAGACCTTCCTTTGACACTGAGTGCATGATGTTGGGCAAGTCACTTACCTCATGGTTTCCCAGGCAACAATATAAGTTAAAGAGTCAGTGCAGATCTGCATTGGCAGAGAGAGTTTCCTTACCAGAACTTCTCTATTTCAATAAAATCACAGGGCTGAACAAGGAAAGAATTCCATACCATCATCTTTCTATTTACATTTTGTGTTGAAGCTAAAAAAATGTGTATGAGCATTGGACCATGGTTATGGGTTGAAAAGAGTCTTGCCATGGTGTAAAATCACTCCCTTGTGCTCCATGCATCTGCTTCTAGTTAAATGCTCTTTGGTGGTTTGATGGAGTTGAAGTCAAGAAGACCTGTGTTTGAATCTTGTTCACAACAATTACTAGCTCTGTGACCATGAAGGAATCTCCATCTATAAAATCTAATAATATCAATAGGACTTTCCTCACATTGTTGTTGAAAGGTTTTCATATATCTGGCTTTAAGGATCTAGTGCAAGATCTATCTCGGTTTAGGAAAAAACCAGTTTTCAACCTCTATCAATATCTCTATCTCTATCTATGTCTATATCTACTTTTGTCTGTCTATCTGTTTGTCTATCCATCTATCTATAGAATTTTGCAAAACATAAAAGAGCTCTTCAAATGACAACTGTTGTCATTTGATTAACTGAGAGTGACCTTCCTTCCTATTTCCAAGGATCCCTGGGCTGATATAGTTGAGGTCATGCATCTGTATTCTCAAATGCTCATCGCTAACCCCTTTCAGAATCACACTGAAAGAGGATGTAAAGTCCATAATTCCATCTCATTAAACTACTCAAGGGACCATGTACCCTCTTCTATTTTACTAGAAGCCAGCTCACCAACCTCTCCTCAGGGAAGGGTGTGAAATTACCACGTTAACAGCTGACCCAACCCCCAAACTGGAAGATTTCATGGAAAGCCTATTGTGTTTGATGGCTTAGAGCCAGGTAAAGCATGGGAGGTAAATTTTGCTAGAAGTTTATTAATTCGCTGCATTCTCCTTAGTCCTGCCCTTGATAGTTATGTGAGTTCTGATGTAAACTTCCTGAGTTTGAGGGCTGTTTCATTCTTTTTTGTCTTTGTATTCCCAGAGTACAGTGCCTGGCAGTGGACTAATACTTGTTGAATATTATGGAGTGAATTTTAAGGTGAGATTTAGCTAATTGAAGCCTTGTTATAAGAAGGAGTGTGGTATTCTCATATATAGTTGTGGATATACAAATCTATATATACAAACACATGTATATATATACATACATATATGTACATAATACATATGTGTGTATCTCATAGACTGTGTACACATAGCCCATTTTATCTTGTTTCTTGAATAGAGTAGGGTCTGTTTGAACTCTTTTGTCACTAAGAAAGTAGAAATGTGTTTCAGGAGAAGAGTTATTATGGTAGATGAGAGATGAACTATTATTATTATTATTATTATTATTATTATTATTATTATTATTATTATTATTTTGTGGGGCAATGGGGTTTAAGTGACCTGCCCAGGGTCACACAGCTAGTAAGTGTCAAGTGTCTGAGGCTGGATTTGAACTCAGGTCCTCCTGAATCCAGGGCTTGTGCTTTATCCACTGCACCACCTAACTGCCCCGAGGTGAACTATTATTGACAACACCAAGAACTGGGATATGGCAGAGCAACTTTTTTCACATACATTTGCTGAAGGAAAGTTATTGTTTTCCCAAGGAATGTTGTAAAGGGTAGTTATTTTTAGATTCTGGAAAATAGGCCACCAGAACACATTTAAACACTGGATTATAGAATGCAGTTTTAAAGGTGAGAAATGAGGTTAAGATGTGAGAATGAATTGTTTTTTCCTCTTTCTCACCCCCTCTTTTGTTCCCTCACTTTCAATTCTATACTGGCAAATATATTCCTATTGCCATTCTTCTTCTTCTTCCTTTTTTTTTTTTTTTTTTTGGCGGGTCAATGAGGGTTAAGTGACTTGCCCAAGGTCACACAGCTAGTAAGTCTCAAGTGTCGGGGGCAGGACTTGAACTCAGGTCCTCCTGAATCCAGGGCTGGTGCTTTATCCACTGGGCCACCTAGCTTCCCCTTCCCATTGCCATTCTTAGGCTCATAGGACCACACATTTAGAGCTAGAACATTGGGCAACATTTAGTCCAACCCTTTCATTTTATATATTAGGAAATGGAGACCCACATGGGGTTAAGTGACTTGACTAAGGTCTCATATAGTGATAGAGCCCAGGTACTTTGCCCATATACATTGCTCTTGAATGAAAACTAAAATTGAACATGAAAGTTTGGGAAGACTGAATCATCAATGAATCATCCCCTCCATTGACTTTAAGAAGATTGATCTTAGAAAATTCCTAAGCCAGTATAAGTTAGCTCACCAACTTACTATAAAAAATCTTCCAGCAATAGGGATCTCCATTTTCCATTGGATAACCATTCCAGCATCTTAGAGTTCATTCTAAGTCCAATAAAAATGGAACTGTTAGTTACCTTCTTAACTTAACATGACATTCACTGCTTCCGTGCAGGTAAGCAGGGTAGCTCTTATGCTTGATCTATTTATCTATCTACCTATCTACCTATCTATCCATCCATCCATCCATCTATCATCCATCTATCCACCTATATATCTACCTATCATCTATGAGTTTGTTGTATATGTACATACATATACATACACACTTCCTATTCCTGTTTGCATTATACTTATCTGTGCACATGACATATTCCAACAGTATTTTAGAAGTTTAAGTGGGGGCAGCTAGGTGGCACAGTGGATAAAGCACCGGCCCCGGATTCAGGAGTACCTGAGTTCAAATCCGGCCTCAGACACTTACTAGCTGTGTGACCCTGGGCAAGTCACTTAACCCCCATTGCCCTGCAAAAATTAAAAAAAAAAAAAAGAAGAAGAAGAAGTTTAAGTGCAGGGACTCTTATCTTTCATCTTTGTATTCAGAGTTCTGAGCACAAGTCTTTACTGTTCAGTCATGTCTGACTCGTCATGACCCCATTTGGAGTTTTCCTGGCAAAGATATTGGAGTGGTTTGCCGTTTGCTTCTCCAGCTCATTTTACAGATGAGAAAACTGAGGCAGATAGAGGTTAAGTGACTTGCCCAGGGTCACACAGATAGTGTCTGAGGCCAGATTTGAGCTGAGGAAATTGAGTCTTCTTGATTCCAGGCCCAACATTCTATCTACTGTGCCACCTAGCTGTCCACTGAGCTCATGGAATGTGCTGAATAAATGTTGGCTGAACTGACTTGAATTCTACACCACTAGTCTGTTTATTTTATAGTCAAAACCTTTTTAAAAGAGGGACCATGATAATCTCAGGAAAATCTGCTTCTTTGCATGCTATGCTTTTGGGGCTTCCCTCCACAAATGAGTAAACCACATCACACTGATCCTCTTCAGTGTCAGATACCAGCCTACTTACAAACTGCAGGTCAATACATTCCAATGCTGCCTAATCAACTCATGAGTGTCTCTAATGGGGAAGTCATGACCATTTGGACAGATTTAATGACCAATTTTTCATCAGTCTTGGGGAAAGAATAACATTGAACTTGGCTCTGGATGTCTTCCACAATTTCCCTCCTCAGAGATATGATGCTCTTTTGGTCTATTGTTTTTATTATTAAATGGTTTTATGTACAGTAGAGTAGCAAGGAGTAGAGAGGCAGCTGAAGGTCAGAATTTAAATTCAGATGGATGCAAAATAAACATTTGATCTGGGTCTTACATATTATCAGCACACAAGTCCTCTGAAGGGAGATGGCAAAAGGGACTGCAAAACTTGGATAGAGAACGTCTCATAGCGAAATGAAATAAGCTCCTACAGAATTTCCAAATAGAAAATGACTGTATTCCAGAGTAAAAAGATCATTCCAATGCTATTGTGCAAGGTTGTATAGACATGACAAGAGGAAGTGGCAGAAGAAGAGGAAATATACTGCATATGTGAGCATGCATAAGAAAATGATACCAAGTAAGGATGAAGAGGCATGATTCTTGTGCACTGGCCTGCCTGGACCAATGTATACAGGGATGTTCCAGGTCCTATAATAAGATGGCCTCAACTATGGGATTCTGAAAGTTCTTATTCATGCAGGGCAGGCTGGTTGCGCTGAATTTAGAATGAGGGTTTTTCATTTGATCCAGCTGCTTTGTAAGGAAAGTAAGGAAACAGACATAGCTGTGCAAGAGAACTGAATTTGGGAATACCATAAAATCATGATGACTTTCAAGATGTAGGGGACTTGGAAAAACTCAATATTTTTAGCATTATAGGAACAAGAAAAAGATGGGGAGGGTGGGATTTTATAATAGGGAAAAGCAAAAATTTTGTGCCGCTCCCAGCTTTTGCAGGAAGTAGACATGGTGGTGGAGTGGTAGTAGAAGAGCTATCTCTGGTCCCTCTATTTTTCTCAATAGAGTTTGTAATAGAATTTAGAGAGAGAAGAATAAACTGGCTCACATGAGGCTCTTTCTTTGAATAGGAATAGGTGGAGAGAATGTAGATAAAAAAGAAAGAAGGGAAAGGTGCATGGACAGCATGCCCTTCACAGATTGGGAAGAGATCCTCTGGAGACTCAAAAAGTCTTTTTGAAATAGCAGATGGTATAGGAAGGAGATCATTTAGTGAGTGTGGAATCCACCTTTAAAGAACTGTTCTCTTTCTTCTAGTTCACTTCTTTGGAGTCCCGCCCAAAAGGAGGTGGAAAAAGCATGGACATTTATAACTCAAAAGCTGCTATGTCCCCTTTTAAAGAAGGGTTGGCATTTAAGTTCTCCAATCAAAGTTTTATTCCAATTTCAGAAACAGTAGCAAAGGAATGAAAAAGGCCTGGAAGGTTATTACATAACAGACATGAAAAAATATTGCTATTAATAATACTACAGATTAATAAAAAAGAGGTAGTGTGGCATAAAGAATAGAGGTCCAGCCTTGCATTGTGTAGGGCATGGGTTCAAGTGTTACACCTTTGATACAGATTAGCTGTTTGAATATGGCCAAGTCACAACCTTTTAGTGACCCCATGTACTATAAAAGGTACGTTAGGCATG